>NW_004567110.1:35777011-35792276 GCF_000260355.1 Condylura cristata
AAATCAGTGTACTCATTTCATTGACATAACAATGCACATTTTCTGACCTGAGCTAGCAACACTCTGGACAGCAGGTTTATGAAGCAGAAACCTTATTGTATATGATGGTTTTGGACTCACTACATTCTTCCAGCTTCTGAATCCTCTCTATCATTGTATCTTTCTTTTTCCTCTGACTCCTTCCATTTTCTCTACCATCTTTCTATAAATTCATAACAACTTGAAAAACAAATTTAAATATTTGAACTCAGAATATTCACTATTTGTAACACCCACTCAGTGATTAGGATTTGCATCGTTGAATTTTTTTTTTTTTCATTTAAAAAGTGTGTGTTCAGTGTCCTCTGATATGTGGTTCCTACCACCCCATGCCTCCGTGAAGTCAGAAGCTAGACAGAACTGTTCAGTGAAGCACCTGAGAAATCGTGAGTTAAATGAAATGAGTGTGAGGAAAGAGAAATGGGATAGATTTGAGACATAGGGCCTGTCTACTGAGTATATCTCTCATTCTATGTGTCTCTCTGTGTGTTTTCCTTTTATTTGACATATAGTAATAGAAAATTTCTATGTGCCAGGTTCTGAGCATTTTAAAAACAATAAGTTATTTAATTCCAAAAGAGATAGTATATTTCTGGAGAGACACACACTATTGTCTTCAATCCTTACTCATGGAGGCCATTTTGTGTTATAATTTCACAGTGACATTTGAAGTTTAAGCTGACTTGGCTCCCATCTGTAGCTCCCATCTTAATATCCTTGGAGCTCAGCTGTGTATTGCCAGAGGTGGTCAGCAAACTCTAATGCCTGTTTACTATCCCTATCCCCTGAAGCAACTATGGTTGCTGCAGACCACACCTGGCTTTGGAAAGAAAAGAACCTGAATTTTTTATCTTCTTGGCTATATCTCCCCCTGACATATCTGTCCCCCAGTTCTCTCCAAAGGAGTAGAAATGGGTGAAGGGCACTGGGGAACTTAATTCTTACCATGAAGAAGTTTTTATGTGCTGAACAGAAACTTTTTCTTCTAACCAGATCTTCCCACTAGATTTATCCTCCAACGTCTTTCTGCCCACAGAAACATCATTGAACTTTGGAGTCAAACTGCTCAGGCTCAGATCTCAGCTAAGTCACTTAATAGCCATTTGGCAGTGCCTGTAAAATGGGAATGATTAACTATCACTCAACTGGTTGTCATAGTATTAAGTGAGTAATTAAGAATAAGGGCTCAGAACAGTGCTCGACATGAAGCATTCAACACCTTTTAGATCTTGTGATTTTTATAATGGCTTGTTATATTTGCCTTATTATCAAAGCAAAGTTTTCAATTTATTTTGATATTGATTATTCTTTGTACTTCTTTTAAATCCTCACCTAAACTTAGAACACTGCTGAACCTATAGCTAGCATAATGAGAAACAATGAAGGACATTGGGAGAAATCTAGATTTTGAAACTAACCTAATTAGATCTTGAGCTCATATTTACCATTTACTCATTTACTTACTGAATAATTAGGACAATGTCGATTTCTACACAATAAGGTTGATGAGAAAATTACATTATATGTGTATGCATATATGTGCGTGCTTATATATAATGTGTATATGGTAAATATATTCATATATAGTAAATAATAATGGATGATACAGTGAAGTTACATTTGTTTATGTGCAACCTGAGGTCAAGAGAGGATCATTATGACAAAAAATGGGTACACATTTAAGCCTATGAATATAATTTTTTAAAAAGATCTATTTATTTACGCATACAGAACTGGGGTATAGGTCAGAGGTGCAGTGGGGTGAGAGGTTCACCCGAGACAGAGCGGGGAACAGAACAGGCTGACGTACTGAAATACACTACTGAGGGGAGCAGCAGCCCAGGTGAGGAGAGGTCTGCCGCACCATGTGTGTTACCTCCCTGGCCAGGAATAACACTCCTGCTGCAGAGGCTGCTATAGCTTCACAGTGCTGTGCTGGTTACACCACCAGGGAGGGCCCTGAATATAGTTTTTAGCTGAGGATGATATTACTTAGTTTAGCTAGAGACCCCCAAGTAAATAAATGAATTTTAGAAAAAATTGAACCATAGTGGTATGGAAGTAGATACTCCTATTTAAAGTGCCAAGTTCGCAATATAATCAAGCTCTCCTACCAATTATGTATTCATTTGAGATAAAAGTCTATAAAATAAGCTTTGTCTTAATAATGAAAGACTATTTGGTACAAGTGGTTTATTTTTCTGTTCTTTAAGTCTAAATTAATTACTTAGTAAGAAATTTGCTGTTAACTAGACTTTATCATCAAGATCAATCTCAGGAAATGAAACTTTGTACTTTGACTCTTGTGAATCTTCCTAAAGATAATGTTCTTTTCTTTTTTTATAGTTTGTCTTCAATAACCATTTTCTACATTTATTATAAAAATGAAATTTAAAATAATTTGATGCATAATTATATTGTGCAAACATTTATAGCATTCTACCACTATACTGAATTTTTAATGTTAATTTTCTGATGACTCTAGAAAGACTATCTCTTGAAATGAAAATAAAACAATGTCCTTAACCTACTTTTTGATCAATTTTGTTCTGAGCCAGAGAAGTCTTGAGCTCATGGGCAGATAGACTTATTGTTGGTTATGGGTTTGCACATATACTGGAGATGGCCACATTTCTTCCCTTTATTTAATCTTTTTCTTACTTTAATTTCTTTAACTAGGAATAAATTTGGAGAGGAGGTGAGGTACGTTCTTAGGCTGATATAGTTTGTGTTTTTTGTACTAAAGATGATTGCTACTTGCTGATGACAACAATGTCCTACTTTGTCAGCAGCCCTCATTGCTAGATTTGGATGTCCAAGCGCATTGCCATGAAAAATTAATCAAGAGTAAAAGAATAGAACACTAAATCCAAGGACAGTGGAGATATAAGGAATTTTTATGGCCTGAACTGTGTACCCTAAATTTCATATGTTGAAGTCTAACCCCCAAGGTGACTATACTTAAGGACAGGACTTTAAGAGGTAATTGCAGTAAATGAGATCACAGGGGAGAGCCCCAGCCATACACACTTAGAGGCAAGGCCATGTGAGGACATACGGAGAAAGCTGCCATTTGTAGGCCAGGAACCAAATCCTGCTGGACTTTGATCTGGGATTTCTAGCCTTTAGAGCTGGGAAAAATAAATTTCTGTTAATTCACCCAGCCTGTGGTGTTTTGTTATGACAGCCCAGAAGGAAAAGAGATGAAGGAAAAGGGATGAAGTCCTGTAGATTTATATTTTAGATAAAGACAAGCTAGGAAATTAAGTAGACTCAGTTTGACACGTGCAATTTATCAGGAAGCTTTTGAAATATCACCCTGTATATCAAAGCATCCAGTGGATAAAACGAAAGGGTTTTTTTTTTTTTAGGGGCTCCTTTTCTTAGATTGTCTTTCAATAATCTTGTCTTGTAAAAGTTGCCAATGACTTTTTCTTTCTTTCTTTTTTTTAATGATTTATTTAGTTATGTATACAAGAACTAGGGTGTAGGGAGGATTCACCAGAGACAGAGTGGGGAGCAGAACAGGCAGATCCACTGAAATACACTACTGAGGGGAGCAGTGGGCAGTCAGGAGAGGTCTGCCACATCATGTGGGTCACTTCCGGGGCAAGGGATTGAACTCGTGCTGAAGTGATTTTAGCTTCTTAGTGCTGCATTTACCCACTGTGCCACCAGGGAGGGCTCCAGGAAGGCATTTTTATTGGTTACAGAATCCCTAATCATTCCTTGGCCTGTGAAAATAGAAAGAGGCTCCAGAAGTGGGGGGGTTAGGGGGCACTTTGAGAAGGGGGCTACTAAGTCTTCTAGGAGGAAAATGATTGAGAACACATTTCTTCCTCCTGGGAGAATCAAGGTTATTAGATATTCTCTGATGGATTAAAGAAGCTCTGAAGCCAGCTAACCTTGTTCCAGGAGTCTGTACTGGGACAGTGAAGGTAAATACAAGTAAGTTTCTACTTTCAGTCCTTGAGGTAGCTGCAGATAGGGAAAGACCTGCCTATCTGTTGTATATGCAGTCTGAAAGATTCCGACTGAGATGGCTGTGGTAAGTCTTGAGCATCATGGCAGTGAGTAGGGAGCACAAGGCACCCTTCTCTGTGAGCATGACCAAGAGCACCATTCGGGAGTCCAGTCCTCCTGACCTATATGACTTCAAAGATGGATTGGCACAAGAACAGCTGCTGAACATGTGCTTCAGCTCTCTTCACTGTACCAGATTCCAAAGATGAATCCATCACCCAGAATAACAAAGATGTGCAGCAGGTGAAGATTTCTGACCACCAAGGATTCTAGCCAACCATTGGTGAGAGCTACAGGCACTGATAGAAGAAAAATCTCAGAATCTCAGAAATGAAGATCCTAGGAAGAGACTATTCCAGGGGTAAACAGAAAAACAGTTTGAACTGGTAAATGATAGTTCATTTTATGTGCCAATTTGGGTACGCTCTGGTGCATAGTAGCCTGATGAGATAGTGTTGCTAGGAGAATTTTTTTTTTTTTTTGTAGATGTGATTAACATTTGCAGTAACTGGCTTTAAGTAAAGGTGATTACCCCGAGTAATGTGAGTGGGACTTATCCAGTGAGTTCAAGGTGTTAGTAGCAAATATCAAGGCTTTTCAGAGAAGACGGAACTCTCCTCAAGACTGTCACAGAGGCCCTGCCTGAGTCTCCAGGCTTCCTGCCTGCTCTGCAGATTCTTGACGTGCCTGCTCTCACAACAGTGCAAGCTACTTCCTTAAAATTTCCCTCTCTATTAATATAGATATGTGTATGTGATTCCTATTAGTTGTGTTTCTACCAAGAACCATTACATACAAGTAACAATGGGTTTAAAATTGTATATTTATAAATGCTTTAGAAACATGATAAAAAATCAATTAAAATATTTGCTATTATAGTGTTCAAACTTGGTGCTTTTGGTGAGACAGGCCAAGTTGATTCAGCGGGAATAAAAATTTCACAAATCACATTGTTCATATTCCATTGTGCCACTTTTTAAAAATCTGCTCCTCTGTCCTGAGGCACTTAGGTTGTGCCCATAATTTAGCTACTGTTAATAGGTCTACAATGAACACAGAAGGGTATATATCTATTTGAATTGGTGTTTTTGCATCATTTGGTTTGATACAGAGGAATGGAATTGCTGATTCGTATGTTCTGTAATATATATATATATTTTTTTACAACCTATTATATATATATTTGTATATCTATCTATCTATCTATCTATATATTTAATAGGTTGATTTGTGTGCTTAACAGGAATATTTTCAGAAAAGAAATGACTTAGCAGCAATAGAGGTACTATTCTGAGGCATAAAAACACATTGAAGATGTGGCTGCCAACATTGCTTCAGTTTTTCAGTGGTGCCCACCACTTAAGTAAGATTAAAAGGAGTTAGATATGTTCCAAGAAGCTTTAACATAACTCTGAAATATAGTTCCATAAAACTGTAACTGTGTTCTAGACACCATGAAATAGCACTTATTTACTTCAATTATATATAAATCGATTCCAATGTCTGTCCTTAAAATAATCATCTGCAAGTTAATTAACATTCTGAATTTACAGTCATAGCTGCCACTCACAATATTGTTCATATTTAAAGCTGGATCTATATGAATACAGTGTTTGCTACATTCTTTGTCTTTTGGGTTTGCTATCAAAATGTAACTTAGACAGTTCACAGAAAAAAAAAAGACAAGAATCACTCAAGGAAAGAGGCTTTTACTAGAACAGAAAGTAGGAAGACTCACTGTTATTCAGTGGAGCCAGAAGTCTCAAAGCAGCCTCCAAAAAAGGTGACATTGAGAAGAGATTAGTATGAAGAAAGGAAGAAAACAAGCGAGTTCATTTATTTCATTCTTAGGTATATAAAAGAACAAAATCAGTAAGATATGAGGGAAAAATAAAGGACTGCATAAGAAGTTATATTTTCTAGGTTGAAGAAATTGTATAGAGTTAACAAACTATACAAACAAGCAAATGAACAAAATACGTAGACAAGGAAAGAGTCATCAACAATCTGGAAACAGAATGGATGCTCACACTTCATCTGACTGTTATGGAGGAAGAGGATGAGGAGGATAACTACAGTCTCTGGGCTGAACATAGTAAGAATGGCAATATGACCACAGAATGTGAATTTGTTCATACATTTTTGTTCTACATATACAAAGGAAAACTGGAGCCAGGAGAACTGCATTGTGCTTCTGGTTGTGCTATTTTCTAGCTATGTGGTTCTAGACAAATAATGCAACTACTTTTTACTTCAGGTCAAGAAATTGTTTTCAGCACCAACTATGTGGCTTGCCCTTTGCAAGTACCAGAGACAGCTCTGTATACAAGCCTCAAATTTCCTCAGCTGTAAAGTGAAGTTAATAAAGGTAATTCTGATTCAAATAGGTTTTCTAAGAGGGTTAAAAATAAAATTGTGCTTCACTAAAATGAATGGTCTGTTAAAACTAAAATTGGAAATACTTAAGTGCATTAAAATTACACAGTAATTCCAACTTCAAATTTTTGGTTTCTTTTACTGAAAGTTCTGGAAGACATCAAATATATGTTGTGTGAGCATCCAAGCTGGGAAAGGATAGAGATTTGGGAATATCTGTTGGTGGAATCAGACAAGATTTCTGTCACACAGGTAATCTTTTCACAGCCACCTTTTTACACTGTTTTAAAGGGTTTCTTAGAAGAACAACTTGAACAGTGTCTATTAATGAGTTTCAAATATATGTAATTTTATCTAGAGAATTAAGAGGATTGGGAAGGGAAGAGCAGCATTTAAATTCTGAGAGATGTGCTAAGAGAGAAGTAACCTAAGAAAAGAGAAACTTAGGAATGGCATAAATATGACCTTACCATTGATGGGCACAGACAAATCATCACCTAAAGCCCTCCTGGCAGAGGGCTGTCAGCCTGAAAGAAATGTTTAGGTGTATTTCTGTAGTTCCTCAGAGAGCTATTATGGAATTCCATTTACAGTGTAATGCAATTTTCTTGGAAGAAAATATGGAACATATTCTATTATGTAGCCAGGTACCTGGGATATCAGACACCCTTTCTAGCATTAAATTTGGACAGGGCAAGCATGGAGTCAGACTGGTTAGTTAACACTGAAAGTCATCCTTTGGACATTATACACCAAAGCTTTCTTCAACTTAACTTCAGTTCCTCGAACATGTATGATAAAGTATGAACAGAAAAATAGTGCTTCAGTGGAAAATGATTCATTGTCTAGAGAACATCCCTCTTGGTTATCTGTTTCTGTGAAAGCTGTTTTTACAGCTTTGTTAAGCTGATAATAATTTGTATTAGTTTCCTAGACTGTTGTAACAAATTGCAGAAACTTGGAGGCATAAAATATCTATTCTATCACAATTCTGGAGACCAGAAGCCCAAGACAAAGGTATCAGCAAGGCTTACTTCCTCCAAAGGCTCTTAGGGTGAGTCTCTTCATTGACTCTTTCAGTTTTTGGTGACCTCAGGATTGCCTTGGCTTGTGGCTCCATCATTCCAGTCCCTGCTCTTTGATCACATGGCCTCTTTCCCTTCTAACTTTTGAACCACTGTACGTCTCAGAATACCAGTCATTGTCTTCAGGGCTTACCTTGATAATCTAGGATGATCTTTTTATTTTAACATCATTAGTTATATTTTCATAGACCCTTTTTCCAAATAAGTTAATAGTCACAATTTCTAGGGCCTAAGAAGTGGACATATGTTCTTGGGAAACAATCATTCAACATACTGAAATGCAAAAATAATTTTTGCCTATGGATAGGTATGTTGTGGCATTTCAATAGGTTCAGTTGACTAAAAAAACTAAGTTGGTCCCCACTGGCAATTTTATTTCAGTATGTCTGATTTATCAATGAATCTGCTTTTTTATTTTTTAAAGATTTATTTGTTTAGCTTACAAGAGCTGGGGTATAGTCCAGAGACGTGGGTGGTGAGAGGATTCACCTGAGACAGAGTGGGGAACAGAACAGGCAGATGTACTGAAATAAACTGCTGATGGGGAGCGGTGGGTGGGACAGGAGAGGTTTTCTGGGCAATGTGGGTCAACTCCCTGGCAGGGGATCGAACTCATGCTGTGGTGGCTGTGGACAGCTTCATAGTTTCGTGCTTTAACCCACTGTGTCACCAGGGAGGGCCCTCAATCTGCCTTTTAAATTTCCCTTTAAACCAGGTATAAACTCTTTTTTTTTTTTGACTGAGCAAGCTGTTCCCAGACAGCAGCTGAGACGGAGCCCCTAGGGTGAGGTCCACAGCTACTGCCAACTCAATAAGGGGGGAGGGTCTCTTATATAGATTCTAAACTCAGATTCCAAAGGGGTGACTCATTGCTGTGTCCTTGATGTGAGGCCCAGTTCACCTTCAGCTAGTCCCATCCTGGATGCAAGATCAGTTTATTACCACTTTATCAAGCTTGGATGCAAGACTCAATTCTTTACCGCCCTAATTCAGTCCTTGTCAGTAAATTTTTGGTCACTCCCAACATTCCCCACTTTTTCTTTCCAGCTATAAACTCTTAACTGATACCCTCACTGATTGTGTTAAATATTTAACTTGTGTTTATTTTATATAAATGAAAAGTTAGGATTTTTGATAATCACTTTCTAAAAGATAGCTGTAAAAGTACTGATTGAAAAAGAGATGCTATTTTCTATTTATTGTCTTTCTTCACTATAATATGAAGTCCATAATAACAGGCACTTTTTCCTGTTTTGTTCACTGACTTATATTCAGTGCTGACAAAGTACTTGGCACATAGTAAGGATTTCATAACCATTTTTAAAAATGAAAATATTTTGAATTAAAAGAGGATAAACAATCTGAAGTGTCTTAAGTTTGAAAGCACATAGTAGGAATAAATGTGAAGAAGCAGGGCGTAAATTATTATTGGCTTTGAATGCTATGCAAAATCTGGATTTATTTTGTAATATTAAGAAGTCACTGAAGGTGCAAGTTGGTCCTTTGTTGAGATATGTTAGTCTTGGTCTGTTTTCTGAAGCTAGATTATAAAGTCTTCATCTAATATTATGGCTATTTCTTCTCTGTGTATTATGTTTAATTCCATGGTTAGAAGAAATTCAGATTTTTACTGACATTGACATTTAATAATCATAAAAGATAATGATAGGATTTACAAATTGCCTTTATAAAGACATCTGTCTTAGTCTGGCTATAGAGTTTAGAAAATTGAACAAAGACTTTAACAGTGGCCAGATACCAACATAAGTTGATCTTTGTGTATATATGCACACAAGGAACACTTTTTTATTGTCACAATATTTCTGGATAGTTTATTAATTTTTACTTCAGAATGAAAGATCATATGAATGACTTTAAATTGCAGATACTAGAAATCCATTCATATAAAAGACTCCATTAACTAATAAAAGAAACCGAAGAGGCATGGTGGGAAATCATGCCCATATTTTCCTATATATGTCTATATTTTCCCCATATATTTCTCGCTATTTGGTTATGAAAGCACATATTCAAAGGCTTTACTTTATAACCTATGGTAAGAAATCAGTTAGGACTATATTCTTTCACAGCTTTTGGAATAAAACAGCAAAGGAAGTTAGGCTGTCAATGTGGAAGATCAGGTCTCAGTGACCCATAGTGATTAATATGAAATAATAATTTTAAAAATCCAGTTTGGAGATTCCCATCAGCAAAAACAAAACACAAAAGGGAAAACATATTCATTTTATGGTATGTCAGGCCTAGGAGGAAAACAAATAAGTGTATAATCCCTACTCCACATAAAACTTCTTGGTAACACTGGACTTAATAGAAACATCTCCGGTGAGGTTTTAATCACTAAAAAAATGACCACTTTTTATTTCTCTGCCTTATTTTATACCAAGAAAAGAAATTTTATCTCCTCACTGATCCTTCTTTGGTTTGAAATACGTACACCTTACAGGCAAATATTTGTCTACATAGGTCTATGGCAGAAAATCAGTTAGAATTTCATTCTTTTATAGCCAGAAAATACAATCTCAATTAAAAAAAACTTACTGTATGTCAAAGACCCTTGAAACTTGGTGAAATACTTTCTAAACTACCATCATCTTATCCAGCACAAAAGAATATGTACTGCAGTCATTGCAGAATGTCTAATTTTATAAGTGCACTTTTTATAAACAACCTGTTTGAAAATTGATGCACCAAATTATTCACTACTTAGAATGCTCAGAGTTTCAAAGTAGTGTAAAGTATTTGGCGAGGTCCTAGTCTACTCAGGTTTAGGAGAGATTTACAGCAGGCACCGAGCACTTGTTGTGCCTGGAAGGTCCCCATTCCCTCTTTGTGTTTCGAATCAATGGCTCCATTGTAGTCAAGGTGACAGTGACGCATTTTGAAGCCAGGGAGTAATACAATCCCAGCACTGAAGTTAGTGGTGAGAATACAGATTTGTAGGACACAGGTTATTTGTTTTCACAAATAGCTTTCAAGTTTCTGCAATTATTAACCCAAACCAAAATTACTCCATTGTTTTCCAGCCAAACTGTTTTCTGTCTTAACAAATTAGTAACTTGTGTAAGAACAGGTCTCTTAAGTGTTCACATAAAGTTTAAATTGTTTTCAGGGGAAGAGTATAGAGGAAAATCAAGGTTAAAAAAAAAAAAACTACTGATCTATTTCTACCATTCTAAATCTTATCATGAAATTATTTCTTTAATGATCTGTCAAATGAGTTCAGACAAGAGTAGGAGGAATGATAGCTGTGGACATTAAATATTTTGTTTCTATTCACCAAACAGAAGAACTGCAAGGAATATTCCTATAGGAATATCTAGTTTAGTAAATGCACATTTTAATTGGTTGAGATCTATCACCCTAAATTGATCTTACTTAACATGGCTGTCTCACATACCAACTGGAAACTTTATTATAAAAAAATATTGTTATTTCAGTCATGGGATGGGGGTGGGTCTTTATTTTTTCCAGATTTCCAGATTGCTTCATTCCTCATGAACACACACACAGACATACACACACACACACACCCCCACACACACAACCTGCAGGAAATGAATTGACTATAGCCACATAAGTCACCTTCTTTGGGGTTTGGGGTAGATGGATGGTGCTCAAATGGGAAGAGAATCAAGCAGCATGAATCTGAGGGAAAAGGAGGACAAATGAGCACTTGTTCACAGAGCATGGAAACAAATTAGCTAATTAACTAGCAAATTTGCAGTTTCTACCCAAGGGAAAAAGTCTCTGGCTACTAACACATGGGCAGACTGAAGAGCTTCTGGAGACACAGATCTGAGCAAGAAATACAATGCTGTTGGTGTTTTCCCAGTAAACAACGTGATATGTGAACATAATTAATTAGACTTTACTGATAGGTTGGGCATGTGATTTTTGCTAAACAACCAGTGTTTGATGATGAAAAAATATTAGTTAAAACTCTTTAGCTGAGGGCCCTCCCTGGTGGTGCAGCTGGTTAAAGCACAGCACTAAGAAGCTTAAGCCACTTCCACGTGAGTTCGATCCCCGCCTGCCCCGGAGGAGATCCACATGGCGTGGCAGACCTCTCCTGACCCGCCCGCTGCTCCCCTGAAGTGTACTTCGTCCATCTGCCTGTTCTGCTCCCCACTCTGTCCCTGGTGAATCCTTTCACCCTCCTATACCTCAGTTCTGTATGAATAAATAAATAAATCTTTAAAAAATATTTAAAAAACTCATTCTTTTTGTTTTAGCTTTCCAAGTCACACTCTTGATCATTATCAGAAAAAAACCCAAAGTAAGTAACCTTGGGAGGAATGAGTTAATGATAGATTTGGGAAAAATGGGAAGAACCAATTTTCTTTCCACACTGTCCTCCCACTGAGATGGGAAGCAGGGTTTCCAGGGAGAAATAGGGCTTACAGAGAGAAGGAGGAATTAGGAGACTAGAGAGTTGTGTAGAGGAGAGAATGGGACAGCAGTGACCCTATGTGAGAAGCCTGGTGAGAGAGGAGACTGCTAAGTGGACCTTATTAATGCCATTGAATCCTACCTGGGATGGGCTAAGCAGCCAATAGGTATTTCTGACAAAATGTGACATGGGAAAAACGCATGTTATCGTGTAAACTCGGGCGTTAAACTTGGCCCCTGTAACTCAATCAGTAAGTCCTTGTGATTTGTCTTTCTTTTCTTTGGACTAGTTCTTCGAATTGTTTAATTGTTATTAATTGTTTAGAAAGCATCCCTTATTTATTATGCCTTGAATGATGCTGAGCTCTCTCACACAGGGAACTTCATTTAAAGGTGGAATGTGTCGTGATACTGCTTTCCATGAACACTTAAGTTTTTCAGAGTCCTTTAACTACACCAGCCATGCACATGCCTCACTTCTTCCCCTCCCCCACAAGACATGGAGATGTTTCCTGGATGAAGGTCACTGCTTGTCAGAAAGGGACCCCGGAGAGGACTCTGAGCCCCTGCCCAGCACTCTTTCCATTCCTTGAGTGCTGGAGAGGAGCCTGCAATTCCTCAGAAATCAGCTTTCCTGTAAAGACTGTGTTAGGTATGTGGAGACGGAAACCTATTTACCTGCAGCCCCATCTTTATCCTTCCCAAGGTATTGAAGTTCATTTCACTTACAAGCAAATCTTCATTACAATTATTGCATATGCTCCCTCACCCTAGGAAAAGCTTGTCTCATTCCATGTGAAAAATGCAAAATTGGGCTAGTAGTAGGCATTTGTAAAATTCTGAATAGATATTTACTGGTTAAGCATTCCCTTATTGTTAAGAAATTAATTATTGAGATCCTAAACTGAAATCACTTTGACAACAAGCTAAAAACATATAGTCTGTAGAGAGTGTTTTATGGAAATAGAATTTCAATAATTAAAAGAAACCCTCATAGTTGTTTCTTCCCACAAAAGATAATGAGTTGCTTCTTTGTTCATCTTTATATATCAAACAACAACAAACCTAAAACATGAAAAGTCAAACTTATTAGCAGCTGAGATGCCTGTGGATTTAAGTGCCAAGCAATTCCTTCCTCTCTCCCAGAAAATTAAATTAATCCACACCTGAAAGCAGAGCCTGCTCTCCTTTGCCTATTTTTGTCCCATAGCAAGTTTAATATCCCTGCCTGGTTACGGACTTTAACTCTCCGAGGTCAGGCAAGGATGCAGCCCTGAAATGAATTTAAATTGTATTGAGAAAACACAGCTAAGATTCTTAATATAATTTTTATGTATTTTGTTGTATCTCTTCACCTTTGCTTATTATTATTATTATTATTATAAATCTCTTCTATGAAGAAAGCAAAGTAAGTTATCCTTGGAATCTCCATTCTTCCCACTGGAGGGAAGATGATGGTGAAGGATTACAAAATCAATCTTTGAATGGGAGAAGGGGCAATATTTTATCTTGAGTTGAGGTAGCTATCTAAGGCATTTTGCTATAACTCTGCAGTTGGGAGTAGAGAATGCATTTGAGGGGTCAGATATGAGAGATCGGGGAAGGGACAGGCCTATTGAGCTGACATAGTCTGATATTGGCACCAAGGATCCATTAAATATTTGTTTAAGAAAACCTTTTTTACTAAGATCCTTAAAGTGCTGGTTTGATATTTTCAAGTTAAATGGATATTTTTTCATGCACTCGGGGATGTAAAGATATGCTTACTATTTATACTAAATATATATTTCATGTATAAGACAAATGTCCTCTATGTTATCTGCCAAAAGAAACAATCTTAGTCAGATGAGTGAATTCCCTTTCATAGCACTGATAGCCAGCCAGTTCTCTCATATACCTCAATAGCATAATGAACTCCACGCCCAACTACCATTAACTATTTTTGAAATAAAATTTCACAGAAAATTGTTACTTTTAAGAATTAAAATTCTAACTGATTTTCTCTGTTCATTTATTTTCTCATTGAAATAAAATAAAATATAAATTCTATTTGCAGGTGCATGTGTGTGTTGAATAGACAACTGGGATAGTATATTTCTGTAAAATTTAATCAGGCTACAGATACCCACAATACCAAAAGCAATAAGGTTTTAAACAGTAAAATGGTGGACTTGATGTTTAGTCTATATAATGCCTAGAAGCAAATAAGTTGGATATTTTCATTGCATTTGCAAAATACAAAGATTGTTCTGATTTAGCTGAACTCCAAGCTTCCCTCTAATGTCCTATCTTACAATGACTCACTTTTTCTTTATTGAAATCTTGGGCTTTATGTTTTCATGGCCAATCTAACACTGAGTTTATCCTAGTTTTTTATTGTTTCCTAATTTTTTAAAAAAGTTTATTTATTTGTGCATACAGAACTGGGGTACAGGCCAGAGGTGCAGGGGCGGTGAGAGGATTCACCAGAAACAGAGTGGGGAGCAGAACAGGTGGACAGGGAGATCCAAACCTTGAAGTTTTCTTAAAGGGAGAGAAGATATGAGGTTTTCTGCCCCAACAAAGTATGCACATGTCTTAAGAAAAAAGAGTGAGTAGTGCTGGGCCCAACTCTGATGCTAATTTATATTCTGGTAAAAGCCATACAAATATTTGTATAAAATTATAGAATGGAAGATAACATTGCAACAGGATCCTATTTTAACACAAGATAGCTTAAAGAGGGCTCTCACAAATCATTTCTGTTTCCAGATTAGGCAAGGTTGTACAGAAAGCATAGAGAAAATTAATGTGTTTGGGAACCACAATTCTTATTGCATGGGAGAACTCTGCTATGTTTGTTACTGAGATTATTGTCTCAGCAATACCCAGAGTTGTATTCAAATCCCTGTTGGGCTGAATGAATGCCTCGCCAACAGTTCCTGGGGAATCTAGCTCACATGCTCTACGCTGTGCAAGACCCATGAGTGCAAAGCAGATTTTAAGAGTGATAGTAGGACATTCCTGGGAGAGCTGGGCTTGGTGGGTGTTCTACTGTGGCATTCACACACTTAGTTAAAAAAAAAAAATAAAGATTTTGGAAAGCACTCAAATAATGAATAAAGGGCAACCCTTTATTCATGCATTCACCAAACAGCTAGTATTTTCGTATTTTCATAGATACTTCTCGAACACTACAGACAGAACAGACTGATAGGGAACCAGCACGGAACTCTGGCCACGTTACTGTTGTATAGATGTTCTGATTGGTCAGAGTCTTTCCAATACCAACTGTTAAGTATATTTTTAAAAGATTTACTTACTTATGCACCTTATGCACAGAAGAACTAGGG
>NW_004567110.1:35793547-35818906 GCF_000260355.1 Condylura cristata
CCGCTCTGTCTCTGGTGAATCCTCTCACCCTCCGCATCTCTGGCCTGTACCCCAGTTCTGTACGAATAAATAAATAAATCTTTAAAAAAATATTTTTAATATTATCCCTGAATATGAAGATGAATGATACAGTCATGCTGTGGAGAAATTCACACATAGGTAGAAGGGACAAATATATAAGCAAATGAAAGCTCTATGGGATAATACGTGCTATTCTTTGCATGATAATTTATTCTAGTTTGGCTTGTTTCAGATTTCTGGACTTCTTTACACCTTTCATCTTCACTGTAAAAACTAAATCCATGTAAAAATCAAAGTAAAAAGCATGCTATATATTAATTGCTGTTCCTTTCTGATCAATTCCAACACAAAGTCTTTTGCTCGAATAAGTTCTTGGAAGCGATCATTTTTCCAGGGCTGTATAGTCATACAAGCATAGCTAATTGTGTAATGAGAGACAGAGGCAGAAAACAGAAAATGAGCAGTTATGTTTCTTCCCTTACCTAATTATTTAATACAGTAGATTTTCCTGTAATTCTAAAAACAAACAGCTACTAAAATTGCGTCAGGCAATTGATAAAAGGATAGGAAATATAAATATTTACATATGTTTCTTTAAGAAGGTGTAGATAACTTAGGACTAACTACAGAGTACATATGTTGAGTAATCTGAGTCGGAAAAAAGCTAAATAATTGGCTCAGGTTTTCTGACTACATCTTCAATTAATCATTCAGTCAGTGATTCTTAGTTTATAATGAATAAAACATGGTCAGCAGAAAATTGTCTATTTTTTCCTGCATTTAATTTTATTGATGCTCCTGCCACTATGGATTTCTTTGGAAAGGAGAGGTAAGGCTGAATTACATTTTGCCACATGTGAACAAAAGTCTTCATTAAAAAAAAAATACTTTATTTATGCATTTATGCATAACTGAGGTATAGGTGAGAGGTGCCAAGATTCACCCTAGACTGAGTGGGGAGCAGAGCAAGTGGATCTACTGACATATACTGCTGAGTGGAGCAGCCGGCAAGGCAGGAAAGGTCTGCTGTGCCAGGTGGGCCAGCTCCCCGCTAGGGATGGAACTCTGGCAGCAAAGGCGATATGGATGAATTATTCCCCAGGCTAACTCCTAGGCCACCAGAGAGGTCTAAACAAATGTTTTTAAATGTGACCTTAGTTCACTTAACAAATGAATGGGGAAGAACAAGGAAAAGGCTGCAGTGTTTGTTCTGCCCACATGTTAAGATTTTTAGCTTCTCATCTTCCACCTTTCATGTGGGGGCCAATGCTATCCCTCCCACACACATGGATTTTTGAATCTTATGGTTTAAATTGGTGTGTAGTTACTTTGCAAGCAACACAGGTACTGGACCACACAGAGCTGCAGGAGTACTGTGTGTGAGAGACATAGTTTTTTTTTTTTTTTTTAAAGATTTATTCATTCATACAGAACTGGGGTACAGGCCAGAGATGCGGAGGGTGAGAGGCTTCACCAGAGACAGAGTGGGGAGCAGAACAGGCAGATCACAGAAGTACACTGCTGAGGGGAGCAGCGAGCGGGTCAGGAGGGGTCTGCCACGCCTGGGCAGGTGGGAATCGAACTCATGGGGAAGTGGCTTAAGCTTCTTAGTGCAGAGCTTGCTTCTTTTGCAGTGCTTTAACCTGCTGCGCCACCAGGGAGGGCCCAAGACATAGTTTTTAAGGAGCTGCTTGTATAGTGAGAATGCCCATCATGAGCAGATAGCAGCTACTTAACAGTCCCACTGGCAACAAGATAATGTGACATTCTAAGTGGTGATGTCTAAAAAGGAGCTTGAAGAGTGCCGACTTTCATTCTGTGGACTCATTTGCAAAGCTACTCAGGGAACACTAGATTTCTAGTCACTTAAAAAGAAACAGTGTCTATATTTAGCGGGTCATTGCTTGGAGGTAATGAAATGCTTGCAATAAATTCTGGGCTAATATGTTAAAATTCAAATCTTGCTGAAAACTAATCACCTCTTCATGTTTTTCTATTTCATACTTCAGACTCAGGTGAAATGCGTATCTTCACTCCTACAAATGAAGGTAATTGGCAAATCTCCCTGCTTTCAAGCACCGAGTGACTGCTTTGCTTGCTGTTAAAAAATAAGGATTTTTGAAAGCATTCATTGTAGTTAATCTTTTATAGGTTATTCAAACTTTACTTTCTTGTATAAGTATCTGAAATTTAATTAAACAAAGGAAATAGCATTTTAAATAAAAAATTCATTTCTCGGTAAGGATGTTCAAAATATTCAAGGTCTTTTGAAATGTAGCTTCGCAAGTATGTTTTAATGTTTACCACTAGGTAGGGGGGAAGGGAGAGTTGGAGGTCAGAACAGCACAGCAGGGGGATGAGAGCACCCGCTCAGGTACTGAGCTGTCTTCCAAGTTCCAGGTTGGCCACATTCTAGCCTGCTCCTGGCAGAGTTCCTCAAAATTTTCTGTGCCCTCAAATATCAAATTGATACAATGATGCTAGTGATAATAATAATTGCAAAGGGTTTTATGAAGAATGATATTTGCCAAGCACTAGTGCGGTGCCTGGCCTACAGTCAATGCTAATAGATAGGTATTTATTGAATAAAGTTGTGGCTACATTAATTGCTGACATGCACTGAACTCATACGATATATCATGCATTGTAAGAAAAACATTCTGTGTAGGTTAGTTCCTTTAGGCCTCACCACAGCCTTCTGAACTTGGTATTATCATTATTTTCATCTTATAGACATGGAATCTGAGGATTAAAGTGACCACTGAACTTGTTTGAGGTGAGAGATGTGAGCTAGTGGCATTTGGTGTCTCTGCAGGTTTCGTCTATAGATCCTGCACCCTCACTTGCTTACGGTTTAGCATAAGGGATATAAAAAAAAGGTAAACTAGCAGGAAACACTTTATCAGTTCTAGAAATATAGATACAGCTAGAGGAAAAAAAAAAACCTCAGTTGTTCAAATACATCACCCCAACCAATGATTTGCTCAACACATATACAACTTATATAACTTGTGTCTGCCCTTATTTCCTATTTTCTCTATTACAGAAAGGAAATTAGATTATGGAACAACCTTTAATATTCAACATCTTGGGGAAAAGGTGGTGTTTTTTTTTGAAGGATTTTATGAGTCATTTAAACTCATTCATACTTTTATACTCTCATAAAACAAATTTGCATCTAAATGTTTTCTTGGTATATGTAAAAAAATTTCTAACAATGAAGCCACAAGAAATCTAGTGTGTCAGTGTACAGTTAGACATGTATTTTTTTTCTCAATTCTGTCATTAAAGTCCCAGGTTCACTTTTTCTTCTTTTCATTCCAATATTCTTAGCATGTCAACATGACAGTTTATGGTCTCAAGATATCTCCTTCCATGGAGGTCCACATTTTCATTTATAGTGGTAACAGAGAAGGAAAAAAGCTTATCAGGCACACCAAATACCCTCTTATGTAAGTATAACTTCATCGGTAGCAGTGTATCACATAGGGCCTCCCTGGTGGTGCAGGAGTTAAAGACAGCACTATCAGACTATAGGCAGCCACTGTTGCATGAGTTCAAACACTGGCACCAGGGATTTGACCCACAGGGTGCAGCAAATCTCTTGGGTCTCACCCTACTGCTCCCCTCAGCAGTGTATTGCAGTAGCTCTGCCTGCTCTGCTCCTCATTCTGTCTCTGTGAATCCTCTCACGATCTCTCTCACACACACACCCTGCATCTCTGGCCTACATTTCAGTTCATGTATGCATAACTAAGTAAATATTTTAAAAAAGGAAATGCATCACATGACTAACATGATTGTAAAGAAGTCTGCTTGAGTTAGCTGTTTCAGCCTTCTCAGTGCAGGTGTGCAGAAAAAGGTCATCTGTCTGGTCAGTCAACTGGGTCCGTCATAGTCACTCAAAATGCAGTCAAGTTTCTGGTATAAATGGGACAACTTTCAGACAGATATTTAGATTGATGTGAAGTAATTGTAGGGGAAATGAAAAGAGGGCGAGAAAGAAAAGGAGAGGCCAAAGTATTGATAGTAATACTGGTGTTCAGTTATGTCTTTTCTGCTAACTTAAAGTGAAAATTAAACTCAAAAGAGGGTGTAAGAAATTTACATATCATTATAACTGATTTTAGAACAATTTGAAATATATAAAAATTGAGTATCTTCCTGCTCTAGTTTTACTGGTATTAACCAGCAGTTATTTGATACAAGATTTTCTTTATGCTGTCTGCCTTTCTTTTGAGAATGACACTGAAAGTGTAGAAAAGTCGCTTTGCTTATTCTTATTCTTAGCTTCCTGATAATCCAGTTCAGAATGCAGGCATCTCAATGGATTTGAAAGTTTAGAAATATTCCACAGACACATGTTCAGTGTAGTATAAACTAGTCAGTGTATAGTCCAGTCTGTTAGTATTCTTGTATCTTGAAAAACTTCTCTGCTCCTTTTCATGAGGGAAACTAGACTTTTCTCCCAGAGATTTGTGATATTAAGAACATAGTTCCGTTCAACGCTGTTCCTTGAATTGGAAGAGGGTGGAAATCCCCTCCTCCCCACTCCTAGGCAACATCCAATTTCCTTCTTGCTGCATTTTAGCAGATTTTGACCATTTAACCAGATTTTATCAGATTTAAAGCTCAATTTCTACAGCGATCCTAAATGTAATATATTAATAACACCTGCCACCTTCTGAAAATATGCCAGGATAAGTGCTTCAAACATATTACATTAAAACCTCATGACCCCAGATATTGATTTCACAGATGAAGAAATTGAGAGATTAAGCCATTGCTTATCTAATAAATGCCTAAACCAAGATTTTATTAAAGTTCTATGTGATTGTGAAATCCATAATCTTCCCTAAAAGTAATTCTAAATTAAAGTTTGCTTTTATTGGAGCACAGCACCCATATAATTTAAAAGACAATACCAAGAGGCTTATTACTTAAGTCTTCTGTGAAATATTCAATCAGCTCTAAGGTTCATTTACTAGAAAATTTCCCTCTACTTTCCTCCCAAGCCTATTACCCAACCTAGTTTTTACTTTTTATAATGAAAAATCAAAGACAGACAAATGTAGAGAATATCCCACTGATTGCCTGTAGCCACTGCTCAGTCATTTTTAAAAAGATTTATTTATTTATGACTTCAGAACTGGGGTAGAGACCAGAGGTAAGGTGGGTGAGAGGACTCACCAGAGACAGAATGGGGAGCACAACAGGCAAATTGATAAGGTACACTGCTGAAGGGGAGCAGCAGGCATGTCAGGAGAGGTCTGCCACGCCATGTGGGTCACCACCTTGGCGGGGATTGAACTCGTGCTGCAGTGGCTTCTGAGAGTTTCATAATGTAGTGCTTTAACCTGTTGTGCCCCAGGGAGAGCCCTGCTCAGTCATTTTTGACAGCATCCTTCTTTCAGACAAGATAGTGGAGGATATGCTCACCTTACACTTTTTACCCCGGACCTGGAACCAGGCATTTCTCCAAGAAACACTCCTTTTTACTGGAATATAATGTTTAGAGACTGCACAATAGCTAGTGACTTTCCCACAGATGAGGGCTTTATTCTCATGTCATTCCTTGTCCATTAGTAACTAATACTTTTTGGTTAAATCAGTATTTACTGACTATGATGATGATGTAATATAATTCACATAAGGTGGTGTGATTATAGCAATATTTTTGTGCGAATTTCTGTTTCTTTTTCTTGAGTTAATTGTTCCATTTTTATTTTCTCATTTTTCTATGTACCTTCTTCTATATACTGATTCATTTCATTTTCTCCAGCTGTTCCTTAATGAATTTTTGCTCACAAATACATCATAAAATCTGTCACCTCTACTTTATTTTGGGGATTTTTTTTTCCAGGCATTTGTTAGAATCCATACTGTTTAATTTCTTGTTCTACTTTAATGCTATGGCCCTGGAAATTATTTTTCTCCCCTGTTTTGGGAGGGCATTCAGGAGGGTGTTCACTTGTATTCTTTTGTGCTAGATTTCCTGGTTTCCCTTGACTTGGATTCCCAAGATGTCTTTTTTCTTGTTTTATTCTCATATTGTGATGGACAGTATCCTCCAGAAATTCTTAAGAAAACTTCAAAACTGAAGTTTGAAATAGGTGAAATTTAAGAATTTCTGGGTATCTAAAAATGTATTTATTTTACCATTTATCTTGATTAGTAGCTTGGTATGGACTATGAGGCTGAAAATCTTTCTGTTGCCTTAGAAGCACAATATTCTTCTTATATTTGATCCTTAATAGATGACCTTTTGTTTCCTCTGAAAGTTTGGAATGCTTACTTCTGATACTGTGAAATTTCATGGTGATCTCTATCTACATCATTCTTTGTTGTTGTTCACTATTCTGTGTGCCCAGTGGGATTTTTTATATCTGAATTGCAAGTCCTTCAGTTCTGGGAAATAGTCTTGATTTTACACTGTGTAATTTCGTCTCATCTGCATTCTTTCCTTCCTCAGGAATTTTAAATATTATGAGATTATTAGATATTTGACCTCTCTTATCCTTCCTCAATTTTATCTTTAAACCTTATCTTTTCCTCTGACACATTCTTTATTTTTCATAGCTTCTATTTGGTATGCTCTTTTTTAAAAAAAAACAGAAAACCTTTTATGCTTTGATTCGATATCCAGTATCTCCTCTCCTCTAATGATACTGAGACATATATATTTGCATACCATATGGTCTCTGTATATGCATCCATGTGAATAGAATATATACCAACTTACTTTGTTAACAATTGTTTAAAAGGCACTATTAAGCTATGCATGCAAAGTTGCTCATCTGTGGATCAAAGAGAAAAGAGAAACATGAGCCATTATATGATTCCATGTAAAATTCTCATCTTGAATTAACCCAGTTCTCATTTAAACCTGTGGAAGCTGGTGACAGAGGGTCAGTACTTGCTGCTTCCTCTGATACCTTTGATGTTGCACCAATATGTAGAAAATGGATTTACACACATCTTCCACAACATTCCACAACATGCCCACAACATTGCATACTCAGAGGACATATCCTTCATTGTGAAAAATAAAACTGAAAACTAATTTCTGGTTTGGAGATTAAGGAATCTTCCAAAACAGACATAATTGGTTAGCTTATGTAAGAAAGGGTTTGCTATCTATAAAAGAGACTTTGTTGTTTTAATAAGTTGCGCTTCAAAAGAGTAATTATCAAAATGACATTGTCATGATCCATCATATCTTCTCCTTTGAAGATGATGGGGCTGATGTACAAGGCTGAGCAGTGACCCATGGCTCTCTGCTTCCTCACCAGGGATGGGGACCCTGCAGTGAATCAGTATGTATTGTTACTGACAGGCTTTAATCTGGAGATTGAAGATACAATACAGTCTCCTAGCTTTCAGTCAATTTACAAAGAGACTCCCATCTATGGGAAGGTTCTGAATATGATAACGTAAATGTCTCTCAGTTTAGTGTTAACACATAACAGAATATACCTTGCTCCATGATAATTTTATTCTTTTACATTTCTCTTACTTTTTGTATTCCAAGACTTCTGGATGCCCTATTTACTCCAACAGTCTTGTTTCCACATTAAACTTTATATTCTATACGTAGACATATTCAAAACAGCAGATTGGTTTAGCTCTTCCACAAGACTTAGAAATATTCTGTATCAATAAAATCAAGACTGCTGTTTATGATTGTTGATCAATGTCCTTGCTGATGCCCTGGATTTCTCAGGTTCCTCTCACAACATGCAGATGATATACTCAGATAATTTTTTTCTTATCAAATATTTATTTATTTGTGCATGCAGAACTGGGGTACAGGCCAGGGGTGCAGGGGCAGTGAGAGGCTTCATCAGAGACAGGGTGGGGAGAACAGATAGATCAATGAGGTACACTGCTGAGGGGAGCAGCAGGCAGGTCAAGAGAGGTCTGCCGCACCATGTGGATCACCTCCGGGGTGGGGATTGAACTCATGCTGAAGTGGCTTTAGCTGCTTAGTACTGTGCTCTAACCCGCTGTGCTACCAGGGAGGGCCCTCTCAGATAATTTTTACCTGAGAAAAGGTAGTTCCTTATTCTTAATTTTTTTCTACTTTGATGACAAAATTTTGAAAGTTTAGACTTGAATTTTTTAAAAATGAAATTGTTTCTTACTAATCAGCAAATCTAATTGCTAATTTCTTGTACTTATTTGGCACATTCTAAAGACTTTATTTTTTTAAATATATTTCTCTTATCTTCTGAGTCCTGAATTTTCTAGATAAAACAATTGCTAGCTATTCAGCAATAACTGTGTTCCTTCGGAACAACTTAGAAAAGATAAGGATAATTCACACTGCTGTAGTTTCCTGTGTTCTTGTGTTGTGTGTGTGCATGATGGGTGCTGAGTGGAGATCCCACCTAATCTCTTATCAGCTATATAGTACCCAGAGATGGAAACTGCTTCTGAGTATATATACATGTTGGCCCTGATTCCTCTGCTTCTAGGTCCTTTAACCTGAGAAATCTGAGCTTGAAACTCAGCTTTGCCACTTAGTAGCTGTGTGCCCTCGTTGACTTTTCTAAGAGATAATATTTCTTTCCTCATCATAAGAGTGATCAAGATTAAATAAAGTCATACATTTAAAGTATCCAGCACAACAACTGGAACCCTGATAAGCCATCATCAATTTGTTTAAGAAAGTGTATGCTTTCTCGCTGCAGATTTCCTGGCTGTCTATGACTATACAGTATCTCTCTTTTTCTTTAAACTTTTCCTAATGAGTCTGTTCTTTAAAAATGTAAACAAGTAAATAAAGACATTGTATGTTTTTTTTCTAGGCTATTTTTTTTTTTTTTTTTGCCAAAGCACTATTAAGAGAGGATTAACTCTGATTTTCATCGTGTCATTTTCAGAACATGGCAGAAAATTATGGTAGTTGTTGGAGACTACTATTGCAAACAACCCCTTCTCATGGAGGACACTTCAGGGCTCCAGACAGGTGAGTGGGAAAAGTTGTCTCTTTAGCATACTGAGCTTGTGTTTATCCTTTCTGTTTTTTTTTTCTCTTCAATTTTCTATTATTTTCATCACTCTGCTGGAAGAATGTTTATATGATTGATTTGATATGACTCTTCCTATTTGGATCTAGATTAAATTAAACATTTTCAGTAAGTCCTGACCATCCAACTCAAAGTAGTCCTTATCATAGTCTAGTTCTTTTGTTGTTTTTATTTGTTTTGCATGTTATTATATGTTTCCCCCTCTCATATATCAGCTTCTTGAGGGTTGGTATTTAGCCCACTTATGTCACTAAATCCCAGAAGATCATGTACATATTTATTTAGTGTGTGGCAGGTATTCAAAAATATTTCTTGAACCGCTATTTACACAGGCAAACCACTAGTAATTCAACATCCTCTAGTTGTCTTGAAGTCATTGAATGATGGTTGTAAATATTTATGCTCACTAAAACTTTTAAAAATAAATCAAATGAGCCAATTTAGCTTACAGTTCATGATCAAACCATGGACAACGAGAATGTAGTTTAGAAATAATTTGTCAATGGTCAACTCAAGCTGAATTAACAAAGTGGACAGAGACTATCAAAGTCATTCACATTCAAGCAGTTAGCACTCATATTTACCCCATCACTTCCCCTGGAACACCTGTCATGGACCTTAATCATTTAGCAATGCCTGCATTCTGCTCTTTAATCTTATCAAAAGTCAAAACTCATCGATTACATGCTCCTTTCCTAAGTCTTACTCAACTAATAGTAGTTCAACAATGATAGATATTACCACCCACCCTCCTGCCCAGGTTTTTCCTGCAGTCAGAATAATAAAATATATTAGAGTATATTTCACCATCATCATCCTTCGTTCATTGTCCAGGAATGAATAGTGGGCCAGTTCAAGAAGCAGCAGCAGAAAGCAGAAGCAGTAAATAATTTAAAAATCAGTTAATGTCCATTAAAAAGGAAGGTGTTTTGAGCCCATTTCACTGAGACAGATTCCATCTTAACAATGGACCTCTGCATTTGAAGGTGGCATTGCTGTTGGGCTGTAAGTGGGCACCAGTGGCCCCTGTATGTTATTTGAAGTTCCCATGGGAGTTTGTGAACTCTATTTACAGTGGAAGTGGTAAACCATAGCTAATGATATGCCTATAATGTCAATGTGTAAAAAAAGCTTCAGCTTTTTATACTGATTTGAAGAGCTTTATAAATATGGAAGTTATTCATTTTTCTGATTTGTTTTACAATAATACCTAACATTTTTAGAGTATTCAATGTTAATATCATTGAATATTTTTGTTAGTGTTTTACCTGGATTTTCTTATTTCATCTTTTTTTACAGAAAATGTTTCCAGAAAACCAAAAAGTTTAGGTAATTTTGCCAAACGTTATATAGGTAATAGAATAAGGAGGCAGAAATCTGATCCCAGCCGGTCTGACCCCATAGACCCAGCACTTAATCCCTAGACTACTCTCTGGCAAGAGTGTGAGTGAACTGTGATTCCTATCAGATGTAAAACACGGCAGGAATTGTCTCCAAGCATTTCAATGCATGAAATCTGGACTCATTCTGTCCCTTTGCCATAGATAATCCTTCTGATAAGAACAGTTCAAAGGTTACAAAAAAGTTTTCTAGTTACTTATTTTTTTTAAATACATGGCTTATCTTATAAGTAACTCCAAAGATGAATTACTGTAGATGAAGCATTCATGCTTTTTCTAGCTACAGTTTCTTCCTATCTCTTACCACTAGGTGGTGCATGGGGTAAGCAAACAAAGTAAATGTCTATTTTTTTTTTTTTTTGGGTAGCTATTAGCTATTAGCTTTTATTTATTTATTTTTTTTTTTTTTTATTTGGAAAGGGGAGTTCAATAATTTGCTTATAATATCTCAAAACCACCTAATTGCCAGCCTTCCCTGGTGGCACAGTGGGTTAAAGCACAGCACTAAGAAGGTAAAGTCACTAGTATGGGTTGAATCCTGGTCACGGAGGTGACCCACATGGCACAGCAGACATATCTTGACCCATCTGCTGATCACCTCAGCAGTGTACTTTGTTAGTCGGCTTGTTCTGCTCCCCACTCTGGTTCTGGTGAATCCTCTCACCACCCCTGCACCTCTGGCCTGTACCCCAGCTCTGTATGCATAAATACATAAATCATAAAAAAAAAACCACCTAATTGCCATTTTAATTTTGGACTAGACCCAGGTTAGAATAATACAAGTTTTTGGATTAAAAACAAAATTGGAGGCCCTCCCTGGTGGCGCAGCGGGTTAAGGCACTGCAGTAAGAAGCTTAAGCCAATTCCGCATGAGTTCTATCCCCGCCTGCCCTGGAGGTGACCACATAGCGGCAGTCCTCTCCTGACCCGCCAGCTGCTCCCCTCAGCAGTGTACTTCGTCGATCTGCCTGTTCTGCTCCCCACTCTGTTCCTGGTGAATCCTCTCACCCTCCGCGTCTCTGACCTGTACCCCACTTCTGTATGAATAAATAAATAAATCTTAAAAAAAAGCCCAAAAAACAAAATTGGAAATGACTGAGTAACAAACCCATGGATGAAAGTTAATGACTGCAAAACCCATTATTATCACGATGATTATTGCTTCACTTAGGTGAAAAATGTTGATCTAAAAGTCTTCTGTCAATGGAAATCAGAAGACTGAAGTCAAAGAGCTTCGTTTCTTCGCTTCCTCACTTCCACTGCCAGTCTGAGTCAGAAGGGGAAATGCATGCTGTGTAGACAAACAACAGACAAGCCAACGCAACCACTGTTGCTTTTCTCTCTCTTTTAGGGATATTGATGGGTAGGATCCTCTCTAATGTCACATCATTTATATTTGTGTAATCTACACACTCAAATTTGGTTTCATATCAATTGTGTTTACTCTGCTAAATTTTATAGGCAATTGTTGCATTCACTGTTTTATTGTAGGGCTGTTGGTTTCTCCTGGTAATTATCAATTAACTGTCAATGTGTCCAGGTATCTGGGATGCCTTTGAAAAAAAGCAAGTGACTTTCTAAGTCATATAAATTAGGGGAGAGATATACCATGTAGTAGTGGGTTGAAAAGGGGTAGGAGATCAAAGAGCCATGTGTTTCTTCTTTCTGAAGTGCTCTGATGTTTATGGTCACCCTCAGTTTGCACTCTGGATCACAGAAGATCTGATGTCACCACCTCTCACTAATTAATCTGGAGTCTTGCCTCAATTCACTCATAATGGGTCATGATCCGGTTCACCCCTAAGTTGTGCTGAATAATGTCTTTAATATAAGACATAGAAAATGTTTAGTACAAGATTTTAGGATGTTTTAGTGTATCTATAAGTAGTTATTTACTTGAAAGGAATGAATCTTGAATTAAAAATATAGTGAATATCTGATTGTTATATTGTTGGTCACTGAATGTTAGAATATAGTGCTTTACTTTCAACAAAAAAGGAACAATAAAAAGTTTCTGCATGGCTCCTTCAAACTTGGAGATAGTTAATTTTCAGAATAGAAGATTAATATAAGTTTCCAGAGTTGGGTATAATTTAGCATCTAGTAACTAAATGTTGTAGATATAAGACAGGAAAAAATAGACTCTTTAGATGTCTCTTAGAGCTAGTTTGGCATCTCAAATCTTCAAGAGACTATCTTTCATCTGTAAATGAAAGCTTGTGTATGTTACCAGGTTAATATGACTATATTGGGAATGCATTATTTGAAGAAGCATAAGTGTGGGATTCTTTGACCTGAGTAAAAATGGCAACATTTTCTTTTAATTACAGCCTCTAGGACTAAACATCACTATAGCCACAGTGATCATTCCCCAAGTGGGTCACCCAGAGCCTCCAAATTGCAAAGAAACTGACTTCTGTAGTGTTTTGTGATTAAGCGAAGTCCTAGGAACTCTGTGATTACTATCACTGTCTTAAAGTGCTGTCCATTAAGGATTAATAACAAAACAAGAAACCCAATTCAAAATTAATTACGTTAACCCAATTCAAAATTAATTACATTAAGGATTAATAACAAAACAAGAAACCCAATTCAAAATTAATTACTAAGTAGTCAAAAAAGCACCCAGCTAAAACCCATCCTAAGAACATAGAATGCCCATCTTGGAAACATCAACTTATGAAGAGCAAAAGAATTCCTGTGAGAATTTTACAAATATATGTTAATATAGGACCGTTTCCTCCCACTGTGGGAACATTCTTATTTTGGGACAGTGTTTGCCCGTGATTAAACAGTGAATCAGAGAAGACAGCCAGCTCTTGCTGGGTTGATCATAAGACACGCAATTGTACTGCCAGTGGGCCCTAAAGCATATGAATAATTTACTGTTGACAATAAACCACTGGCTGCCTTACTTTATTATTATATTTTTTAAAGATTTATTTATTTATGCATACAGAACTGGGGTACAGGCCAGAGGTATAGGGATGGTGAAAAAAATCACCAGAGACATAGTGGGGAGCAGAACAGGCAGATCAATGAAGTACACTGCTGAGGGGAGCAGCGGGCAGGTCAGGAAAGGTCTACTGCACCATGTGGGCCACCTCGGGAGTTGGGGATTGAACTCGCACTGAAGTGGCTGCAGTTAGCTTGCAGCACTGCGTCCTAACCCTCTGCACCACCAGGGAGGGCCTCCACCTAACTTTCTAAAATTTAGCTCTAAATTCCTACAACATATTTCCTTGACTTCCCTGGTAAAAAGAATGAGACCTATAAATAAAATGTTTTGCAAAATCTAAGGTGATAAGAGGTTTTGTACTTAGTATCTCCAGCTTAAACTTCTCAAGAGAAATATCATTTGTTTTTAATAGAGCATTGATTTTTCCCCAAGTTAAAAAGTTATAAACAAAAGTTAAATGTGCCCAGGAAATATTGGAAACTAAGTAACTCTACAACGTTAGAGCTTTACAACTCTATTGATAGGATTTTTAAAAAAGGAATTTATTTTGTAAAAGACCATCATTTTGAATATGACAATTTCATAGCTTTTTGCATTCTTTAAATCTCTTTTCTCCTCTTTGGTAGTAGATATAAATATTTCTTGTACTTTTTTTCTAATTGGAATAAATTTAATTAGATAAATTAAACAAGATAGCTAACTCCTTTTTGAATTATAACAGATGTTATCTTAGGAAGCATGATAGATTTTCTCAGTACTAAAATCACTGGGCAAAATCAGTAGCTCTGCATTATCATTTTCAAAAGGATAAAGTTATTGTCACATCGGAAAGCATGAACACATCATGTAAATCAACATTTTTTTTTTCTTCCTTTCAATTTCCCCTGTGAGAGGAGAAGGAGGGAGGCATTGTGTTCATTGGTTGCTCATAATCATCAACAGCAGGAAGGTCATCCTCCTTTGTGTACAACACTTGGAGATTTATGTGTGTATATACATGTTATATTTCAGTATTTATTGGGTAATTTACTTAGGTTTACAGAGCATTGTTTAAATTCATTATCTAATTTAATCACTCAAGAGATATTATTTTGTCCTTTATTCATGAGCAAACTGAAGCTTGTAGAAGTGAAGGGCGTTTGCTTAATACACACAGATGGCAAGTGGCAGAGTCCAGTGCAGAATTATTTTGTCCACATCTTTGTGCATCATATTGGTTTCGCAGAATAAATACAGAGCATGGTTTCTGCCTATAAAGAACTTGTAGTTTTGCTGAGGAGGTGATATCATGAAAACAACTTGAATGGATATAGGTGGAGTCCTAGGACCAGATAGTTCTTACAGCTCATAAAAACATGTTTTTTCAAATTGACTAAAGTCACATGTAAAATAGAAAACATTTTGACTGAGGAAGAGGGCTGTTATGAATAGCTATTGTCTGTGGACCTCAGAGATAATTTGAGATGGTCCAAGATATCTTTTCGCCTAGAACTTCATATGAACATCTGTCATCCACGTGCCAATGTATCTTCCCAATAGCTGTGCACAGTGACTATGTAGGATAAGCCAGGCAGGCCCTTAAGAAGTGCATCCAGTTTTACATCTTAGCCAGGCCTCTGAAGGGCCCCAAAGTCGGACGCATGTCACATACATTGATTGAACATGCTACTCCCAGTGACCTTAGGTTCTGTTCTCTGTAAAACCACTAGTTGGTGGTTAATATACAGCAGCACTGTTAACTACAGTACAAAAATGGGAACCAGATTTGTAGTCTGTTAGTTAATGTTTTCTTAAAGTCTTCATAAGTGAGAGCTAAATCTATCATTAATGGGTACAATATAAATTAGTTGCTATAATTAGCAGTTTAGATATGTACCTTTGTAAAAGGTTATCTTTAATGTCTTTCTTTCCATTAACATTATTGTGCATTTTGGGTATCACAGGTAAGGGGGAAAATTGAGAACTCAAAAGTGCTATTGCTTATTCAAGCAGAAACAAATGCACTCCTGTAGTTAATTAGAATAGTGTTACAAATGCATTCCTGTAGTTAATTAGAATAGTGTTAAGATGGTCAGGTCTTTTCAAGGGAAGAGACAGAAAGTTCAAAAACAATTTTTAATATCTTGTTCTTTATGGAGACCATGTGCATAAAACAGAGCCATAGAGCCTGTCTCTGAGCAGGTTTTTAAAAAACAAGCTGACTTACACGAACTCAGTTTCTATGCTAATCGGTAACATGAATCCTTTCTCATGAGCTACTATAGATTTTCTTTTTCCAGAGCTCCTCGTTGAATGCTAATATCGTGAATAAGTATGTAGCATCCCTCAGATGAGAGCTTTTCTTAAGACAAGGTGTGTTTTACTCATCTCCCTCTCTCCCTGGTTACCAGGTACTGGCAGATAATAGGTACTTTTCATAAGTGCTTGCTAAAAGAATGTTCTATTATTTTTCCTCTGTGTTCATTATTTTATATTGTCCATCAGCTAAAGAAACAGACAACACTGAATCTGTGTAGATCAGAGATTCATCATCTTGCCTTTGTTATCACAATCTCTTCTCTGTTCTTCCTCTCTCTATGGTTTTCTCTGAACCTCACATCCATTATCATTAATTTAATCTTGATGTTCTCAGCAGATCTTTATAAAACAAAATATAATTATAACATCCTTTGTTCAATTTTTTTTGTGCTTTCACATTCTCTTGGGGAAAAATATATAAATTCTTGTTTTTGAAATGCAATGCTTATGATATTCTCTCACTTCCCTCTCCAAAGTCTTCTGGAAATTCCCTTGTTAATTTTACTCCCCAACTATACTGTAACATGTGCTGCACCTCCATCTTTCACTTTTTTTCCAGCTGTCTGTCACATATTCTCCCAACTCCTGAGTCCCCAACACACACCCCCCTCCCCTTTGCTTGTCTATTTAGCTGTCTCATACTAGAGCTTGTAGTCCAATACTTATCTCTCTGGCAACTTCTTCCCCAATTTTCCAGCTATTGTAGGCTCCTTTCCTCTGCTTTCTTCACCCTCATCCCAAGACTACACATATCTTGACTAAATGAATTTTTTTGTCGCATTAAAATAGTGAACTTGCACGGCCCTCTTCCCTTCAGGCAGTAGGCTCCTGGAGAGCAATGTTTTTGCAATTAATAGTGACTCAAAACATACATGTTGACTGCATGAATACATGAGTTAGAGAACTAGTTTGATACATGGGACTATACAGTTGTCTTCAGAAATTCAAAAAAGAAAAATATTGTGAAATTTTGAGGTTTGTTAACATGATGAATACTGCATGTTATGGTGGTAAAGGCAGCAATGGAAGAAACAATTATCAAGAATTCAATCCTTGTTTTCCACAACCCGTATACCAGATGTCTTAATACTTTCCCCCATCTTCCACTTTAAAAAACAAAGAAACAGGAACAACATAATCCACAGGAAATTTTCCATGACATCAAAGAAAATCATGAAACCTGCTATACAGCTGGTGAGATGAATGAAAATAAATGCAGTGATTGAATATAAACTGTCACTTGCTACTAAAGAAAAGCAACATTGTACAGGTGTTCATTGAAAATGCTATAACTTGTGGCATCCTTGCTAGTTCTGAAGACTGAGTCTACATCTGGGTCACCGTTACTTTCCTGACAGTGCCTAGAACAGGCCATATATCTCTATTAAAAAATCTATATCTCTCCCTATGCTAGGTGTTTCTTAAATGCATAAGGAAGAAAGAATCTGAATTGTTATCTTAAAGGAGTAGCAGGACAAGTAATTTGATGAATATTGCACATTGTCCTGATCTGTGGATTATGGTACCTATGTAATAAGAATATTTCTGGGAGTCTTTTCACTGAAGACAATACTAAGTCATCAATAAAAATAAGAAGGTAATGTTGGCTAGTGCCTGAGCAGGAGAACGGAAAATGAATCAAAGATGACTTTGGTCTCCTCTCTGACTGGAGCTATTTTGGCAATGAGGCTTCTTATGTAGTTAGAAGCAACATATTCCTGAATCATGTGCCTGCTGCTTTGCTAAATCTTGTTAACTTTGGCCTAAAAATTGAAGCAGGACAGAGGCATGCAAATCATGGGGGCATTCATGCTGTGTGTTCCCCAAAAGCCTGCCTTAGGGAAAAGAAATATTTGGGTGTTTTTCTCCTTTTTTTTTTCATTTAAATCTTTTTCTCATCTACTACTTTTTGATTCTCCTTGAAATCAGTTCTTACTCTTTCAATTTGCTTAATAACTATCGAAATCTGCAGGATTCCCTACTATCCCCGACCTCAAGGAGTATGGACTCTCACCGGCAAGGTCAGTGAGAAACAGTAGGGACATCCGGTGCTAGGTGGGACCATAGGGCTGGAGGAACAAGATTCTTAGACTGGATTGTCAGGACAGGCATGTCCGAGGAGATAATGTTGTCTTTCATTTTATCCCACATTTCACTTGCATCCACAGAGTTGCCAGAAAATTTAGCATATCTGAGTCTGGTCCTGATACTGATTGGCCTGCTTGGTTCATTTGTATTATTTTGCTTTCTTTATTTTCCCATGATTCTATACACACTAAGCATTTCTACAGAAAGAGCAAATCTCCTGCCCTGCCTCTGCTACTGTCATGAAACTGCAAAGAAAGCTGATGATCAATAGCCAAAAGTGTACACATACCACACACACACACACGTGCATGCACACACACAGCGCTATTTTAATGCCAGTTAAGTAACTATAAAAAATGAGGGACCCTCCCTGGTGGCACAGGGGGTTAAAGCACAGCATGATGAAATTATCTGAAACCACTGCAGCATGAGTTCAATCCCCAGCTAGGGAGGTGATCCACATGGTGCAGCAGACCTCTCCTGACCTGCCCGCTGCTCCCCTCAGCAATGTATTTCTGTCCATCTGCCTGTTCTACTCTCCACTCTGTCTCTGGTGAATTCTCTCACCCCTCGCATCTCTGGCCTGTACCCAGTTCCTGTATGTATAGATAAATATATCTTTAAAAATATGATATAGGCCCCTCCCTGGTGGCACAGCAGGTTAAAGCACAGCACTAAGAAGCTAAAGTCACTTCAGCAAGAGTTTGATCGCCAGCCCCAGAGGTGACCACATGGTGTGGCAGACCTCTCCTGACCCGCCTCCTGCTCCCCTCAGCAGTGTACATGGTCGATCTACCTGTTTTGCTCCCCACTCTGTCTCTGGTGAATCCTCTCGCCCCTGCACCTCTGGCCTGTACGCCAGTTCTGTATGCATAAATAATAAATAAATCTTTAAAAAATATGATATGAGGGAATGCTTTAAAATATGTTGTGATTCTTGATACATAGCACATATTTTAAGAAGTGTTAGACATTGTTATTATGATGGTCAAAGACTTTATCCTATCCCATAGATACTTGTGAAGTTCTGGCTGAATCTCTAATTTGTCAAAATGCTCCCATTCAGATATCAGACTAAGTGTTCCCTGGGTACAGAACTGTGACAGGTGCTGTGAGAGGCACAGAGGGGCTAGAGACGGCACAGACCCCTCCCCTTTCCTTGTTTACAAGACAGAACACACATCACTTGTTTAAGGCATGTGTTAAAGAACACTTTTATTTACAAACTTGTGTGATCAGAAGCAAAAATTAATACATCCAAATTAAGAAAGCAACAATTCAGGAAAGGATGATTCAAATGTTGTTCTTGACTAATTCGTCTTTTAATCATGACTCCCTTCCCAGAGAGGAACACATCTCACCCTGCTATTTAATACTCGGGAGATAAACATTCAATAGAGATAACATACTTCCTTAGAACTTCACTTTCTGGATTTGACCCTTGTGCAATTTCTTTTGGGAAAATTTACTAAAAAAACAGAAGAAAGTAAAATGAACTGTTATGATTGTAATTTATTTTCTTCCTGGTAATCATGTCCTAACCATTACTGTTATGTAACAACTTACCCCCCAAACTTGGCAGTTCAAATACACAATTCTTTCTTATCTTTATCTTTATCATTTCTCTAGACCAGCAGGACTTGCATGGGTAGTGTTCACTCAGGGTGCTCATGTAGCTGCAGACACTGGCTGAATTGGACAAACAGGGTGGGAGGAGCTAATGGGAGCTCTCTTCATGTGGTCTCAGGATCTCATGATGTGGCCTGGCCAAGTGGTGGCATTAGACTTCCTTAAAGCCTGGCCAACTTGGAACACTTGGGTTGCTTGCTGCTTTGTCTCACAGCGTTGGTACAAGTATTCCAGCTCACAAAGGGAAGCTGACCTAGTCTCAAATCACACAGCATTACATTGGTTTCCTTCCAGTGCTCATAAATGCATCACTAGCCTGTACACATTCAAGCTCAGAGTGGGTGTTGCAAGGTCCCAGAGGAGTGTTTGGAAATACTGTTGTGGTCGCCTTTGGGGAGTGCACTCTGCCACAGACAGCTGAGAGCAGGTGCAGGAGCAGATCTATTCTAGGTATTTCCAATTTTCGGATGAAATAAAAATATGGCTTCTAGCATTTGTAATGGAAAGCCAGAAATAAGAAGTCAAGTGGACCTAGATATCAGGTCAACTAAAAGATGGAAAGGGGAAAAGGCACTTGTCACTACCATTTTTCATATTGGGATAAAAGTGCTATAGTTCTTTTAAACAAAACTTAAACGTATGATTTTTTTCCCCACTAGCTCTGCCACATTCTGGTGAAAAAGAGCGATCCCAGAACTTTATAAACACTACTATTTCAAACACTGAAAACAGACTTTAAAAAAATTGACTCTATGTTTTATCTTGCTGCCTGAAAGAAGCAAAAACTCGGGCATCTAATCTCACAGTTACAGGAGAAAGGTAAGGAAACTGTACATGTAATAAATGGCACCATCTTGTACTGAAAACAGACTGGAGTCCTTGGTTTGTACTTCCTGCTCTGCTATCTCAACAGTCGTTTGGTTCTGGTGGAGATGGTTGGGAGTATGATGTAAACCACATGTTCCTGAATTAAAATTCAAGATAAATTAACTTTCGGATATAGGGTGCTTCCAGATAAGAAATGAATTACAATTCAAAATTCATATCTTTTATTCTATGTAAACATTTAGCTCCCAACCTCTCTCCCAGTAACTGTACTCAAGATGCTTTAAAACAATGATGCTGTGGAATTCTGTTTCACTGATAGATAATCATATATTCTTGATCTTGACTTGTGAGAAGTAGAAGTTTTCATTGATTTCATTCTGTGATGACTTTGAACAGGGGCATGACTTCATGTTTATCACCAACTTGTATAGTTATATTTCTAATGTTTTTCAGATAATTTTAAAATCTAGTGTGTGTGTTGAGTGAAGAAAAATATCTCAAGTGGGGACAAAAATATGTAGAAAGGGTTGTTTCTCACATTTCATTCTACTTTATAAACATTTAGCCCTTCTACTTTGCATCTCTAGAAAACACAGTTTGGACAGAACCAGAGAAAGGATAAACTATAAACGAGTGGAATAACTTGGTTCTGACTTATAGGATGAGTACCTTGGAGTAGAAATGCTGCCTCATGTAGTGCAATGGTCTCTAGAGTCTCTTTGCTCTTGCAGCAAATAACCCCGACGGGAAAAGTGTGTATCAGAATGAGCTCCTCAAACCGGGACTCCACATCCAATTAGCAGAACATGTCGCACCTTTCCCACCCTCTTGTAAATAGAAATTGTAGGGGTTTTTCTGCAGTGCTTCTGCCTCTTTAGTGGCTGCATGGAATTCTACTCTGAGTTTTAAACTGTACACAGCTCTTAGCACAGATGGTCTGTGGGATCTTTTTCCTCAAACCAATATGGTCAGACGTTTTCTCAAAAAGCAAGCAACAATATCAACAGCAGTAATTTCTTCTTATTTAAACTAAATTACATGTTGGCCCAGAAATTTTTTTTTTCCAGATCTGCCTTCAGTTACAGTTAGAGTGTCAAAGCACCCTGGGAAGCAATTTGATTTTCTGAACAGGGAAGTTAGATGAATGCAGCTGAACCCTTTAAACATCTCTTTAGTCATCACCAAGTAAATCAAGCTTCAGTGGCATCCCTACATTATATTATTCTGGACTAGCTGACATATCGAAATTGTCTTTTCATTGCAGTTAGGGGCTATATTTCATCAAAAATCCACCAATGATTTCAAAACCAGAAATCACTCTCAAAGTTCCACTTCCTCCAAACACCTCCATTTTTATGTATCCAACAAAGAAACTGGCCTTCCGAAACTGTTACTCAAACCTCAAATGCACACAAATAAGCCAACTTGAAAACTGTGGGAAAATGACAAATTTTATCTTTTGGGACCAGAAGTGAGAGCTAAAATAGGATGTCGATGAATGGAGTTTGCAGAAGAGTTAAGTGACCAGAGTATGGTGAATAGTTGGAAGTGATGTAAGGGATGTTTCGGTCTAACTTCAGAAGCTTCAGTCACAAAGATATTTGGGATGTTTGCAGATATATTTCCAGGGAGAACAAACAAAATTAGAGCACTCAAGTCAAAGAGGAATCTAAAAATCCAATGACTCACTTTTTCTTTCATTTAAATAAAAGCTCTCAACACAAATATGTGGCCTCAATACATCGAAATATGACACTTGGAAAGAAAAATAGGTTCTCAAATAAAGTAAAAAGTGAGTGGTCATTAGCAACTTCTTACAGATCTCCTGTCAAGGAAGAGATGTGGATCTGACCTTCTAGAGTAATCATTAAAGAACTCTAGGCTCAGGAGTAAAACGTCTGTGTTTGACATAAGCAGACTGTGCCACTTAGCAGCCTGCATTTGGGCAGTTAATTAATTTTTGCTCATCTTTAAAGTGGGAATACTAGTGGTTTCTGTCTCCTCAGAAGATACTCCTGGGAAGTACTAGTAGGTTAATTAAGATAATATGCATTTGCCCCTTAACTTGTAGCTCATGGTGACTAGTCAATAATGTTAAAGGTATTATGATGAGGAAGATGATGAGTAATACTTAGAAAACTTACATACTTTCTAAGTGATCCTGGTACCTATAATACTGAAGATTCCAAATAATCTGATCAGTATTCTCATTTTACAGAGAAATAATTTGAGGGACCTAATAGTCAAATAATTTGTCTTAGATCAACCCAGGCAGCCACAGAAGATACTGAGCTCTCTGCCATGGTGCTATATGGAATAAGTTTTTGATTTCAAATATTCCTTGTAATGGAATATAAAATTTTGATGCTCCTCAAACTTTAAAAACAACGAGGACTAGACAGACTTTTAAATGAGTCAGGCTATTAAAATTGATCAAAAGATTAACGGTAATGTGAAACCCTCAGGGAGCAAGTTGGAGTCAGAAAGTGGCCGATAATCCTGTAATGTTCCTGAGCACAACTAAGGCATAACAAAGATATGCAAAAGGAGTAGAGAATAGAAATAACCTTTTCTGATGTTGAAGGCCTTGTGTCCTGAGTGGAGCCCCACTATCATGCCTCAGAGCTTTAACTGTGATTACAGCCCATTTTTTGCTTGGAAATACTTCCGATATGTCCTTTTCCCTCCACCCATCTCTAGTACTGTCCTAACCAGGTTTTCATCACATCACGGCTAGATTCCTGTTGTCGCCTATCTCACCCTTATGTGAGACTTTCTTTCATAACCTTAATCTTATCCTAAACTTTGTTCTCAGTTTCTAAAGCAAGTATATCGTCTCATTCTTCCATTCAATAAGATTACCCATAGATTAAATTGAAAATCTAGGTTTTAATTGGAAAAAATATTCTTCCTTGAAAATGTTATAACATCTAATTATTTACCAAAATCTAGTAGGTGTGTTCATGTTTCAGATGATAGGAATGTTTTCTTAGTCTTCTCTTGATTCTGGTTAACATAGCTTTTTTCTGTCTTAAATGGAATTGTCCCTCCCCCATCCCATCCCCCTTGGAAGGAGGAAACTACTGGAAATATTTCCTGACCTGTTATACAGGTTTACTTTGGATAAAGTAAAGTTTGGGCAAGAAATCAGCACATGCTTGCTCACCATCCCATTTCTGCCCAAGTTCCAAGCTCCCTTGTTGACCCAGAGCAAATTTATGATTGCTTTCCTTACTGCCTTTCCAGGAAGGTGCCCTTCCTTAGCAGGTTTCCCTGCTAAGGTTCAGACTCTCCTAGGGTTGCTATCCCTTTCAACTGGTGGGGTGGGGCTGGATGGGTCTCTTGTTTTCTACTTTACCTTCTTTTAAGTGGCAAATGGGAGACAAAATCAGTGTCAGAGGAGTGGTTGGCTCTTAGCGCTGAAGAACTCTTGCCATTTTTGGCCCCTCAGTTCAGGGTGAGGAGTCAGCCTGGCTGACTCCAGGTTTTTTTGAGCAATGGACATGATTATGAATAAAAGAGAAATGACACAAAGAAGCAGGAAGAAAAGAAAATGAGCAGATACACAGAAAAATGGAGAGCTGGTTGATCCAGGAAATAAGGAAACAATGAGATGAGATTTAGAAGAGAAAGTTGGTAGTGGGGTGGACAGGATGGCACCTTGCTTAGATACCCACTGTGACAGAATGTCACTGCATCAGTGAGATCATAGTTACTCTCACCCAGGCTTGTTCTTAACACTTTATCTATCCACCAGTCTCCTGATTATGACTAAAAATAGAACAAAGAATCAAGTATGTTTTCCTCAAATGTGATCAAAGTGATACATTTTATAGATTTATCTTTTAATGGAGTATTTGTCCACAAATAATGAACTTAAGTATGAATTTGGATTTGAACTGAATTCTTTCTTTCTTTCTTTCTTTCTTTTTTTAACGGTTTATTTATGTATGCATACAGAACTGGGGTACAGGCCAGAGGTTCAGGGGCGGTGAGAGGATTCACCAGAGACAGAGTGGGGAGCAGAAAAGGCAGATCGACAAAGTACACTGCTGAGGGGAGCGGCTGGCGGGTAAGGAGAGGTCTGTCACACCATGTGGGTCACCTCTGGGGCAGAGGATTGAACTTGCATCGAAGTGACTTCGGCCAGCTTGCAGTGCTGTGTCCTAACCTGGGAGGGCCCTGAACTGAATTATTTCAAGAGAAACTGTAGTAGAGGAAAATCAAATAATGTTTAATTTTAGAAAATATGCTTTAAAACCAATCATTTAAAACAACATTCCTGGGCCCTCCTGGTGGCAGAGCGGGTTAGGGTGTAGCAATGCAAGTTAGTGCAGCTGCTTTATTGTGAGTTCGAACCCTGCCCCGGAGGTGATCTACATAGTTGATCACCTTTCTCTCCTGCTGCTCCCCTCAGCAGTGTACTTCGTTGATCTGTCTGTTCTGCTTCCCAATCTGTCTAAGGTGAACCCTTTCACCAACCCTGCATCTCTGACCTGTACCCCAGTTCTGTAAGCATAAATAAATAAATAAATAAAAATGTTTAAAAATTCCCTGTTGTTTCTTTTAATATTATAAGAAGGTAAATTTTATAATAACCAATAGGAACTAATGTTAAATGAAATAAATTTTATTCATTTCCTTCTTTCTTGAAATTTTCAAAATTATTTTCTTTTAAAATATACTTTGCTTACCATAATTCCTAAATCCTCATATTACCTGACTTTATAGTAACAATGTTTCCAACTCACACAAAATACTTAGGTGACTTTATTTTGAAAGAACTTAGCAAATTCAGGTCCTTTAACTTTTTTTTTTTATAAGTATAATAGTTTATTTTTACATCATTTTGTACATTTTTTTTTATCTCAATTGTAATCCCCGTGGGTTTCCCATCACCGAGTCACCCATGTGCCATCACCATAGTCCTGTGCACTTCCCTCCCCCCCCAATTTGATCCCATTCCCCACTCCACTCCCACAAAATGTCTCTGTGATATGACTGTTCATTGTTCTTGTTATTTTTTCGCCTGGTCCATTATACTCCTGCTATGAGAGAAACCATCCGGTATTTTTCTTTTTCTTTCTGGTTTATCTCACAAGCA
>NW_004567110.1:35822220-35855716 GCF_000260355.1 Condylura cristata
ACTATGTATGTATTCTCTCCTTTAACTTTTAATAAGTTTATTTTAAAAGATTGTTCAGTCTAATCTGGTTGTGTTTTTACTATATTTTACTATTTGGGTTGTGTTTACATGGGACAATAGTATCCAAGAGAAATCAAAAGTTGGTTTGCATTATCTGTGTGAAACTATTTACTACTCAGAAATCTCAGTGCCTGCAAACATCCTGTACAAGTTCCTGTTGTTTTGATTTTTTTATTTTTCATAGTTCATGCTAATTAAAAGCACCAGTCTGCATACATTAGTCTGTTCTGATTCTACAAGATGCTAAGCAGATGCTTAGACAGAATTAGAAGTGTAAGAGGAATGGGGGAAAACCTTGTGGAAGACACAGTAGGAAGGGGGCAGAAGTAGGCAGAGTCTTCAAACAGAAATGCAGGTCTGACTTATGGAGGAAGCGGTGGGGATGAAGGAACCTTGAGTAGGAGAAATTCAGAGTGCAGCACAACAACCAGAGGTCAGCTAGACCAATGGTGGAAACTTAGAATTAAGCTTGCCTACTGGAGGAGGCCTGTGTTTTGTAGAAATGGCTCAACGCTAGTACTCTTAAGCTCGGTTATTGGTGGAATGAATGACCAGTCATCTGGAAGAGTGGATGAATGCTGCAGAGTGGAAGAGGAATGCTGAATGCCTGAATGCTGCAGTGGATTATGACGATGTGGGCCGTGGAGGTATCTGCTTACTACATACCCTGCTGCAGGTGCCTTCTTGAAGGAGCATATAAGTAGCTTATGGCTGCCCAATGGCAAAGCGCCCCTAGGATAGACAGGACACAAATAAATTGGTATCCTTTGGTTCAGGTAACGTTGTCTACTTAATACCACTGCTACTACTAATAACAATAAGTCTTCTGAAGATATAGTATTGTGCAAATTATAAAGTGCTATAATGTAATTTTTCTGATTTGATCATCCCTATTAAGCAAATGAAAGGGGTAGAGATAGGTTAGAGACATTGCTTGGGTTCATTTTTATCAGAGCTGGGATTTTCTTTGGTAAACCACAGCTGCTTCGCTTGGGTACAGTTATAATCTCAGACACTTTACCTTCACTTTTTTCTATTCTTATGAAATCTAACGTATTCACAAAAAATGTAACTATAACATGAAGTTATAAGCATATTCCAATAAGTAAATAGTAAGAAAATACCTCTATATCCAAAAAGAGAAACTTACTAATCTGCCAGAAATCCAAAAATGCCTCCTACCAATCCTAATTACACCCATTTCTGGAAATGGAAATTTTGGAGGAGAAAACCTAGTAAAGTCCCAAAGTTGACCAATAGATTAAACAAGTTGTGGTATATTCATACAAAGAAATATAACTCTTACTTCTAAAAAAAAACCTTTTGTTATACACAACAGAGATGACTCTAAAAACATTCTGAATGAAAGAAGTCAAACAGAAAAGATAGATACTCAATGAGTCTGTTATGTAAGTTCTAGAAATGCAAGCTAATTTATTGTGATGAATTGTCTGAGATCATGAGTGAAGAAAGCAATGGACTGTTAAAGGATATCAGAAGACTTTTAGAAGTTAGAAATGTCCTGTGGAAACTCATTGAGCTGTGCATTAGAATGCATGCAGTTTATTGTACTAAAATTATATCTGCATAATGTCGGGTGGAGAGGAGTGTCTTTACTGACAGCCACAAAAATCTTCTTGTGTTTCTCTCAAGTTTTGATTTTTATATTTTGCAACTCTTTTATTAATTTATTAGAAATTTAGGCCCTCCCTGGTGGTGCAGTGGGTTAAAGCACCGCACTAAGAAGCTTAAGCCACTTCCACATGATTTCGATACCTGCCTGCCCCAGAGGTGATCACATGGCATGACAGACCTCTCCTGGCCCGCCCGCTGCTCCCCTCAGCAGTGTACTTCATCGATCTGCCTGTTCTGCTTCCCACTCTGTCTCTGGTGAAGCCTCTCACCACCCCTGAGCCTCTGGCCTGTACCCCAGTTCTGTATGCACAAATAAATAAATCTTTAAAAAAAATTTATTAGATTTTTTTTTGCTTAGAAGTAAATTTTGTGTATTTGTAATATTGTATCTGCTTTCTTTCTTGCTAGAGTTGCATAGTATGCCTCTCTAGAGTCTTTCTAATAAATTCGTATTTTTAAAAAGTTTTAATTTTTTTTGTGAAGAAGGATGGGAGGCCAGAGGTGCAGGGTGAGAGAATTCACCAGAGACAGAGCGGGGAGCATAACAGTCAGATGAACTGAAATACACTTCTGAGGGGTGCAGTGGGCAGATCTGGAGAGGTCTGCTATTTCGTGTGGGTCAGCTCCCTGGTGGGGGATAAATCAGGCCATTGCTGTGATAGTGCTAAGGCTAAACCCCTAAGATATCAAGGAGACCTTAAACTTATCTTTATGTAAAAAGAAAATAGCATTTTTTTTAGTAGAAAGTCTGACAATCCCTGCTTTGTAATTGATATATTTAGTCCACTTTAGTTTAAAAAATACCTTTTATGAAGACTGAATTATAATTGGCAACAATTATATTTCTGCACATCGTATAATCATATATGGTCTTTCGCTTTTAAAACATTAACTATCTTATCCTCATTTTTTGATGATCTGCTTTTTTCCCTGTAGATGTTTTAAGATTGCTGTATTTTCTTTTGTGTTTTGCAATTTTACTCTCATATGTCTAAATATGGTTTCATTTTTTGAAACTGTCTTTTCTCAGTTTTTGAAAATTATCAGCTATTACTTCCTTAATTAGTACCTTCAGAAAAAGAAGAGTGTTGGTCTTCTACTCCTATTTTAGAATTAATTATCAGGGCCTCATCTATTGTGGCTTGTGGTAGACAACTTGAAGACCGATTTCTTACTGAAATGTATGTAAAATAAATGCTAGGAGAAATAAATCTTTTGCTTTTTATCATAATATGAAGTTTAAAGCAAAACAGTCTCAAATTTGCATTTCTGTGAGGACTTTTTATGAGAGAATGTCTGTGAATGGGAAAATAAGACAATACACTCAAACTTGTGAATGCCTTATTAGTAAAGGTCAGTATTTGTTTCTTAGAAATGAAGAACATTTAAGCATTGCTTTTGGCGAGGAGAGAAACAATAGATTTAAAAACCATCAATTCTAAATGGTGTATTTTTAATATCTCCCTGGCAATTATGACATTAAAATAATTTCTCCCTAAGAATATAAATAGCATCTTTCCTGTATTTCCACAGCATTTTCTGGCATTTGTAACTACTAAAACATAGACATCAATATATTAACATAAAATTGTAGAGCAGAAGACCCTAGAGACTGATGAGTAACTGTATTTCTTTTAAACAGCACCCTTTATTAGTATTAACCAAATTTATCTTTGGGAGATATTTTAGAAAAGCCCTGGTTGTATGTTAAAGTTCTAGAGATAACTTCAAAATTAACGTAAATGGAAAATTGTGGAGTGATTCCTAGATACATAATTCAATTATCCAGAAGATTAACAAACATAAAGAATTGGCTCATTTAAATATATTCTAATAATGCAGCCTTCCTTATGTTGTCAAATGAGAACTTGGGAATATAGTTAATCATATTAGGCCTTAATTCTTCTCACAGAAATCTAATAAAAATAAGTTACTCTTTATTCAGGATCTTACAAATCTGTCTAGAGATTTTAGGTGCTATGCTAATCAGATATACTTAGCAAATTATTTCTGTCCACCAAAAAATTATATATTACTGGGCCCTCCCTGGTGGCACAGCGGGTCAAAGCACAGCACTAAGAAGCTAAAGCCACTTCAGCATGAGTTTGATCCCCGCCCAGGAGGTGATCCATATGGCGCAGACCTCTCCTGACCTGCCTGCTGCTCCCCTCAGCAGTGTACTTCATCAGTCGGCCTGTTCTGCTCCTGATTCTCTCTGGTGAATCCTCTCACCACCCCTACACCTCCGGCCTGTACCTCCAGCACTGTATGCATAAATAAATAAACCTTTTAAAAAAATTATATACTACTGAACACATTCAGTAAAAGGACTTTTCCATCTCCTTCAGGCAATGATGAGATTGGCTGAGGCAGCTGGTAGTAGAAAATAGGACAGATAATTATTTTCAAATTCCATTCAAGGATCGCTGGTCACTGTCACGCAGATTCCCTGTTGTGTCTACGAGTAGACTTTATTTTTTTTCTTTTTAAAATATTTATTTATACATACAGAATTGGGTGCAGTTCAGAGGTGCAGGAGCAGTCGGAGGATTCACCAGAGACAGAGTAGGGAGAAGAACGGGCAGATGGACTGAAATACATTGCTGAGGGGAGCAGCAGGAGAGACAGGAGAGGTCTTCTAGTGCACCATGTGGGTCATCTCCAGGGCAGGATAGAACTCACACTGAAGCAGCTGCAGCTAGCTTGCAGTGCTGCGCTTTAACCCGTTGCACCACTAGGGAGGACCCAAGCAGACTTTATTTCTTTGCTTTTCTCACATTTTCTTTCTTTTCCCTGTTTCCTGATGAACTGAGAATGAAAGAAGTTATAGTCTTCAATTGCCAATCAGCTCTCCTCGCTTGGGCCCACACTAACAGCCTCAGCTGCTACTGGGCGGAGGAGCCTGCAGGCTGAAGAGGACAGATGAATCCTTCCCAAGTCTTGCCATGAATTTTCCAGACTGCCTGAGCTACTGTCCACTTGGATACCCCAGTTACAGCCTACTGTCTCCTCATGCTCACTGATGTTCATCAATAAAACAAAAGTTCATTATTACCAAAAACAGTTTTTTCTTCTCCTTGGGAAGGAATACATTATTGTCACACTGAATTGACTGCCTACTCACACTAGTCTCCTTTCCTACCTTCTCCAGTGTCCATCCCTACTCTCTGCACGCTCTGTTTCTGAACCTGATTTCCATCTGAGCAGCAGTAAACCAAGGTCAGGCAGCAAGATGACAGACCTGCTTTGAACAGCACAGGGCAAAGCATTGTTCCCTGCCTACACCTGGGCTGATTGACTCATTTTATAAGCTTCATGAATTATAGACCCTGGGTACTTTTAGAGTCGTGTATATTTTAAAAGATTACTGCTGTAATAATGGAAAGCCATACAAAGTGAAATTTCTTCTGGCTAAGAGAAATTCATGAAACTGAGGATGAAAATAAGTTATTTCTAAGTTTCAAAATTTCTGGTTTTCAGTTATTTCTGGAATCAGATCAGTAATGCCCGTAAATGAAACTGACAGGATGCAAGATGATAAGGACTGGGGACGACTGTGAGGAAGTAGCTGACTAGTGTCTTCTCAAAGAACTCAGAGCCAATTTTAATGCAATCAAGACAAATTTTTAAAGAATCAGATTCTGCCGATGAGGCCATCTGCTTGCCAAACGTTTGACTATTTATATGAAATGTACACATAAGCTTTAATAATATATGCTGAGTATTTATGTGCATCTACAATGCATGTCATCACTTGCCTCGGAATCTGACATCTGCAATGTCTACATCCAAATTAACTCAATGTAAAGGAGTTCATGTTCCATGTCCTAAGCTGAAATTCTACTCTGGTTTCCCCAACTCCAGAAAAACCTCACTGCATTGATTTTCCAACAGAATTGTGGTCTAAAAGTGGGGGCTGCTACCTTACCCAGCGGTAGTCCTTTCTGTGCCTGCTGATCTCTTATGCATCCAAAGATGACAGATTCTAAGTGCTCATGCTTGAAAATGGATGGTCAGAAACGCTGCTGGGATGCAAGGAAAGAAGAGCTGGTTTCTGTTCCATTGCTTCAGAAAGCACTAAGTGTGTTTTGGTTATTAAGGTAGAAAAACAAGCTTAGACTTTCAATGCATAAATCAGAAAAAAATGCGCTATCCTTCTAGAACTTATCTTTTGGATTATAGACTGCACTACCTGAAATAGTGCTGCCAGGTGTGGTGCTGCGGAGGCCTATGTCTGTAGTCTCAAAGTGGCAGAATCAAGCCAGTTTTGTAAGAATAACATCCCTATCAGGCCCCTAGGAAGACTATGCCTTCAGAACTACACTGACTTCATCTTAAAGAGAAAGGTCAAATAATTAGAAATCCTTGAAAACAGGGGGAAACCCTTTGCAGAATAATTATAGAAAACAAATATCTACCCTACACTCCAGATTTCCATTTTGTTTTCCCCTTTCCTGCTATTAATTTAAGGAATTGACTCTAAATCTGAGCACTTTTGCATTCAGAGAGAAATCAGATTATGCCAAGTTTAGCCAGCATCTTGTCATTCTCCATTTTTAGGCAGTCCGTGGCTCTGTGTGTGTGTGTGTGTGTGTGTGTGTATGTGGTGGTGGGGGGGGGGAAGGGAGGCACAGTGCCTCCTTTCTGAATATTCTGGCTTGATTCTGTCATGGCCCAGTACGTAGGCTTCTAGTTCCCTTAGGCTTTTTATTTTGTTTATTTGATTTGGTCTGGTTCAGGCTTCCCTGGTTGAATCAGAGGAAAGATAGTCTTTTCCTCTCCTCACCAGTTTGCTTAGCCTCCTTGAGGAAGGCTGTGCGCTAACCTCAAAAGATTTCATGGATACCAAAGTTTAAACAAAATAAGAATAGTCTCCTCGTCTCTTCTGTTTAAAGAAAAATAAAGGAAGAAAATATAACACCTGCAAAGTAGTTTGAAATAGCATTTGATGTAGCCAGTTTGGGGCATTTTCTAGGCTCATGAAGCCTCATTATCTCTCACAGAGCAGATATATGCATTCACTGTGCCCCTAAACTTAAAATAATAGTTATATTTATTTATTTACTATGTATCTATTATATGTCAACGCAAAATTTATATGAACTTAATGTATCTAAACACAACTCAGTAAGGCAGATATTATTTCTAACAATATCTTTTTAAGAGTAGAAGGATTAAGACACAAAGAGATGGAGTAAGTTGCCCTAGTTTAAACAAGCAGCAAGTGCCACAACTAGGACTTAAGGCCACAGCATCTGGTGTTTCCACTGGAACATTCCACAGATTGAAGTGGAGGTGTTGTTATCCCCTAAGGAAGCCTCTCCTCCACTCCGCCCACTGTTAAGTGTGAGCCTGACCTTACAATTGCTGTCACTTGACCTCACTGAATGTGCAGGCATGCTTTCTCAGTTTTTCTTTAGGAGAAGGAAATAGTTCTTGCATGAAATAAACCTCACAAATATCTCCCAAGCTCAACCAGATCTGGCCTCTGTCTCCTTTCAGACTGTGTAGGTAGAATCTACACAGGTGGGTTTTTTTCATGCTATAGAAGAAGGCAAGAGAAAGAAAAGAGTGAGAATATATTTTTCGTAAAATCTCCCATTCTAGCTGTCTCTCACCAGGCTGTCCTTGAGAGAGATGTGAGTGTGTGGCTCAGTGCCTGTGAATAATAAGTGCTTGCTAAAGGGTGAATGCTCTCCTGAGCATGGAATGGCTTTGTTTCATGTGTGTCAAAGTATGGCTCAGAGGTTTTAGGACTTAGGCAGTATTGATCATCTTTCTTATCCAGCAATCAAGAAGCCCAATAGTAGGGCTTTGCTCTCCATTCTCATTTTTCATCTCCTCTCTTAAGTGTTTCTCTCTCTTAAATTTAAAGTTATGCTAAGGAGCATAACTTGACATTCCCATTTCTCGCCTCTCTTTGGTCCAGACTCTTTGACCATATTCTCTTTAGAATCCCCAAACTGACTCTCTTCCAAAAAGAATTAACACTGTTTTAATTATTGTTACACCAGTCCAGAAAAGTTGAGAAATCCAGTCAAACTATTTAAGAAAGGGCAGCTAATCTCATTGTGAGGGAAGCTATTAATTCCAAGAATATGTCCTAAAGAACAAAAGTTGCCAAACAGATGGGTAGTTCTGAATAAAAGATTTAAGATGTGGTCCAGTCTGTGGCCCAGTTTCTGACCCAGAGAATTGACTGAATAAATGTTAGATGTCTTTCCCCACAGAGTCCTACTTTACAAAGTGCATAAAAATATTGCAAGATATGTGTGCTCAAATGCTTTCTAAAGAGTAAGGCATGTTACATTCTTAACATAATACTGTGATTTAAATTTGAGTCATATCATATCTCTTTGTTGTTGCAGTCATTGCCCTGACTCAGGCCTCTCTCCACCCTTAAGGTTTCAGGTTACCGTTTCCTGACTACTGGGCAATTTACTGTAGCACCACATCCCTGATCCTTCCAGGAGCATTGTTTCTTGGTTCTTGAATGATTCCCTCTACTCACTGTACCTTCTATGCTTCCTCCGATATTCACTTTGGTCTCGGTTGTAACCAGCAGTCTCTCCATCACTACCTCTTTCCAGCTTGTTTCATTATTTGTTTATTTATATAAATTTTACATCATTGTTTTTGCACAATATTTGCTTTCTCCTCTCAAATGTTGGGTTTTTGGCATGGTGTGTTGAAAAAAAAATTAGATATGCAATGATATTATTTGGCAGTGCACTTATGAGACTGGAACTCAGAGGGATAATTTACTGGGAATAGGAAATTGGGCACTGTTAGAACATAGAGGGAACTTGCAAAGTTACAGAAAGAGTGAAATAACTTTGGAAGAGAATTACAAAGAACTCAAATCAGAGGACCAAACAATGACACACAGCAGCTTTGAAAGGTTGAATGTGGGAGGAGAAGCTAACAACAGACACAGAGAAAGAATAAGTAAAGGAAATAAACATGCAGAATCTGAGTGATGAGAAAGAACATGTCATGGCATTTGGGCCTCTGTGAGACTAACAAGACACGTGCTTATGAAGTCTGAGACTTCTAACACTGTTCCTCTACAATTCCTCTATGTCCCCTGGGACTGATTCCAAATTAAATTGAGAGATACACTTTTAGAAATTTAGTCTAGGAGAGAGAAAGATAATTTGGTGGGACAAAGGGATGGGAAACAGCAATCTAAAAATTCTCAAAAAGATCAAAAGGATGGATAGTTTCCATCATCCCTCTGTACCCCTGCTTCCTATTTTTACTTTCAGGAAAACATGATTACTAAATCTTTCTTAGTCTCAATTCAAGAAGGAAAAGGAGATAGATTTAAAGAAAAGACTAGTACAGAATTCAGCTAATTGATAATTTCTTATCTAGAGTTTACATAGGTTAATTGTAATTCATAATCAAGAAAGATTGTCCTTGCACTGTAATTAATTTGCTGAATGCTATTAGTCAAAAACCAAAAAAAAAAAAAACGTTGAATTGAGAATTATTTCTGGGGTTTATGGAGTTCTTAAATAAAACTGAGGGAAAAATAACAGGGGACATTTTAAAATTTCTGGGAAAAGCAATTTCCCTCAGCAACAAAAGCTGAACTCAGCACAGTGATACTGAGTGGCAACAGGTGGCAAGTTTCCTATCTTTCAATGACCTTTTGTCTCTTTTCCTTACACTTTCCTGGAATGATATATGGTGAATAATAAGAAACAAGATTTCTCAGAGTCTGGGAATGGAGCCAGTAGTTTCCCATCCAAGACCACCATTGTGATAGCCTGTATTCTGCACACAAAGCAGATGGAGCTAAGGACAAGAAAGTGAAGTCTCAATGGGCTGCAGTACTGGGATGTCTAAGCAGTGATGTAATTATTTTGCTTATATTTCTGGGTAGGACAGGAATGGACTAACGAGAAATCCTTGTTTGTGGGATATTTCACGTGTATATGTGTGTGTGTGTGTGTGTATGTTTATAGAACTTTTGTTTCCACTTAGGCTTTGCAGGGCCTCTAATAATCCTAATTGGTACTTGGCCTCTTTCAAATCCCTTCCCCCCTTGTGTTAGGTTTTCTTGGTGTAACTATCAGAATATGGCAGAAGTACTGGCAGGTGACTTGTAAAGTTAGGTCTGAAAGGCATTAGATTTCTACCTTTCTCTCTCTTCTGGCTACTCACACTGATGGAAGGTAGCTGCCACAATGTAAAAACTCTTAAGCAACTTTATGGCAAAATCTGCCTGGAGATGAACTGATGTTTCTTGCCACTCACTCTGCAAATGAGCCATTTAGAAGTAATCCTCTGACCTCTTCATGTTATTGCAGTCATAGTCAAATTTTGATGTAGGGGCTGATTTCATAAAAACAATATTTAAAAAAGACACTTGCATGTCATGCCTATGTTCATCACAACACTAGTTACAATATATAATTTATGGAAACCATATAAATGCCCCAAAACAGATGATGGCATCAAGGAGATGTGGTCCATATATGTACAAAGGAATACTACTCAGCAATAAAAAAGATAAACTTATGCCTTCGCAGCTATATGGGTGGAGCTAGAGGAGATTATGCTCAGTGAAATAAGTCAGAAGGAAAAAAGAAAAATATTGGGTGATTTCACATAGGCAAACCATACAAAGGATCAGTAAAAAAGACAAAGTTGGCAGTCAAACTATAAATTGGAGACATTCACCATAGGAGGTGGGAAGGAAAGGGATCAAAATGGAAAGGAAGAGCACATGAGTCTATAGTGGTGGCGTATAGGTGTCTTGGTAGTGATAATTTTACGTGGACCACACCCAAGAGGAGAATCCAAACATTGTACAAAAGTGAAAGATGTAAAAATATATAATTAAAAAAAAATCTTGATGTAACCTTGTGTAGAGATCCTGAATCTGAACCACTTTGATAAATAGCCCTTAGATTCCTCATTGTCAGAAAATATGTAAGAAAACAAATGCTTGTTGTTTACAGCTGTTATTTTTTGGGGGGGGGGGAGATTTGAGCAACTTGTAAGCATCAATAAACAAATAATATAAGACATTTTTGCTCAAAACTGGAAATGGGCTATTTTGCCTAAAACCTGGCCCTGAAGAAGCTTGTGGCAGGCAGTAGATCAAGTGAAGGTACTAAAAACAATTTCATCAAAGGCCTGATTGTGGGGCAGGTTTGACGAACAGGACTTTCAGCAAACTCTGAACTTGGACTCATACATATATATTAGATGACAATAGCTAGACAATCTCTCTTATTTTTAATCCATAAGGCTATAAGAAAAACAATCTCAAATTTCTCATTTTACCTAAAAGTAGGATTGTTTCCACTTTACTATTTGCTGGAAATTTTTAGTTTACAAGTTCTATTTAGTTTGAGTTTTCTCCTTTTTTTGGTATGCTAATTATTCATTGGAATTGTAGTAATAATCTTTGTATTTATAGAAAGACTATAATTTTCAAAGTCACCTCATTTAACTTTTCTGGTAGGACATAGGGTAATTATTATTAACTCTAAATTGCAGATGAGGAAAATGACATTCAGATGTGTAGAAAATTTGCCTGAAGTCACTTGTTTATTAAATTGGAAAGCTAGAACAAAAATACAAGTTCCCTATTTTCCAATCTAGTGGCTAAATGCCTTAAAATTTCTTTAATTCTATTCAAAACATAAATTAATTATTAAAATGTTTTAGTTTATTATTAGGGAGATAGGAGTTGTCCCATTTTCCAAAATTATTTCCTTATAATTTCATTTGGAAACCAATGTCTAATTAGTGACTCATTAGATATTAAGCTGCATGATTCTGTCAGTTCTAGCTTCTGATTTCAAGGGGAATTGCCCCAGATCACTAACATAAAAATATCAGTATCTGATAAAAATATCAGGCCCATTATTTTTAATCTAACACTCATATGTAACACTCTGGCAATGACATAGAAAAATAAGAAAAACCTAGTAGGATATAGGGCTTTAAACACAGTAGGTCTATGGCATATTGTGCCTCCATTATCCATCCACAACCCATCCATCCATCCATCCATCCACCCAAGTTAAGTCCCCATCTTTCAGTTTGTAAGAATCCTATAGTGTTCTAGTACAGTGGCCCAGACAGAGGAAGACTCTGGATTTCACAAATTCACACCAGACCCCACCAGCTCCTCACATCAGGAGCATTGATTGTCATCTAACAACTTGTCAGGGTAAAATTTTCTGCCCCAGGTGACTTTGCACCTATGAACTTAGGAATCTTTTTTTTTCTTCCATTTTTGTGCCTAGTGAGTTGAGCACAATGATCTGACTATGATAGTCTCTGTAAATATTGTGTACATTTGAAATATACACATAAAGCACACATATATGTTTTATTTATATGCATATGTACTATATTTATATGATACACACATCATACTTATATTGAAATATATATGTGTATATATCCATACATACATACTCAGCTATAATTCTGTTACTTTGGATGAAGAATATGGTTTTTCATGGTCAGCTGGCAATTTGAGGTACAATTTGTTTCAGTAATAATTTCTTCTTATTTTGATGATTAGAAGAATCTCATTTCAATTTCTACACTTGAGACCTTTTATTGGTAACACACATGGTGCTCTTCTGTCTAGTGTTGAGTCCTAGCATCCTTCTTGTCATTCTTTCATGAGGTTCAGTACACAGGGCCTCGGCTTTACTGTCGACAGTGGGGGAATCCCCAGTGATATCGTTCTGTCAGATCTCCTATATAATCACTGGTCTCAGTTTTTTTCCTTATTATGTTCTGTGAGCCCCTTGGACATCTATAGCCCATGTTGAACTTTCTGGCTATTGGCTGTAGTGTAGACCCATAATCTGGATGCTCCATTTACCTACAGACTATCTCCTCTGACACCTAAACTGCCTGAACTGTCCTTCCATAACCTACCAGACCATATTCTGAGTTCTAAATGACCACATATCTTGTAAAGGAAGCCCAATAACTGTGGTCATTCTTAAAAATCTTGAAGGTCATGAATCCATTTTGAGCAGCTGATAAGAACTATAAATGCTCACTGCAGGAAAAAAATTGCAAATATACATAAATCTTTGCATCTAATTTTAAATTGCTAGTGAACTTCCGAACTGAAGCTCTCGTGACCTGGCAGATCCGAGAGAGTCACATGCTGGGGAAGCAGGGCAGCCACTAAAGCCATCGCCACAGTTGTCATCAAGACTGTCATTCACACTTGATAGGCAAGGAGTGGAAACCTTCAGTTTGTGATGGAGGACTGCAGGCTCTGGCTGACAATGACTCAGTAGGATGAGATTCTTTTTTATGTGCTTTCTTTATATGTAAAAAGAGATATTCTCGAAAACACAGTCTCTAAAGTGGTTTTATGAATAGCCTGTAATGTTGTGATTACTGAACTAGAAAAAGGAGTATATTCTATCTGCCAGCAGGAGACAATTGCCACCTTCTGCTAATGACTTCAGTGTTGAAAAGAAGTGTAGGCAAAGTGAAAAATCCCATTCTCTAAGCTTTTAAACATGTATCAATAATATGAGTTAATGGGGGAGAAAAAGGATGGAATTTGAATGATTTTGAGCAAAGATTGCTTTCTATATTTTAACATCAGTTTTGCCAGTATTTCTGAAGATTGAAACAAAAGCAAATCCAGAAAGGGTGTTTAGATTCCATTACTGTTAAAAGGAAAAAAGAAGACTCCTGTAGAATTTTAAAGTTTTCCAAATCATTCTATTTTACACAGAGCTTGATCAGTCTCAGAGAAACAATCCTGAGGTGAATTTAGTGATTTTAAAAGATATTTTGTGGATTAATAATGAAGACTAAGCATATGTAGGATATGTAATATGCATGTCAATATTATGCATTTAGATTTTTCCCATTTTGCAAATTGCTGCATTTATAATCATGTGATACTAGACAGACACCAGGAATAGAATTCCTATTCTTGTGAAGCAAAGAAAATATCACAGGCTAGCAGGATAACAATATTTATTGAGAGTTACTTTCCCAAACAGTTTCAGATAATGGAGAAGAATATGGTTCTTTCATAAGAGACAGTTACCAAAACATTTTTGATAATATAAAATGGAAATTGATAGATAATTTATATATTCTGTGATAATTAAGGTAAATGCTATTTCTTGAATGAGGCATTATTTCCATTATAGACATATGTCATTGTCCAAGATACTTTTAAATAATTTCTTTTAATTTTTTTATATTGGTCATAGGAATCTAGAGTTCAACAGATGTTATTTCTTTAATGTGAAGATACATAAATGAATACATTCCCCTTTTCTCATACATTTCTGCCACCCTTGCTTAAGAATATTCGTCCTCTAGTTTTGAGATAAAATAATCCTTGTTTGCTTTTTTCCCAATCTGTCACTGCCCATTTGCTTATGTCAACATATATGAGACAATATTGAAGAAACAAGTGGAAAGCATGGTAAACTTTCCCAATTCACCCAGGTTGGTGCCCTCACCCAAGACAGGTGAGAGGTTTATACTTCCCAATCCCTTTGCATCTGAGTGGAGTTGTGTGGTTGGTTCCAGCTACTGAATTTGGGGTAGCTCCATAGCTGACCACAAATAAGCATCAAGTAGCCAGTGCTGGGTGCTCCAGAATGTTCTTCTATACAACAGTAACAATGGCAACATATGAAGATGGATTTGCCATCAGTCTGGGTCCTTGCAGGACTATGATGAGCTCTGCATTGAGCAGACCCCCTGCCAACCACTTTAGTCATTTGTATATTCTTGAGAGAAATCTTTTTTGTTTTAACCACTGAAAAGAATTTCAGTCTTTTTGTGATTTAGCACAATATAACCATAACCTACCTAATACAGAGAAAACAATATTAATTGCTACCAATACTTTTTAAGGCAACCAGTAATAATTCTAACACTTGCTGATAAGAATTTGATATATACTATGTGTCAGACACTTAAAACCACCCTGAGGTAATTATTAATATGACTTGTACTTTATAAATAAGACTCTGAGAGATTAGAGATTAAATAGCAAGCTAGCCCAAATAAAAATTATTAGAGAGGATTTGAGTTTAAATAGACTGACTCTCCAGTTTAACCATTAACCAGAGTCAACTTTCAATAAGTTTCCAACTAAACTTTCTAAGATTTTATCAATATGCTCCAAGAAAAATGATGTTCTTGGCTGAAACTCTAGGGGCTGCATCTTTTAGTCAATAATTACCAATAAGAAATATTAACATGTCCATTTCCTATTCCTCTAAGAAAACCACATATATTGTTTTCAAATTTGAACAAACATTTCAGAAATACCTGTTACAAACATGCCATTCTATAAACTCAATCGCTTAGGATGGACTGTGTCTTGAACAAAGTTGGCTTAGGGGACTGAGGCTTTCTGCCAGCTTGGATTCTTGCAGCTGGAACATGTCTCATCGTGCTGCCTCTAGTGTGTGCTACGTCCAGACTCGAAGCCCAACAGCCCTTGACTGGGAAATAACTCTCCTTGCTGCACATGAAGGAGAAGTGCAGAATGGATTTTCAAATATGTCTGAAATGACGCTGCAAAAGCCACAAACACATTTTCTGTTTTGACTTCACATCAATCTCGAGGTTTCAATTAGACCATTCTAAAATGTCTCCCTTTAGAAGATTCAGTAAGCACCTTGGTTTTGGTCAATTACAACTGCTTGGTTTCCATATACTCTTATTAATGTGTCACTGAATAAACTGACATATGGTTTTTATTGGGTCCATCATGGTGGACATTCTAAATTTCATACTTTGTCCCTTAATAATATCACTGACTTGTTAATGTTGGCCTCTTTACCAACTCTCTCCTAAAACTCAAATTTAATTTCAATCTGAGTATAAGATTGTCACAGAAACAGTAGTAGCATGGGGGAGATTTGATTCCAGTTATACCCAGTCATAACATACTTGATTTTTCAGTAAAATTCTTCAGAAAGTTGGCAGTGCCTTGCTCTGGATGTGATAACAGTACATTTTTTTTTCATAATACAAATAAGGTAAAGCCCTGCCCTTTACTTGCTTTAGATTTTGAAATCTAGTTTATGGAATGTTCTGAGTACCTGATACTTCTCTCCATATGAAAAGCTGACGTTAGTTTCTTTATACAGTGCTATACTAATTATAATCTTGACTCTTAAACCAAGTCAAATAAAAATGCTAATGTACTTAAAATGCCTTCTGTGAATGCCTTTTAGAATCTTCATGGATGTTTGTACTTTACAGGGCTGATTTTCCTGGCAGGAGGGCCTGAGGCTTGTTGACAAACAGATAAATTTTCAATGTCAGTCTTCTCTCTCCAAAAACCAGACATGGCATCACTGGAGGGAGCTTTTCTTGTCAGATTTCCTGGAGGAAGGTGTTTTGACTGCTACCATCATTTTGTTTTAAAGGTTTTTTGGTATGGGCCTGCCTGGTGGCATAGGAGTTAAAGTCTCAGTGCTATCAAGTTATCTCCAGCCACTGCAGCATGAATTCGATCCCCAGCGAGGAAGCTTAACCCACAGAGGTTTGGAGACCTTCTCCTGTCTTGCCCGCTGCCTGTTCTGCTCCCCTCTCTCTCTGGTGAATCCTCTCACCCTCTGCACCTCTGGCCAGCACCCCAGTTCTTCTATGCAAAAATAAATAAATTAAATCTTCAAAATTTTTTGGTATAATGGAGTAACTGATGCTTTTTAAAAAATAGTTAAATAGAATGAAATATGTTGAACACCATAAATAAGAAAAAAATGTGTTATAATTTAATCATCTTGTTTTCATTAGAGTTATGAAGCCTATTTAAGAGAAATAACGTTTCCTTTGGCACAGTTTCTTAAATTTATACTATGGGGCAATTTTCCTCTTCTTTGCCTACTTCCCTCCCCTTCACTAGTAGCAAGACATAGGCCATAAAGAATGGCAAGCTGAAGAAAGAATTTAGTTGCTTAATGGCAGAACTCCTTCTAGTAATAACATTTGCTCTCTTTAGTATTTCATTAAAATTGGTAAAGTTGTTTTCTAGTGCAAAAACATGAATTCTGAAAAGATGAAGTAAACATAATCTTAAATCACTGAAACACTATCTCAAATTAAAATATTAATGTTACATTTAATCTTTTACCTCAGTATTATTTTAATTTTGTCAAGCATCAGTATCTCTGGGGATTATATATATTTTCTACTCTTCTTGATCACTATCCTCTCAATATACCCATTCATACTTAAAAGAGTTTTGCAGTAAATATGTTTGAGTAAATAAGTTTGGGAAGCTCCTTTTCTTGGTGTTTCAAAATGCATAAAAGTTCATTAAAGTCTCCACAAAATTGTAATATAAATAGATTCTTTGAAATAGTTTACAGAGCATCATTCCCTCAAAATGTTGATTATATTGTTGGTAATCACAGCTTCAGAAATGCTAACTAGAAATATAAGAAGTAAGCCTCCCATTTGTGGTACCTTAAGTGTAAATTAAGCTGGAACCCTACGTGGACAGTACATAATTATGGCAGAGGTGGTAATGCTTCATGAATCCAGCTGGACCATGAGATACTTTGTGATTCGACATGTATCTCACTTATCTGTATCTCAGATTCATCATTTATAAAAACTGTAGATCTGCAGATACTAATTATATCTCATTCTTAGTGTGAGGGCTTGTTAATTTGGAGGAATTGGAAGACCCTTAGGATCAAAATTCTCTAAGGAGTGTTAGAAATTTGGAAATCTTAGTATTAACTTTATCTTTAAAGGTATAGTGAATGACTCTAGAAATGACAACCAAATCAATTTCCTCCTTTATTTTTTGGTAATTTTTGGATTTAGTCTTTTTTTTTTTTTTTTCTGTTGGAGCAAAGCAGCATTTCCCTGAGTAACACTGGCATGATTTCATGTCTAGAAGCAAGTGTACAGAAGAAATGAGTCAGTTTTTTTCTCATCCGGTGAGAATTATCAACACAAATATGGTTCTGAAGGCATCAGGGAAGAAAGAATAACTATTTATCATGTAATGATCTGACTGCTTTTTTCTATTGACTGATATTTAGTAACTTTTATCGATTCCTCTACCTCTCAAATTCATATCACATATTAATAAAAAAAAATATAAGCTTTTTGTTTCTTTTCCTATATAAGAATGCTGATTCATAGAAATACACAATAACATAATGATATAGATAGGAAGAGGAGCTTTAGAAAAATGGTAAATCTATAAAATAAGAGAAGTTATAACGTAGAAAGAGAATATAGGAAGAAAGAATGTTTACAACTGCCATTGAAATATGTCAAAAGATAAAAAGAGGCTAACCCCCTTCCTTCTCATCATTAGAAAACATTAAGAGTTCCCCCAGTTTTCTAAATAATTTAGACAAACATATTTTTTGCCATCTCAAAGGTCATTACAGGTTAAAGGGAATCATCATTTTCATTATCATCATCATTCTAAGAGATTTGGATTCCAAATTATGTTTATTAATTATTGCTGCAAGAGTTCAACAAAATAGCCAGGGACTCAGGCTACCACCCCTAAAATATATATATGCAAAGTAATCATTGTGCTTCTACTTAGGCAAATCCTAAATACAAATTAAACAATTCCTTATTTAAATTTCTACTTATATCATTAAAAAGGTGCCCTATCTAGTAATCTTCCTAGAATGAAACTTTATGAGGACAAATTGGCTTTTTGAAACTATTTTTGATGAGAAGTAACTTTCGTCCCTTTGCTCCCCAAGTCAATGATTTCTTTCTCTCATTTTTTTAAAGATTTATTTATTTATGCATACAGAACTGGGGAACAGGGGTGAGAGGATTCACCAAAACAGAGTGAGGAACAGAACAGGCAGAGGTACAGAAACACACAGCTGAGAGGAGAAGCAGGCTGGTCAGAAGAGTTCTGCCATGCCATTTGGGTTACCTCCTTGCCTGGGGATTGAACTTGTGCATTAGTGGCTGTGGATAGCTTCATAGTGCTGTACTTTAACCCACTGCCCCACCAGGAAGAGCTGTCTTTTTCTCACTTTAAAAAAAGTTTGAGGGCCCTCCCTGGTGGCACAGCAGGCACATAGCAGTGAGAAGCTAAAGCTACTTTAGCATGAGTTCTATCCTCGCTCCGGAGGTGATCCACATGGCACAGCAGACCTCTCCTGACCCCGCCCCTGCTCCCCTCAGCAGTGTACTTCATCGGTCGGTCTGTTCCGCTCCCCACTATGTCTCTGGTGACTCCTCTCACTGCCCCTGCACTTCTGGCCTGTACCCCAGCTCTGTATGCATAATAAATAAATCTTAAAAAAAAAAGATGCAATCAGAATATGAATCTATACAAAATTTGTTACAGTGAATTTGACCAAGCCTTTTATATATATTTGCTAAAGTACAAAATAAATCTACTTTCTTTTAAGTCATTGCAATGTACTACTTTTTATGTGTAGAACTGCAAAACCTAAAATAACTGTTCTAATTCTGCCAGTACATTTGAATCACCTAGAGAACTTGCAAAACCACCAATGTTAGGACCCCATCTGCAAAGATTCTAATTTAATGTATTTGAAGCAGGGCACCATAATGGTATTTTAAAGAAGCTCCATAGATATTTCTCTATACTGATAACCTTAGTTGTTGGAGTACTTTCAGTACTCATGAAAGCATAAAATTGATTATGTGAGAAATGTATGCTATCTATGTATTATATTGTATATGCCAGATACTGTATTTACTGATTTTTTTGCTGTTTATCATCAAATGAATATACGTGATTTTCAATATTAATTGCAAATGCATGCCAAATAAAAACATGCAAATTTAAAGACTGTTCCTAAGGCATGCATATCCCCACTGTTTCATCTTCATTTGATATCCTCTGTGGCTAATGTCAGCAACCAGGTTTCTGGAAAGCAAAGCAGCTGCAAGAATATTCTGTTTGACCTGAGGGTGTGCTGTAACTTCAGTGGTTTGATGTGAGCTATTTAAAAAATAAACAGACATATTCTCTAAGTGTGCAAACAGATTTGATTTTATTTTTTTGCACCATTATTTCTAAAATCAAATGCATTTTCCTGGCTAGAAATGATTCTAAGACACAGTCAGGCTACTGACACAGTGAATAGGAATACTTATTGGCATTTCATCTTAATTGTGCTTTAAATTGCTGTTAAATGCATGGGTTTTTAAATAATGTGGACCTAGGAAGCTGGACCAGAATGAAGGAGGAGGGTGGAGAGCATGCCAGGAGCTGTGGTTTATGCCTAGCATGGCGGGCTGCAACAGTGATTCAGTTCAGGGCAGCAGGGTTTTGGTCCACCTCCAGACAACATCTGCGGAAGCTCCCAAGACAAGGCAGCCTGGTGCCTGAAAAGCCTGCCGCAGGGTGGGATTTAGCTTCACGTAAGACTCTCCAGCTGTGGCTACCTACACAGTAATTTGAGCTGTCTCCCCAGGTGTTCAGGTGGCTCTTTTAATAACACTCCCTTCATTACATTTTTGTCCATGATTTGAATTTGCCTTTCAGTTTTGAATCACTCTTCAGTGTAAGCTTGAGGCTTTGGGAAAACAAACTGTTTATCCTCTGTGCCCACAGTGATGCCTAACTAAGATACTTTGCTGGCTTCCCCACGTGGGTTGGGATTGGTTATTATGTGGCCAATGTTCTGTGTCTTAACAATTGTTGTTGGAATATTTTTGTTGAGGTAACAATTGTTTATAGTACTGTATGTAATTTGGAAATATAGGTCCATACCTCTTCTGATGTACAAATACTATCATGTCACCACCAAAGTTACCCAAAATTCACATATTCTATTGGACCTTTCCCCACTCCACTTTGCTTAGCATTTGTTGGTTTAATCATAGGCATGAGCAAAATCATAAATTATAAAACACGATGCTTAGGAAGCTTTAAATCTATGCGATAATTAATAATAAGAAAACCTGACATGGAATTGCATTACTAACTCAGGTGCTTTTGACAGAGGTGTTATAGGAAGTGTGATATCCATGGAAAGGAGATATTCCAGGTCCCCTGCCCCACCCTAAGGAAGTATGTAACTATGCTGGGAGCAGCCGCTAGAGGGCAGAAGAGAGGGGAGAAGTGGAGATGGGGGAGACACATGGAACAGAAAGAGAAGTCACTGCTGTGGGGAGTAGTTGAGGTGTGGGCTGGAGGCAAAGGGGGTGAAAGAATTCATCAGAGATGAGTGGAGAACAAAAAGACTGATTTATTGAAAAATATGATAAGATGGCCCTCCCTGGTGGCGCAGCGGGTTAAAGCGCTGCACTGAGAAGCTAAAGCCACTTCCACATGAGTTCGATTCCTGCCTGCCCCGGAGGTGACCACATGGCGTGGCAGACCTCTCCTGACCCACCCGCTGCTCCCCTCAGCAGTGTACTTCGTCGATCTGCCTGATCTGCTCCCCACTCTGTCTCTGGTGAAGCCTCTCACCGCCCCTGAGCCTCTGGCCTGTACCCCAGTTCTGTATGCACAAATAAATAAATCTTTAAAAAAAAATACGATAAGAGGAGCAGCGGAGCAAGAGGGGAGAGGTCTCATGTGTTTCCTTGGCTTTTAAACATAAGTGCTTGGGCTGATTTTATAACTTGTGTTCTAGTTAAGGCAGATTAGAGCATTTCAATTCAATCTTCTCTGATAACCTCTGAGCACTGGATACAACTTTCATCTATTGTTTAATAGAAAAGTTTGTGCTTGTTGTTGTTGTTGTTACATATGTATGTGTACTTAACACTTAAGCCTACCCAACCATTTAACAACTGAGCACCCACAATAAAATCTCCCATGAAATCTGGGCTCCAGAAAAGTTCTGACAATTCTGGTTGTTGTTTAATAATACTGTCTGTATATGTATTTTGTGTTTAACTTCTGCTTTTTGTTAATGTGGTTAAAGATCACATGTTTTTTATTTGTTTTGTAAAAATTATTTGAATTAGAAAAATATTTACTAAGTAATTGCATAGTTGATTGCCATATAGAAAAAGTGAGATGGTGGCGATAAAATATTTCCAAGGTGGGAAAAGACGGGACTAGATGACCTGCTACTTTACCCTCAGGGACTGAATGGCAACGAGAGACTGACTCACCCTTCTGTGCTGTGAGGAGCTGTGAACGGCAGGGCCATGACTCAGGGAGTCATAGTGGAATGACTAGTTTCCCTTACCTCCTACTCAGCCTGCTTTTCCCCTGTGTGCTGCAAAGAACAGGAAAGGAACTAGAAAGGAAAACGAGATGGGAATAGAAATAAGGAGAAATATTCATTTTGCAGATAGTCTGAATAAGGCATATGCTTTCTCAAAACAAACAAACAAGAAATTCCAAAACCAGAAACACACAAACAAGATCAAATCCTTTCATGGAAAAGAAAAGCAAGACAGCTGGCTGCAGTCTGAACACAAGCCCCAAACCATTTTAACCCAGCATCAAAATACCTTAGTAAAGAAGCTATTGGCTTATTTCTGGGCTTGTCACTTTTTTTTTTTTTTTACTCCCAGACTTTTGCAGGCTACTCTCCAGTACCTACATGAGAAATTTTTCTACTTGTGGAGGGGGGATCCACACAGTAGGAAATTTCCTACCCTCCCTTCCCCCTCTTCCCTCCTTCCCTTCCTCCCTTCTTCTCTCATCCCTCCTTCCCTCCCTCCCTCCGCTTCCTTCCTTCTATTTATCAACTCATTTTGTTGGTATACACTATAATCATATGCTTCTTTCATTAACTCACATAATGCTTACCTAGAGAACATAAAATCATTTCTTCATGGAGTTTAATAATATTGAACAGGCAAAAGGTTATGAAAACATTAATTAGAACATTTCAATCTATTATTAAAATTATTCTTACATATCTCCATTGCATAATGTTTATGCAATTATAAAAAGTTGTCTGTCATTTTATTTTTTTGTGCCCTTTATATGATGAACCCTGTTCATTGAGTGAAGACATACAATTCCTATTTTAATTCGTTGTCTTCCTCTTTTTCTTTATACTATTTCTATCAGGGCTAAAGTTTTACATGTTTCTTGCAATGTTATTACTTAGCTAGCAAGCCATAAGGAACAGTTATTGTAGACAGAAAGTATCTCACTGACAGCCTAATTCGCCCCATGAATCATATGAATAGGTGAGCAGAGTGAGGTCCAGAGAAAGTGAGTGAACTTGCCCAATTTTATGCCCTTAGTGATTACAGAGCTACAGATGGGCCCAGACCCCAGCTCCCAGTGAGAACTCCATTATACTGTTCACCTACCAAGGCATACCTGGCCAGGACTACCTGAATCTCCTCTGAGATCAAACTTAACAATCATCTCAGTTGTTTTTAAAAAAGATAATATTTTCAAATGAACAGTACAAAGCAATCCATTTGTTTTTACTTGACTTTTAATTTAAAAGATTATACTAGACCCCCTTTGAATCCTGACTTATTACTAGATATGAACATATATTTTCCTTTATTAACATCCTGTTTGAGACTGAAGCTGCCACTAATGCTTTCTAGGTTTCTTTCATTTCCCTTTCTCTGGATTTGAATTTTAGGAATTGCCCCTCAAATTGTAGATGTGTGTGTGTGGGGGGGGGGGCGTCTATCCATCTTCTCAAATAATGCTTTTACTTTTGTATTTGTTCCTTTGATAAGCAATAGCACAACATTTATTGTTAAAGGAAAGATGAAAAAATGCTAAGCCCAAATGAATCATTTTTAGACATATCAAATAGTGTTTTAATCTGATGGGTGGTCGTGCATACAGATGAGTGATTGGAGGAACAGATCTGCAGACCTTCTAATGTTTCCTTTAGTTCCATCTACCACATGTATATTATAATCTTTCAGTATGACAGATTTCTCTTACCAACAGATCTAATTGTCATTCATAAAACTGATATATCTACAATAGCTTAGGTCTGTGACTCTGCTTCTGTGGCACAATGATTTTCTCTTATTACAACTAACTGCAAACTAACTTGATTCTCATGCAAAAGCTCCCTGGGAGCCCTCCCTGGTGGCACAGGGGGTTGGAGCACTGCACCTAGTGAAGCTAAGCCAAGCTGGGGCCTCTTCAGCGTGAGTTCGATCCCCAGCCCTGGAGGAGATCCACATAGTGGAGCAGACTTCTCCTATCTCACCCGCTGCTCCCCTCAGCAGTGTACTTTGTCAATCTGCCTGTTCTTCTCCCCACTGTTTCTGGTGAATCCTCTCACTGCCCCTGCACCTCCTGCCTGTACCCTATTTTGTATGCATAGATAAGTAAAATCTTTAAAAGAGAAAAGCTCCCTGGGAATGTTCTGTAGAGCTGGTAGGAAGTAACTTTCAACTACCAGTGATAATTATAAAGTGATACAGTGACAACTATACTAACAGCTTCCATTTATCATGTTTCTACTATGTGCAGGGATGTACTTTTAAAACAGTATCTCCATTCATTAACTCTCACAAAAATTATTTAATGTGTATTATTCTCCATGCTATACAGATGAAACAAAGGGTACCCTTTTGTACCCTTGCAGAACTGAGCAAATTTCCCAAAGTTGCACAATTACTAGCTAAGAAGGGGAGGGGAGCACTTGCAATAAGTAAAGTCAGAGTCCTCAGAAACAGTGTTTGCTTCACTTTTATTCACTGTTTCTGTAGATAATAAGAAATGTTTGACTAGCAATAACTTACAGGATAGACTTTTCACCAAGTTACACATTAGCTTTAAGCATCTCACATTTTCTCCTGTGGTATAATTAATTTGCCAGTGTAACGAGAGGCCACAAAATCTGGGATAAAATCCACCACTCCAGATGCAGTGGAGATGAATTATTTTATTGTTACTAAGTCACCAAAATGAAGCCAAGTTAAAAAAATAAGTCTTCAAGGAACCTGACTGCTGTATTTTTCTGCTGGGAGTCATTATCCAAAATCACCATAGACTTTATTACATTTGTGTCTTTTTTTTTTTTTAAGATTTATTTATTTCTGCTTCCAGAACTGAGGTATAGGCCAGAGGTGCAGGGGCGCTGAGAGGATTCACCAGAGACAGAGTGGGGAGCAGAACAGGCAGATTGACAAAGTATACTGCTGAGGGGAGCAGTGGGTGAGACAGGATAGGTCTGCTGTGCCATGTTGTCACCTCTGCGACTGGGGATCGAACCCACACTGAAGCTGCTGTGACTAGATTACAGTGCTACGTCCTAACCTGTTGGTCCACCAGGAAGGGCCCACATTTGTGTCATTTTCATGTCTATTTTACCCATACATGTTTTTCCAGGTACAGTGTTATTTGGTGATGTAGAGAAGATAGTCCCTGAAAATAAGTCACACTATTTTGAGTTAATATTTTAATCACATAATACTACAGTACATTAATTCTTTCTTCCTTACATATGTAAGGATTAAGCAGTGTGTCATTCATTTTTTAAAATAAAATCAGTTATGCTATCAAATGATGTTATAAGCCAAAGACTGCAATTTTAAAGCGGAATTATATGATTTCATCCTTTTGGATTTTAACTTCTGAAAGGCTCTCCATTTGCATAACCACAGACATAAATCTGCTAAAATGCCAGTGCATGTGCCACCCACAGAAGGCATTAGGACCAAAAACTGCCAGTAAACCCGTACTCAGCCATTATGGCCTCGACAGGGCAAGCACAATGTGAAATGGGTTGGCCTGACTGTGGATTCTCATCCATGTGCTTGAGGAGACTTAGTATATAAGAAGACTCAACTGCAGGTACACACAAAAAACGTAATAAAGGGTTTATTTACAAAAAAAAAGGGCGGGGAATGAAGAATTAAACAGGTTAGGGAGAAAGACATAAATCTGTGAATGTGTCCTCATAGTTCAGCTGAGCTGGAACCCCAAAAGCACACTGAAAGGCATTGAAAACCAAGTGCTCCTGAGAGACCCACATGCCTGGGTATCTACCGGCCCTGGCTGCTAAATCGACCCTTAGTTCCCAGCATCCCCCCTTTGGTGGTGATGACATTATGAGAGTTACAGTCCTTGGAGTCTTGGATCTTTTTGGTCTGGGGTGGGGGTGGGGTCCATGAAACCTATGGTGGAGTTTGTTCAGGAAACCCTTCCCCCCAACAAACCCACACTGAAACACCGTTGGCAAGCATGCTTCACTGTCTTCACATGGGAGTTTGACAGGGTGTGCTCTTAAAGGTTTTTGCAAACTGCACTTTTTTTGTATTTCAAATCACATGATATATATTATTTCTCTCTGTGTGTGCATGTGTGTGTGTATAAAATCAGAAACAAGTGTAGGTTTTTTCTCTCCTATTACTCTCATTCTTTTTCCTGCTTTATTTTTATCTTCAGTTCAAAACCTCAAACAACAGATGTATTAACTGTTTACACTTATATTCCCCTTTAGTTATACTGGGTTATCCGGTGTTTGGTTTATGATATTTAAAAATTGAAAAGGGTGGAGAGCACCAGCCAAGACAATTCTTTTTTGATCTAAAGTCTTTTCCTGCTAGCATGACACTGAATTTAAACATATTTTTGCTGTTCTTTTATTCTTGAGTTTATCTTAAAGAACTTGTGAAAATTAATTCAGAAAAGAGATAGTATAAGAATTTTGCTAATTTCTTTTAGGAGAATATCATTGAAGATAACAAATTAAATTGCCAAATTTAACAGGAATTTTGTTATATCTTTCTTCAGTCAGAGATGATTTTTATAATCTATATATAGACTTTGATATTGCCTAGCATTTTGCACCTAAGGTTTAGTAAACATTTTGTGATTTTTCCAGCTTTATAGCAATTGCAGCTATTATAATTTTATTGTCATTATTCACCTACCCACAATTGTCTCTAATTTGGCTGATGATTTAATATTATTATCTTATCATCACAGTTGCTTTGATAAGTTCTACTTCTGAAAGAAGGACTGTCTGAACAGAGTTAAAATCTGATAAAACAATAATACCAACCTTTTCCTGAAACATTCTCCCTTAAATAATATAATAAACCCACTAGGTAGTATTCATATAATTTTCCAGATACCCTATATAGCTATTAAACAGGTTTACAGGGGTGCGTTTGACATGCAATAAGCTGTATATGTTTAAAATGTAGAGTTTGGTGAGGTTTAACCTTTACTTGTACCCTTTAAAACCACAGGATTATATTAATGTAGCTGTGGTGATAATTACATTAATTTTTAATTAAAGGAATGTTTTAAAAGAGAAAATTTTAAAAATAAAAATCAGTTATGGTGGTTAACTTCCAATTTAGTTCATAGCTCTTATTCTAAAATGATTTAAAATTTTTAATGACATACCATATTTTACATCCTTGTTTATTTTCTCACAATATAGGATCTCTCCCCTCAGATGTGGCCCCCCAGTTTCCACCAAAGCACTTGTTCTCCTCCACCATAGTCTACTGCACTCTCTTCACCCCTCCTGCGTTTTCTCATTCCAAAATGATTTAGGATCCTCAAGTTGCATTCCTTTTTCGTACTGGTCTGTACTTCAGTTACACCTTTAAGAAACAGATGTGTGTATTCTCAGAAACCCTCTGTATCGTGAGTCCCAGCTGTTCAGTTAGGTGTCTTTGCATGGCTGCTGGTCTGCGAATTGTGATGTCTGTGTCCAGAGATAGCAGTTCCACCCCGTCCTGCAGGGGCCAGGCTGTGAGGTGGTGCACGGAGACTTCAGGTCAAATAATGCACCTTCTTCTGCGTCCACGTGAAGGCAGGAAGGAGACAGCAGCCTGTAACTCATTTCTCAGAGTGCAAAGACAGTTCTTGGTCTCTTCATGCCTGGATGCCTGGTTTTTCTGAGCACAGAAAATTCATCCATTTCTGAACTTTAAAAACTTGGTTTTTATGCCAAATGGGTATTGATCTTTTCATATCATTATTTCTTCTGGCAGTGGTTCCTTTAAAGATATCCAGGTTGTTTTTAAGCCCCTGACATCTAGGAAAGATAAGGGGGGTGGGGGGCGGGGGTAAAATCCTCTTTTTTGCATTGTCAGCTCCATCACAGCCTCAATAGAAACATTTGCACTTAAAAGAATTTCCAGTCATTGCTCATTTCAAGTATGGAAAATTAAGAATTTTTTATATTATCTAGATATATTAAGATGTATTTAAATATGGAGACAGTTAAATTTTATATTCAAATCTATTCAAACAAAATTGAATATTGGCTTAAATTGAACTAAATATGTAATAAATGACAATTAAAATACATAATTTTAAAGATTCTGGAAAAACTGGATGATGCAAGAAATAAGCATTGTCCATGTCAATAAATGCTGTCATAACACCAAAATCAAGAATGCTGTGTTTTGTTTTTAGCAGTGTGATGTCAACCATCACTCATTTGTTTACAAGATGTGAGTCACTTGTTGGAATCTATTTGGTGGTCAGAAATACAGTTTGTAAAATGACATATTTCTTTAGGAAACCTAATATAAACTAAAATATAAAATGCTAATGGGTATTGCTGATTAAAATTCTGTTTACATTGGTTCCATATAGCTGTATTAATTGAATCCCTTTAAGAGAATTGAAGAATAGTTAGGACATCTAGAAGAATTATTAGGAAGGAATAAATGAGCATAAACATACTGATTATGAATTATTTATTCCCATACCCTGTGCACATCTAAGCATTTACCCTGCTATTAATTTCACCAAACATACTTTGGGACTTATCAAAGGAAAGGAACCATATAAATTTAGAATAAAAATTCTCAGCACATTGCTTTTAACCTCTGTAGTCACTAGAAGACATATTTTCCTACTAGGGCATGTATGATCATGGCAGCCAGGCCTCAGTGCATCCTTTCAGATTGGGCATGCCTCTCCGTTAGAAAAGAGAGTGATAGCAGAAAAGAGAAAATATGTAGACAATAAACTAAAACACTAACTGTTTATGTATGTACGATGGAGACTGTATACAATGAAAGTTGTTACCCTCATGGGGTTTTAATAAACCTTATGGAGATGTTTATTTAAACAATTAACATAATGATCATTGCAATTAAGAATAGTTCTTTTAGCTTTATTTGATGGATTTTTATTGTGATGAGGAACTGTTTTAATAATTAGTAAATAAAAAATGCATTTTTTATTTACTATGATAGCTCTGTTTGGTAACTAAGGTTATTCCCATTTTATACACAACTTCCCATTTTACAGAAATTAAATAGAAGGAGGTACAGTGGTCTGAAAGAGATCTGTGACAAAGTCCACCTTGAAATTGGTATCTATGGTCTACCATGAAAATGTACTAGGTACCCTAAGAGGGTATGAGCAAAGTGGTACAGGTATAAAGGTGCACACTTAATCTTTCCCTGTAGGAATGAGGATGGCTGGACCAAAGAAAACTTTACCAAGAGGTGATATTTGAAAGATTAATAGGAACTCAACAGGGAAAGGCCAAAGCGCCATCTTTCTGAGGAGAGGGAGTAGCCTAGGTAGTACAGAGGCTTAATGGTTGGAGAAATACAACAGAATTCTAAGTGCACAGGTGACACAGTGGGCTGGTGATCACGAGGTTAGGTGATGATCAAATAAAGCCAGACTGCAAGAGGTGCTGTAGTCCATGCTAAGGTGTTGGGCTTTACCCTTTGTGCAAGAGAAAGTGCAATTGCCATGTATTTTGAAATGATAACCTTGACAACCTTGGAAGAGAGAATTAATACAGTAACAGGGGTTGTGGAAGAGGAACCTTATTCAAGAATCATTTCAATAGATGAAACTTGTGACTAAGGTGACTTGAAGATTGAGGAAGAGAGAGGCCATGTCCATTTTATTACACAATCATGAAATATTAAACCATGACTTTCGAAGCTCACTAAGATTCAGACAAGTAATCAGATACATTTGTACTAGCATCAATCAGTTTCCCCTCAGAAATCTGAGCTATCCTGATAGGGTCTGAGTAAAATGTTACTGGAACATTGGCAATATATATCCCCCTTTCCCTTCCTGTAGAGTTTTCTAAACCTGTATGTCAGTTTTAAGTCTGCATATCGAATTCTCAGCAATTTGAATGATTTTGTAGGCATTACTTTGTAAAACATTGTAATAGAAGGGTTTATTATTAAGCAACCATTTATTGTGGTTTAATTTTTACACAATGGTTAAATACAGTTCCTTTCTATGCCTGATTCCACGTAGCCCTGCTCTGACATCTTTCGAGTAGGATGTCTGGGATTTGCCCCATTGCTCAGTTTGTTCTCTGCTTTGTAGCCTTTCTCCCATTCCCACACCCAACTGTCCCGTCAGACTCTCTCCAGTTAAAAGACTATTGCTGCTCCTGTTGGCTCCGAACTGGAGTAACTGTTGGGGGAACAGGAGTTTGGTTTGGGAAAAGCAGAAGAGATAAGATCAAAGTCCCAACCAAAACAAACTAAGAAATAGCTGCCCTTTGAGTCTTTGGCTGATTATACATCAACCTTGTGTTTATAAAGGATTCCCCACAAAACAAATGAGACATAGGGACAGAAAAATTAGACAAGATGTTCAAGTTTCTCCATATTTTAGGTTTTAGGAAGTTAGTTTTTTTTATCCTAGATTCTTTTAAATGTTGTCCTTAAAGTAACTGCCTAAATCACATCTTGTTGAAACCAGACTGAATATATTTTTTAACTTGAGTGCACACATAACTGGATTTTTGAGAAGATAATTTAATAGTGAATGTCTACTTTAAAATTGAGAAAGAATCCAAATCATGTATAACTGTTGTAGATCTGCCTTTCTATTTTGAGGCTAAATACAAAGTTAAAAAAAAAATCCTTAATTATATTCCCTTCAGCTGAATTCTTAGAGCTGCTCATCCAATTACTGAATTTTGTGGCCTGAGTTTTCTTTTCTGTTCTAGATACTTTTTAGGAAAATATAGTAGCAAGTGAATATATTATTGTAAAGAAAAGTTTCTTGCAACATAGAATCAGTCATATAAGTAGTTCTGCTATTCTAGGATTAATAAAGAAAATAATATATCAATTCAAATAGATAGAATAGTCATATTAACTTCAACATTGGCTGTATACTTAGTAATTTATAAGATTTTTTGACAACTGGTGACTTAGGAGGGCCCCTGTATGCCAGCTAAAGAATAGATCTAATTCCTTTGTATTCTAGCACCTTGCTTATATATTTTACATTTCATTAGGAAAAAGGTTATCTTGAAACTTTTAACTATGTAATGCAACATTTTCTGTTTATGGGAAAAGGTTTTGCTAAAGTTCTAGGAAGTTTGCATTAAGTCTTGGGCTTTCGTATTTCTGCCAAAAAGTTTCTGGAGACCTTACTTGAATGTTTAGAGTTCTAAGAAGTTGTTTGATGTCCCAAGAGTGATTTTGAAAAAGTACAGCACACACAAATAATTCATTTCACACAAAAATCTTGCAAGCATGGCGGAAAAAGGAGGCACTAGGATCTTTCAGCCTGTTATCTCAAGAACATGACATATCTTTATAGAGATTTAATGAACTATTCTCCTTAACTTCTTGAAAAATCTTTTTATATAGAAATAGTTAAAAACAAAACCCTGGTTTCGGATGATCTCCTAATGCTCTCAAAGTAATCAACACCATTTTTACCATTAGTTTATGGACCAGTTAACCAATAATTCTTATTTTTATATACAGCAGGTCATAAGTCATAACCGCAAAGGCAATAAATACCTTCTTCTTTGCATGAGATTTTCTTAAACATCATCCATTAATTCTTAAGTACTTAAGGCGGTGTAGTCTTTGGTGAACCAGGAACTTCATGGTTCTGACTCACCACCCCCTACCCAAGGTAACCTGGTCCCTTCACAGTACCATGAGATACTGTCATACTCATCATGAATCAGAAGAGCTAAAAATGGTCTAGAAAAAAAAGAGGTTAATGGTCATACTTATTCCTGAAATATGCAAGTATTAGTTTGAAGCAGTCAAATATTCAATAAAGCAGACATATTTATTTATTAAAGTACTATGTTTTCTATGTTTTTAGGATAATATTGCTAGCATAACACTTTGGGAGATGTTACTTAAAAAATAAAGAATTACAATTCATTGAAAAAGTTGTCTTTGATAAACCTTCTATATACATAAGTTGCCCGTGGACTGATTTTACTTTTGATCTTCATTGCAATGGAAGGATCTCTGCTTTCACCATTTAACTCAAAAACAGGGTCTTTTGAAAGGAGAGTTCAACTGCAAGGTACAAATTCCCTAAGAAAAGGAATTCCATAACTTTTATTGAGCCTTTGAAGGTCCATGGTGTTAAGCTTCAGGCAAAGATATAAATAAGACAGTTTTGGCCTTCACAGACCAATGATTTATGAAGGTGTTCACAGGCCTGTTTATTTAAAGTACATAAAATCATTTACATAAACTACTTTGGCCAACTGTACTGCACTGGGATCATGTCATCACATCATCTGAGAGAAGGGCAAAGCTGTGGAGGGAGGAAGAAGGACTCACAAAGAGGTAACTTTGGGTCAAAGTGGTAAAGGCTGAGTAAAATATGGGTAATGCTTTTCTCCTGAATAGAAAAAACAAAAACAAAAAATCAGGAGACCAAAGATCACAGAGAAGGAAGTATGATAGTGCATGACTTGTTCAGAGATTGGTGGTTAATCCCAGGTGGTAGAAATGGAGAGGCATAGGGAGAAGCTAGTAGGATGAATTGTGTTCAGATTGTCCATGTCCTCAAATGACACATGAAAGAACTCACAATTTTTCAGTAGAGTTGTAATATCCAAAGGACAGTGAACAAAGAGTAACAGGAGCCTCTTTTTAATTTACCTTTTAATCTCCTTTTTAAGTATTTACTTTTCTGTGTGTGTGTGTTTTCAGTTTATCTGTTAGTGGAAGAGTCTTTGACTATCGTAAGCCAGTTAATAGGCCTCTGTTGGGGAGCCATGCTTAGCTTTTTGTCTGGAGAGCACAGTGAAAAGCATGGGGACAAATGATATGAATGTGACACTTTCTCCTGTTTCAGATACAGAAGGGAAACAGATTAGCTTCTGATGATTAAGACCTGGAAAGATTTTGGAGATGATATAATTTAACTCAGTTTCTACCGATGAACTCGAGTCTTATAACTATAAGTGGATATACAGTGTGTTTCTGGTAGTCAGTCTGCATTTATCTCATGAGGCCCACATGCTTTTTCTCAACTGAGGTCACTCCTGCCTTTAACAACAGTCTATCAACAAACTGAATACAGATTTTATGTTCATGGCTCTAACAGATAAAACCCGAATAACATAAGCGTAAGCATGATGGAAAGAAGATATATAAAAGTGTGCCCTGGTGACTGGAAGAATTTTAGGAAAAAAAGGTCATCATTTTTAAAAGTTCACTTAAAGTGTCATCTGGAAAGTTATCATATGGCACCACCTTTTGCTCACCAAACTGCCAGATGGAACAGTGCTCCTGTTCAGTGACAAGAGGAGAGGGGCTGGGCAGGAGGATAAGGAACTCCCAGAGACCCTGGACAAAACTGGAGTCTGCCTCTGTGGTGAAGTTCTTACAATACTGCCATGTTTGGCTATTCACTCCTCTTTCCTCTTAAAAATTATCTTTTTTTAGGCCCTCCCTGGTGGTGCAGCGGGTTAAAGCACAGCACTAAGAAGCTAAAGCCACTTCCGCATGAGTTCAATCCCCGCCTGCCCCGTAGACAGTTGACGCTGTTGTCTTTAGTGTTCATATTTCTGGTTTTGGAAGCAGAATTATCTATTAAAATATAAGATTAGGCCCCCCCTGGTGGTGCAGCAGGTTAAAGCACAGCACTGAGAATCTAAAGCCTCTTCCGCATGAGTTCGATTCCCGCCTGCCCCGGAGGTGA
>NW_004567110.1:35855816-35915441 GCF_000260355.1 Condylura cristata
CCTGGTGGTGCAGCGGGTTAAAGCACAGCACTAAGAAGCTAAAGCCACTTCCGCATGAGTTCAATCCCCGCCTGCCCCGTAGGTGACCACATGGCGTGGCAGACCTCTCCTGGCCCGCCCGCTGCTCCCCTCAGTTGTGTACTTCGTGGATCTGCCTGTTCTGCTCCCCACTCTGTCTCTGGTGAAGCCTCTCGCCTCCCCTGTGCTTCTGGCCTGTACCCCAGTTCTGTATGCACAAATAAATAAATCTTTAAAAAAATTATTTTTTAATAATTGATTTTGTTTATATATATATTTTTTACATCATCCTTAATTTTTGTACAATATATGCCTTCTCCTCTCAGGTGCAGTCCTGTAGAATTCCCAGCACCAATTCACCCCTGCACCATCACCATTGTCCCTTGTTCTCTTCCCTCCCTTTTTTAATCCCTTCCGGTCTCTGCCCCTGCAGAATGTCTCTGACATACAGTTGCCTTAATTAATTTTTAAGAAGACTACACACCCAGGCATTAGAACATAGACTTAGCTTCGAGTTGGAAACAAAAGTTTTTAGTTTCAGTGACTCCAATTTCACTACAATTAGATGGTGTTTTTATTTCCTTTACTGTCTCCAGGAAGTCAAATGATATTTTAAATTGGAGGCCATAAGCTGGCAGCTCATGTGTATGACTACTTCACTAAGGGTAGTCAATATTCATCATTTCATGGAGATACATAGGGAAAAAGGGGGAAATTTTTTCCCCTTTGTTATGAGCTCTCTACGGACACCACAGATATTTGATGGGTTTATTTCCATACAGTTTTTAAAAACCATTTGACAATGGACGCCATATTTCAATGCATATTTTCTAAGATCAATAAGAACCCCAATATTACTATCAAAGGTAGACAATTTAACATCGGAACATTATTTATTTGTCTTTAGAGTCCACATTTTCAGCTTGTCCCAGTTATGCTCCCTAGCAATTTCCTAGCAATTTTCCCCAATAATGAGCCCAAATTTTGTGCTTAGAGGTTTCCTCAATCTAGAGTAGTGCCTTAGTTTTTCTTTGGTTTTGCCTGTTTATTTATTTGTTAGGTTATTAATAACTTAATTGATGACTTCAGGCCAGTTGCATTATAGAATGTTACAATGTTTGGATTTTTCAACAGTGTTGTCAAGATTGCATTTGGGGCTGGAATAGCACATAAAGGAGCTGTCTTTTCCAGGGCACCCCATCTGGCAGCGCTAAGATGCACATTACCCCTCCTTGGTGATGTTAACTTTGATCACTTGTCAAGATTTGGCCTGTATTCTCCAATGCATTGTAATTATTTTCCCTTTAGTAATTAATAATTTACTGAAGATGATTTGAAACTATATAAGCATCCTGTTTCTTATGCAGCTTCCTTTCCCATATTAATTCAGGAACCATTTGCGATTCTTGCTTTAAACCACTGTTTCTTAGGATAATTGTGACATAATGACTTTTTGATTGTATCATTCCTACTCTAAATTCAACAGCACTATACTTTATGGAAGAAATATACTATTATTTTCTCTTTTTTTTTCTGCTTTCCTTTCTCAGTGCCTCCCTCCTGTCTTCCTCTTCCCTCTCTCTTTCTTATCAATTTGAATTCATGGATTACTTCTTACTCAACTTTCTTCTCCCCCATTATTGTATTCACTTAATTTGATTCTAAAATTGTCCCTTCTCTCTGTCATCTATATATTGTCTAATATGAGTTGTTCTAGACTCATTTTCTACATTCCTGCTTTATCTGCAGAATCAAAATATTTCTAAAACAAGCAGTGTTTCGTCTTAGTGGGGAATGAATTTTGAAAAATCTGGACACTGAGATCATTGTTTCTTGTGATGTATTGTTTCTGGGACTTTAAGCAGTTTCAAATCTATTGTTAGACAACAACTAAGCTCAAAACACAGTGAACTGAAGGAACAATATATTATTGCTTTTTGCTTGGTGTGTTAACTAGGTTTAGCTGAACAATTCACATGTGAGTTTCTCATGCTGTTGTTAAATGATGACTGGAGATGAAGCTGTCTAAAGACTCTACTAGAATGGACATCCAACGGCAGGCAGCAGATGCTGGCTGTTAGCTGAGAGCTCAGCTAGAGTTGTTGATGGGAGCAGCGCTTGGTGGGCTCTCCATGCACCTGGGCTTCCCCAGCATGACATGGGTTATGACACAAGGTGTCCCAACAGGGAGAGGAGGAAGCAGAACTGACAGTCCTCTTAAAGACAATGACTGGAAGTGGAACAGTGTCCCTTCCTGAGTATTCTATTGGTGGAAGTAGATATAGATGAACCCAGACTGAAGAAGTAGATACCACTTGTCTAAAGAATATGCATGTACAGGAGGAAAGAAGTTGATAGTAACCATCTTTGGAGATGATTACTATTTCTATCAGAAAGGATGAATTTATACTGAAACCCCTAATTTCATTCCAGCTCCACAAAGATCTCCTGTGTTGGCACTGCCATTCTTCTCTAGTTTAATAACACATGCAAAGTAATTTCAGGATTGCTGCAGACATATAGCATGATGAAAAGCAAGCCCACCAAGGAAAGATCAAGATTTGTTTGCAGTTCTAATTTTTGTAGACTGAGAGTTTATAATTAAATTCTACATACAATTTTGCCATTTTATGATTGCTTGTTCTTGATGCTTTTATTTCTTTTGTTGTTATTGTAAGCAGGGTTTGATATCACATAGTATCATTCAAATTTTAACTATTTGCTCTCTTTTTATTTTTAATAGGTTAATTATGAAAGCTTTTACTTGCAAATATAATACTTCAGACTTCTCACCACTACCCAATTGCTTAGGTCTAGTTTGGTTTTTGGCTAGCCCCTAAACCATTGAAAAAATATTTCAAATAATTTTAGAAAAGAATCTGATATAGTTTTGGTCTATGAAAAAATTATCCATAATTCAAATCTTATTCCAATACAGAGGTTTCACACATTTTATTTTTATGTGTATTTAAAAAAATTAATATAATGCTTCTGATTTAACTCATTTTCATCTAAGGCATCCATTTGTCTAATTTGTCTACCTGGTTTTACCTCTACATGAAGCAATGGCTCTTGAGATTTGAGACAATTCTCTCAGCTAGTGCAGTAATAATCACATATTGCATGTATATTAAATAAGAACCATTACATAAAATCACATAAAATGTATTCCTACTGGTTGGCATTTATAAATTCAGTGGCCTTTAAGAAAGAAGGTTACATCAAAATTTCCCACCTGTTCCATTTTTAAATCCACATTTAAATTTAAAATGTGAGCAAAATTCGGCTCTTGAGTACAACATACAAATATAATAAAGAACCCTTGAATACTCCATTAATAAACAAGGAACAAATTATCACATGCAGTTACCTAATTAGCGATTCATTTTGAAGCATTGTAGTAAGTGTTCCAGTACCAACCACTACTCCAACACTAGCTGGGTGTTCAGCAGTTCATTCAGTGTCTATGCTACCTACCTGGGGTTAGTACTGGATCCCAAGATTGAAAGCCTAAGTCCTACGAGGCTGCCCGAACTACAGACTCCAGCAGAAAGCCCTGAGCCACTCATTCTTCCAGTTAACTGAGTACATATTGTGGCTTCCCCCAACCCCTCCTTAGGCTTGCTAGTTCACTAGAAGAGCTCAACAAACTTATGAAGACACTAATTTCTACCAATTTAATATAAAAGGCACAACTCAGGATCATTCAAATGTGAGAGATATGTAGGAACAAGGTGGGGACACAGATCTTCTACACTGTCTCCTGGTGCACAATGCACCTTCTCAGAATGTCAGTCTGTTACCTACCCAACCTGGAAGCTGTCAGAATTTTGTTAATCAAGAGCGTTTATGGAACTTAATCTCCAATAAACTCTTTCCTTCTAGAGGCTGGATGTAAGGTGCTAAAAATTCCATGCCTCTAATTTCAGTCTGGCGATCAGTTCCATGCTGAGGTTATCTGGGGACCCCTTCCTATCTCATCTCATTGTAAATTCAAGTGTTATCAAAAAAGGCTTGTTATGACTAAGAAGTGAGCCTCCTGGCATTCAGGAAATTTCAAGGGTCAGAACTGGGGACAAAAGCCAAATGTATTTCCTATTATATCCTATGTAGAGATTTCAGATATAAACTATAGGTTTTCTTTGACTTTCTCATAAGGGACAGTGGAGAGAAAAGGCTATATGAGAGACAAGACTAAGTGATTAACTTGTAAAGACTAAACAATAAAGGAGAAAAAGAACAAGGTGGAGGAAAAGCACTGATGCATTCAAGGCAACTATGTTAAGTTCTTACAGCATCTCTCAAATTTTTACACAAGTTTGTGGAGTTGGTATTAATTCTGATCACTAAGCCTGACAAAATTTGGGTAATTTTTTTTTAAAGATTTATTTATTTGTACATACAGAACTGGGGTGCAGGCCAGAGGCTCAGGGGCGGTGAGAGGCTTCACCAGAGATAGAGTGGGGAACAGAACAGGCAGATAGACGAAGTACACTGCTGAGGGGAGCAGCGGGCGGGTCAGGAAAGGTCTGCCACGCCATGTGGTCTCCTCCAGGACAGGCGGGAATCGAACTCATGCAGAAGTGGCTTTAGCTTCTCAGTGCAGTGCTTTAACCCACTGTGCCACCAGGGAGGGCCCAAAATTTGGGTAATTTTTAAAAATATATTTTTTAATTTATGCGTACAGTACTGGAGTGCAGGCCAGAGGTGCAGGGATGGTGAGAGGGTTCACCAGAGACAGAGTGGGGAGCAGACTAGGCAGATTGTAAAAGTACACTGCTGAGGGGAGCAGCGCACAAGACAGGAGAGGTCTGCCGCACCACGTGGTTCACCTCCGGAGCAGGGGATCGAACTCACACTGAAGCGGGCTGAAGTGACTGTGGCTAGCTTGCAGTGCTGCATCTGAACCTGTTGTACCACTAGGGAGGGCCCAAAGTTTGGGTAATTTCTAATTATTTCCTTTCATTAATGATGCCAATAGCAATGATGATGATGATGATGATGATAAATCACAATACTGTAATGTTTAAAATTTTTCTTATTGTTAAGGTATGTCTCAGGTTTACCATAAACTTTGAAGATGAAGTATTTTTATAAATATGAAGTCTATTTTCTTGACGGTGGAAAATTCACAGATAACCTTGAACACTACAAGAAAACAAGACCAAATAAATGTCCTTGAAACTTAATGACTCAGGAACCACTTTCATGCAAGGCAATTATTTCAGGAAGGTTAAAACTATTACAGTCATTCATTAACCAATTGTAGCATGGTTGGGTGATGTTTTCTATCGGAAATACGTAGCCACCAGAGTCTTGTTACTAGGTTACATAAATATGCCTGGCAAATTTGCTGAAGGCTGGCTTATCAAGTATTTAGCTCAGTAAAGAAACACCCGTTTAAAGTGCCTAAAACAGTTCCCAAAGGTAAATTCAGGAGTCCAAGAATAGAAGATGAGACTAGCTCATCTCAGTTAAAAGAAAATCTGATTAATTGCTGCTTCTCTGTTACTATCTCTGATGGGTAAGTAAATAAGGAGCAGTGACTCTTGGGAGAGTGTCACTGGGAAATAATAGTAGCGATAATAAATTTTATTCTTATTGGTTTTCTAAAATTTTATTCATCTCCATTGTCATCAAATTCTAAAAGTGATATATAGCGTTTAATTGAATAAGTCTGAATTTATGCTGAATTTGTTTTCAGGTCAGTAAGAGAACCAATGAGAAAAAAACATCCCAGGGAATAAACAAATTGTTACCCTGTATAAAGCAGTTGGTAGGTGTCAGTCAGCACTTTGTTAAGTCTTTTTCACAAATCTTATCTTTTCTCCAAATCCTATGAGGTAGATTGAACATAGAAACTATGTGTGGATATGACTAAAATTGTTTCCATTCTGTTCTAAGGTGTTGCAGAGGAATTTATCTAATCTTCAGCATTTCAAATCCAGTAATCTCTAGCAAAGTCTCTCCAGCATATCATTTTTATTTGAAAACCTTTCCTCTTCATCTCAAACAGTCAACATTTTTCTCCTCCTGTCCCCTTGATATTAAAAAATTTGCCAGGTCCTCCCTGGTGGCGCAGCGGGTTAAAGCACAGCACTGAGAATTTAAAGCCCCTTGCACATGAGTTCGATTCCCCCCTGCCCCGGAGGTGATCACATGGCGTGGCAGACCTCTCCTGACCCGCCCGCTGCTCCCCTCAGCAGTGTACTTCGTCTATCTGCCTGTTCTGTTCCCCACTCTATCTCTGGTGAAGCCTCTCACCGCCCCTGAGCCTCTGGCCTGCACCCCAGTTCTGTATGCACAAATAAATAAATCTTTAAAAAAAAAATTTTGCCAAACACCATTATAGTGTGTCTTCCTGAAAAATGCCTCTGTAACATTTATTTCCTCTGCCTTCATGTCACTTTAATGATTACTTATTTGAAAAATGTGCCAATTTGTCATCAGTATAGTCAATGACTAAAATTTTATGCACACAGACAACGGCATATCGTTATAAAGCCTCACTCTCACTCAGTTTTGCTCTTTAGTCAAGCTTTTGTATGTGTTACTCCATTATCTGCAATCATACTTGCTAAAATTCTCCTGAAGAGTGAAAAGAACTTTCTTAGCTAATCCCTTATTAACATTAATGAGCTTTTACTAAGTATTTAGAAAATCACATTTGTGTGAGATTGATGTCAAAGTTACCAGCCAATAGTTTACAGTGTTTTACCATCTGGCTTAATGAATAAACTGAAAATTTTCATTCTGCTCTGGGAGACCTATGCTCATTTATGATAAAATAAATTTTCTCTGTTGTAATTTCCTACCTATATTCTGCTACAATTTCTAAAAAAAATTTTAATTTATTCTTCACTCCAATATGATCATTTCCTTGACAGAGCAGGAAGAGAAAATGCTGGAACAGTTTGACCTCGTTATTGGTTAATATGATCCTAATCACCCTAATCATTCACCCTAACAGTCAAACTTACTCTTTACTTTCCTGGGCTGGACTTATAAATAATATTTTTTGTTTATTCTTGATTTTGTTGCAAGTCTTGGTTTGATTCTAGCTTTCATTTTTGTTCTACTATTTTATAGTGGCTCTATTTCACATTTCAAGTTTATCTTAACTAAGTGCCATGATTTAGCCTAAAATTTATTGGTAATTTTGTATATAATCTCCTATTTACACTCACAGTATCAGGTAAGGTTTGAATTATTAACGCGTTTTGCAGATAAGAAATTAAGTACTTTGAGAAAGTCAGGTATCTGCAATGCAGAAGAACTAGACTTAAAGGAGCAATTTTATTCTGGAGTCTGTAATTGCTACAACTATGACATATTTGTTGTTCTTTCCTTATTTTCTACAGGTCATTTAAACACTTTATTTGAAATCTAGATCTAGAAATATCCTTTGTAACTAGATTAGTAAGTTCCTTCTTCCCTCCCTCCTTTTTCTCCTTATTGAAGCAACATTTGTTTATGGCATGGTAGGTTTCAGGTATATAGTTTCTTATCTCAGCAGCTCTATTTATCTTACCATACTTCCCACCAAATGTCCAGTCAACATCCACCACATCTACTCACCCACTTTTCTTACCCATCTTGGGAAAGTCTAAGGATTAATTTTGTCTTGTTTGTTCAATTTGCTTTTTCCTTTTATATTCTAAAAATGAGTGAACTTTCACAGCCTTTGTTTTTCTCCTTCTGAGTTATTCCACATAGAACGATCCTTTCAAAGTGCACCCCTGTTATCTCAAATGGTAAGATCTTATCTTTTCCCATAACTGAGTAGTATTCCACATGTATACTACATCTTCTTAAATACAGCCATTAGTTGTTGAACACCTGGGTTGCTTCCATACCTTAGCTATGGTGAATAGTGCTGGATGAGTATAAGAACATATTTATCACTTGAATGAGTGTCTTCATATTCTTATAGGAAGTAGGGAAGTGGGATTACTGGATTATATGATAACTCTATTTTAGCTATGAAGAATGACCATAATGTTTTCTACAGTAAGTTACTTCTTCTTATTCAAAAATATTAAACATAGAAAAATCACTTTACTCTTCTTGAGTCTTCTTGAGTCTATCCCTCAGATCTATGTCTGTCTTTGGACATTTTGATATTTAACTTCCTAAATTTTAGGAAGCACATCTGACTTTGACTAGAATTCCTCTTTTTGGGTGTCCCAAATTTAATGATCATGTTCTACCACAATTCTTTCATTAAGCCCTATTATCAGAATGTTCTTGGAGGGAAATATCCTCAAAGCTTCCCACTTCTTATAGCCAATGGCTTGTGTGTACAGAGACAAGTTCATCACAGACATCTTTACAACCAGGCTACTTTATATATCATAGTGACTTTATATCTCCAATTCATTCCAACTGTTTATATCAAGTGATTCCCCCTTGTTTATATCTCCTTTCTTCTCAGCTCCTCAGTCTAACAGCAGACACAAAATATTATGGTTGCTGCATAAAAGGTACTATGAAAAACAGACCTAGTAAGAAGAGATCAAATTTGTTTTCAGTCCTAGAACTAACTCTAGGGCTCAAGTTTTAAATTATAAACTCATAAAATTAATGAGGGTTAAAAAAGACTGCAAATTAAGTCGTACCTATTCTCCCCAAAATATCCTTTTAAAGTTTGAAATTAACTTGATATTTGGAACAACTGGAAAACTATACAGTGTTCTCTGCTTCATGAAATGAAGTACAGTGTAAATCATGTCATGATTTACAGATCATGTCAGCAGGTAAAATCTGAGAGGAACACCTCCATGGAAAACTACCAAGAGGGCCAACGGGAGTATTTGGCAACTCTGAATGTTTGCAACTCCTGAGTCACACTATCTGGGTTTTCTTTCCTCAAATGGTAGCTTTATTCTTTATCATACACTAACTTTGGGTGTCTGTTTACCTACGAAGTCAATTTGTTAGCAGGGCTTCTCTCTTACAGTTGCGTGTTCTCTGTAGCTCTTCAGCAAGTATGCCTGTAAGTTAATTGTGTATCACAACAAAACTGAAGCAACTATTTTTTTACTCCATTGTTTTGTCTGTTCATGGATCTGCTCTGTTGGCACAGAGTTCTTGATGTGCAACACTTCTACTGCTGTTCTAATGTGGAAAAATGTTTCCCTCCCCTCCTCTGAAGGAAGGAACAGTAAAGCAAAAGTATCTTGGCATGTTGGCTTTCAGTTGAACTGAATTGAGAGCTACTGATCCTCTGGAACTAATTAAAATCAATATTCTTTTTAGAGGAACAAAAAAAAGAGTCAGGCAAAACCAAATCAAAAACAAACCCTAGAAATTTGACTATAGAATTGGGTCTACCACACTGGTAAGAAGGTATAGAGGGAAAGGGAGAGGACACTTATTAGACTCTGGCAGAGGCCTACGGGTGTGGTGTGATAACATACATCTGAAGAGGCATTAACTTATTGTTCTAAATCACATATAATGTAAACAATGTTACCACGATTTAAAAAATATAAGTTTTCTAAACAACAAAAAGTCAGGATCACCTGGAATATGTGATTCTTGCTTAAATGGAATAGTATATGGACTCTGAGAAAAAAAGTTAAATCTCAACATGAAAACCTTAGAGAGGAAATGGCCTTGAATTTAGTGAACTATGGCAAACTTTTTCCAGGAAATTTAGCCCATAAATTCAGATTTGACTAGAAGTAGAAATTGATTGATCTAAACTTCTTTCTAACTAGCTCTAACCCTCATGTTCTGTTTGAGAAATAAGACAAATAGTTGTTTGGAAAATCCCATGAAATCTTCATCTTCATTCTTTTGCATTATTAGTAACATGACTAGAGTTCATTTGATTTTGACAATAAATTTCAATGGTAAAAACACTATTGTGCAAAACTGAAGCAACTATTTTTTACTCCATTGTTTTGTCTGTTCATGGATCTGCTCTGTTGGCATAGTAAAATAATTATTCAATAAGCTAAGCATTTAAATTTTGATTTGCACAGTTTGAACTATACAATCACTCTCCCATTGTAAGAGAGTATACTCATTGCTTGGAAGAGAAAATTTCAGCCAAACCCCAACATCCAATGAGACCTTACTACCCTGGACTTCAACTGCTCCCCCATTTCAGGGCTCATTCTGATTCTTTTTCAAGTTGTTCAGCTTAAACTTCTAAAGTAAGAAATAAAAACCCTTAATGTTCTGTTCACACAACCCTCATCAATAAAACAATGTTATGAAAGAAGTTTCCAATAATTTTTAGGTCAAATATACTTTCAGTAAATGGCCTCCTGGTGATTCTGTGGACATTTAAACATTATAATTACAGTCCTTAAAATGAACAGAAATCATTATTCAAAAAGCTTCCTTACTACACAATTACTGGGTCATATGCTTCTCTTGTGCCTCTGTACTGCTCCAGCATGATTCAACTTTTGTTTGGGAAAAATAGACTTTGTTTGTGCCAGCAACAAAAAAAAAATCATTATCTTTGATGAATATCTACAAAAACTTGCGTCATTTTTATGAAATTGAGCATGTAGATATATGTATTAGGCATATTGTATTCTAGCATGTTAGCAAACATTTAGTTTGGCATTGCTACAGAGGTAATCATATAATTTAATCTGGATGCCATGTCTCTAAGGTGGATATTAAATTATCTCAAGTTTAGAAAGAAAAAATTGTTAAATAACAATTCCTTTGTCATTCAAAGTTATATACATGCTACTAATATATTTTTTAGACGAGATCATGGAAGGCCTCATAGAAATGGTGAAAGTGAGGAGGAGGAGGTCCATTAGGTGAGAGATACAGTGAACTGGCAACACCCTGGCAGATGAGTCTGGGAGCATCAAACCATTTCTAAACTTCCAGGACACTGATTTTTGCTCATCAGAAGTTATACATCTCCAGCCATGTGGAGATGCAATTAAACTCCTTTAGTGGGTTGAAGGCATCACAATCCCTTCAGTGTTGATATCTCCAGAAAATCTTTTTTCTGCAAAACCCTAAAGAGATCCCAAGGTCATCTGGGTCCTAAGTAGATAAGGCCATTTCTTATCTCCCCTGCCTTAAACAAAGCAAATGGAAGAGATTACCCAAGAAACAAGCCCTGCTTCCCAAGGAAAGGTTAAGGGTTGTGTGGAAGGAGCAGAAAAGTGCAGAGGTAGACCGGGGATTACCAAATTGGAGGTTAGTCACGTACTAATTATATGGTGTCACCTACAGAGGCTCCACTCCAAAGCTAAGACTTTTTGTCTGACTAAGAGAAATCAAGCCAAAGATCCACAGAATATTTTGATCTTGTTTTTCTTCAAAAGCCAACTCAGTACAATTTTGTAATGTGTTCCCTAAATTAGAAATCACAATAGATAGTTATTTTTTTGTTATTGTTTTCAGACTCTAAACTGTGTAGTAGTATTAATCTCATGATCACTAAACTTTCTATATCTGGTTACAAAAGCACCAGGCTGCATATGTACAATTCAAACAACAGCCAGGGAAGGACAAAAGTTCATTCATAAGATAGTGCAGGAGCTGGAACAGAATACAGAAGCTATTTTTCCCCTTAAATAGGGATGAAACACATACCGTAGATTATTCTCATTGTCTTGTAGTGTCACAAGGATAGTTAGTGACAATTACAACTCATAATTCTTGCCTTCATGCCTTGATGATAAACATCCATTTAGAACATTCAGTGGGAAAGATTTCACTTGAACATAAATATACAGGAGTCAACAGATTCCTGCTTGATTTGGAACCAACTCCATTTAAAACACATATTTCTAAGCCTTTTAATACTTAATATTAATATAAAATCAATTAATTTATAATATAGTTAATACATTGACTTAATTATTAATAAAGTAGCTCTGATAATGTTAATAGTATATTTTTAGAATATTTATGTTTTATCTTTTATGAGTTGGACAGAAGCAATTGCTTTAAATTGCTCTGTTTTGGTTTAAATTCCTGTCTTATTTGTTTGACCAAAGACTTCTCAAGGAAAGTCTCCAGGAAATTGGTGCTAAGAGGGAGAAAGACTGGAAGGTGGTGGTAGGCCCCTCAGGTGGGCCTTGCAGAACTCCTTAAAGAGTTTGGATGTTCTCCTATTCTTGATACTCAACACATTTTGTGTGGTTTTATTTGTTCTATTGTTTATTTACATTGATTTGTGCTTGATTTATAAATCAAGGAAATGTCAAGTTGCTTTTCTGGGAGCTTCAGCTTTTCCTCATTATATTTTAAGAAAATGTTTAGATAACTGCTTAAATCCTTCTGGTGTTGAAACTTCTATCTACCTATCTCATCCTTTAGTCTCTTGTTTGTAGGATTTTTTTGTTTTGTTTTTAACTAAACTTTCCTAACTTTATAAATCTCTGTCTCAGCTCAATATAAAAACAGAGTTTGGTGAAAGCCTAGGTAATTACAGTTTAAAGGAGCAATACTTCCCTTTCCTCATTTTAATGGAGTAGGTGGTGGGGATGTTAAGGAATGATGTAGTAGCAGTTGAATTACAAGTTAGGTGTATGTGGGGTAAAGCCAAATTATATATTAGTGAGCCATGGGTCTTATAAAATGTTTTGACTGTAACACACACTAATCTTTTTGTCTTTGACGTTCCTGATTGCAATGAACTCTGATTCAGGGATGAGGCTTTGTCTTGTCATCGCTTCTTTCAGTTGCCTCATTTTCACTTCTTGTTCTGCCAAAATTTGTCCAGCTTTCCCCTCCCAGGTATTGTTTTCATCTGTGGCCTTCCTCTGTTTGCAAACATTGCTGCACAATTCACCTCTCTGATCTACTGTCTTACAGAATGATCTTTGTTTCCCAGCTCTCTTTAAGATTAATCTTTTGCAAATGCTTTAGTAAAATTGGAGGAAACTTTCTATTTTATAGGTACTATCTTGGAAACTGAAAAACTTTCTTGGTTATCTTCCTATGGTTGTATACAGGAAGGAGGAACCAGCAAGACACACGGGCATGTGAAATGAAAGGGCAGTTTCCCTCTTTTCTTTTTTTTTCTCTTCTGCTGCCTCTCTCATTCCCTCCCTTTTTCTTTTCCTCCCCACCTGTAGAGGATATAAGGCAGCTTTAAAAAGAAATACAACAAGAAACATGCCTAGGTAAAGCCAAAGTAAAATGTGTTGAGAGAACATCAAGACAGAGGAAGAACATGAGAAAGAAAGCAGGAATGAGGAGGCTTTCAAAGTAAATGTCAGTTCCTTCCTGCATGTTTGTAAGCTTTATAAGAGGCAAGTTGGTAACTTTGGCCTAATCAGCCTAGTGGCTTGTAGTAAGAACAAAACCTTACTTGCTGTATCCAACAGATGGAAATAAGCAATACCAGGGGAGAGGGCAACCTTTCTCAGGCTGCTAATTGAGGGTTCTAGCATGAATCCTCGGGAAGCCCTACTGTATAGGGTTTTCTCAGGGACAGTCTTACAAAACAACCAGATAGAGGGAATTTCTTAGAGATCTGAGATTTGGAACTTTCTGCATGCCAAAACTAATTCAAGAAAAGTAATTTTAGAGAGGTACCATGTGCCTTGGTGCTGGGATGCTGCTCTGCGCTGGGTTAGTCAATGCAAGAATAGATTTTAGATGCTGGAGCGGAGCAAAGTGCTTTCTGTGGCTCACTAGTCACAAGAGAGGTTGGGGTGGAGCACCAGAGGAAGGATTCCATGACCAAACTAATTTTTATTTGCAAAATGCCTTGGAAGATTAAAAATACACTTTAGCAATAAGGCTCTCAAAGACAGAAATATTGTTACCTTTGTCTAGCATGCTTTTTCCCAGAACTCATGACACATAGAACTGGGGTGATATATTGTTCCCCCAGTCCCAATGTGGGACATTTTACTGTGTTTAAGTAACAGATTGCTATTTAACGCATTAATTTGTTTAGCCAAATACACTGTTTATTAAACATATTAACATGTTAGCAATTCAAGACTGTTGAACAGTCATGATGGGAATTGAGTTAAGTTGAATTAAATGTCACTAAGGACTACAATACAACCTTACTTTGGGTCAAATAAAAACTCTTCCTTTTGGAATACAATAAAATGGCTCTTCTTATATTTTTAAATGGCTACTTAAATCCTACTGACAAAAATTTGACTCTATTTAGTTTTTCAAATATACTGAACATAATCACATAATTTAAAAATAACTTCAACTGTTGGTGGTAGAGATTTTTTAAGTAAAGAATATCTCTCTTTTTTTCTTTTTGGTCTTAACTAAACTGGTTAATCATGTTTATGTATCATGGGGCTACACCATGATTAAACTTGAAAGATAAAATATTTCTTGGTAATGTACCAGACACTTTTTGAAAGAGCCTTATGTATTTAATCTCTGAATAGAAGTGAATAAATAACAGTAAAGTTTATTTTGGTTTCCTTTCTCAGTTTAAAGAGACAGGGCATTAATGAAAGATACTTAACTCTATTGCAAGACTTCTGCTTCTATTATCGGAACACCATTTTCCCCAGAACTACATTTCCCCAAGTAAACAAATAAACAAGCATCCTAGAATACATTATGCATGGGTCAGAAGTTCTCCCCAGAAGGTTTTTCAAACAGTACCTTTGCAGTAGTTGGTTTTTTCCACTCTCAGTCATTCTTGAGTTATACAAACATGCTATTTGGGGACCATTATTTATTAGAGGTATAATGCAGATGCTAGCCTATCTTCATTTTGAGAACCCACATGATAATTAAATTTCCTTACTGAGTAAATTACTAGGCACAGAGTAAAAATCTTCCTTTACTCTGTTAAACTTGGCTGGTTGGGATTTTTACACAATGTTAAAGGTTGATAAACAAAGTATTTCAGTTGAATGGGTTCTTAGCACGTAATATTGTATGCCGAGATTAAAGGTTAATGATGGAAAGGGTTTTCCTGATATTTGGTGACATTAAAATACACATTTGTAGCTCAGACAGCTGTCCTGCAGTCTACCATCAAACTCTGATCACCTATAGCATGTCTCTCTTAAATTTTTCAGGCACTTTAAAATTACCCAGGTGAAATTTGAATTCATCAGCTTGAACTTTCAATCTTGTGCTTATTCTTGAATAAGTATCTTGTATACTTGAGGGTATCTTGTCAAAATACCCTCACCAGTCCAGGACTACCCTCACCAAACTCACATTTCCTAACATGAAAATCTGACACTGGCCTGAATGCCTTCATGACACACCCCAAATCTCATGCTCAGAGTCACCAAGGCTAGCACTGCTCCTTAACACCTTTTACATCCATGACTTTGTCTCCATCTTCCCTACAGAACTTCAGTTCAAACTCATGCCAATTCTGCTGTATTGCAACAGACTCTTAATTAATGTCCTGTCTTTCTTATCATTCCCACTCAGATCACTGATCGATTTTTTTCTACTGCTCTAACAACAGACTATCACCATTGATCCTTGCTTGGGAAACTGGTTGATTCCAAAGTCGAGTTACTTAGTACAAGTTGCTGCCTGAGTTCACTACTATTAATACATGTTCTGTGCTACCACCTTGTTATATCAAACATCAGTGGGAGAAAGAGAAAGGAATGTGACAGGTGTAGACTCACCTTTTTGGACATATAATTAAATAGGTTCATGAAACATTTGAGTGATCAACATTTGAGGACATCTGTAGCTATAGATGAAAAGATATAGAAACAGAAGCATCTTCTCTTTCCCTTTTAAAAATATTTAGATTTAAGAAAAGGAGTGAAATTACCAATATATACAAATGTTAAGCAAATGAAGATTTATAGAAGTAAAAGTTTATAAAAAAAATGAATTTGTGCTACAATCACCAGAAGTTCTAAATGCACGAGTGTGGGTTTGTATGTCCACACGTGAATGTATGTGTGATTATCTCATTTTCTCCCATTCTTGACAAATACTGCTTTGAGATATTGCCTTATATGTACCAAAATTGCAGCTGATGGTTCTGATTTCTGAAAAATGGCACCAGGACATTCTGGAGACTATAATAGAGATAAGTTGTTTTGTTTTTAACCTCTTTGCTGTAATTTTCCTCTTTTACTGTAATTTTCCTCACAAGCTCACTGATTTTCCTCCTTTCTAAATTACTTTTCACCATTTAAAAAGTCCATACTTTCTTTACTTCAAAGAAGTTGAAGAGTTGAATTAATGACATCTACAGGCATATTAAGTAGCTAGAGCCAAAGAGACCATGTACAATTCATTACCCTACTTTATGAGACAAGCACCTGGGATTACAAAAGGCATTTGTGCTTCAATCAATAGAGAGATTTTCTATCTTTTCAACCATTCCTCCCTGCTGCAATAATTTGCATGGTTCTTATTCAAAAGAGGAATTCTAAAAAATTCATCAGCTGTCCTAATTTAAGTAGTTACCTTTTATAGGCGGAACACCTCCCTTTCCTTCTACTCTCTCCATTTCTAGTTACTCTAAGTAGTTCACATATCTGGGAAGCCCCCCAAGCCTGATAATTCATTATTTAGGAAAAAGCGCATAAGCAGACATAAGGGAACTACAGAGGCAAAATAGACGCATGCTTTCATCGGACTTTCAGATTCGATCAGAGCAAATAAACAACATCCTCATTTTATAGATTAAGAAGCTAATTTTGTCCCAGGAAGGTAATTCAGACTTAGGTTACACAGCCATTAAACATGCAAGTTCCCTCCCTGGTGGTGCAGCAGGTAAAAGCACAGCACTAAGAAGCTAAAGCCACTTCAGCATGAGTCTGATCCCTGCCTGCCCCAGAGGGATCCACATGGAGTGGCAGACCTCTCCTGGCCGCCTGCTGCTCCCCTCAGCAGTGTACTTCCTCAGACGGCCTGTTCTGCTTCCCACTCTGTCTCTGGTGAATCCTTTCACCGCCCCTGTATCTCTGACCTGTACCCCAGATCTGTATGCATAAATAATCTTATAAAAATTGCAAGTTGATACTAGTTTCCAGGGTTATTCTTCCATCAGTAGGGCACTGAGGACAGGAAAGGGGGTGAGAGCTATTAGTCTAAACGTACAGATCTTTTTATTTATTTTAATATTTTTTTTAAGATTTATTTATTCATACAGAACTGGGGTACAGGCCAGAGATGCGGAGGGTGAGAGGATTCACCAGGGACAGAGTGGGAAGCAGAACAGGCAGATCAACGAAGTACACTGCTGAAGGGAGCAGCGGGTGGGTCAGGAGAGGTCTGCCACGCCATGTGGTCACCTCCCAGGCAGGCGGGGATCGAACTCATACGAAGTGGACTAGGCTTCTCAGTGCAGTGCTTTAACCTGCTGTGCCACCAGAGAGGGCCTTTCATTTTTTTAAAGCTTTATTTTTATTCATTTATCATTATAAGCACTGGAGTGCAGGTCAGAGGTGTGAGGGGGGTGAGAGGATTTACCAGAGTAGGGAATGGAACAGGTGAATCTACTGAAATATACTGCTGAAGGGTGCAGCATTAAGTGAGACAGGAGAGGTCTACTGCACCATGTGGGTCAGTTCCTTAGATGGGGATCAAACTCATGCCACAGTGGTTGGCAATAGCTTGATAGTACTGAGAATTAACCCCTGGGCCATCAGCAAGGTTCCAGATCTAACATGTAAATAACTTCCATAACCCAGTATGTTAAGGGTTAAGCACATTGGAAGTGAGAAAAACAAGGAAACAATAGGAATTTGTGTTTAAACAGTGTGGAGATGACAGGTTACCTTAACCAAGGAGCTTTTCCATAGCACTGACTGGTAAATTCAGGAATGCAATAAACATGGATTGATGCTCTCCTGTGAACTGCTGAGCATAGTAAGGCTTGGTAGCAACATTAGTGGCTGTAGTGTGGAACCAAGTGTCACTTCCCTAGTGGTCTCTCTTCTAGAGAATGTGGCAGGTGTGGCTGGGAAGCACTGAGAGTGGTCCTGAACAGGGAAGTTAATGGGTCACATGTCCCCAGGCCTGAGGCGAGGAAGTGAATCCCTGCTTCCAAAATGGTGCTTGGCTTCCAGCATGCTGCTGTTCTTCCCATAAGTGTTGAGTCAACCTTGAGTAGAAAGGGACTGTGAAAATTTCTAAATATCTTAATGCTCCCTTATATCTTACAGTATCTTGTCTGTCCCTTTGTACTTACAAATAAAAGAATGAGTAAATAATCCACTGATTCTAAACTCTTCCACTTCCACAAACAAGAGGGATAGTGCTTAGACACTGTCTCTGGTTGTCATGGAACTAATTTGGGCCCAGCGTTTCTGGGTATTCAAATGAACTCTTGATGTCCGTGATCTTCATTAAGTATACCTCAACCTTTAGTTATCCATATGTAGCCTAACACTTAATAGTTACTTTGTTACACTGAGGACAGCTATGCAAATTTTATTTTGACCAATAATAGCCATTAATGCAGTTTATCCCATCTTGTTTTATCCATCCATTTCTTTCAGTATTGGCCTTCATATTTATAAAGGCTTGTTTCCTTAACTGAGTTTCTCAGGTCATGGATGGTAAAGTTGGCACTTAACTTTCTTTCCATGTAGCCTCTAAAAACTTCACTGTACCAGAAAGTCCACCTTAAGAAGTGCCCTGTTGCAGGAACTGAGAAAAAACAAATACACACAAGAGTCAAAGATTAATTTTGATATTTTCATTCACTATTTCTGTCCTCCTGCAAAATGGCCAGACATAGACTGCTGTTACTAGAGAGCTGTGGGATGAAGAAAACTCCTCAGGTCCTAGCCAGAGCCTAAAAGTTAAAATGAAGAAGTAAAAAGCAATGAATTTTCACTTTTCTGGGCTTGCAACCACACTCCACACGTTTTGTAAAATGGTTGGGTAGATCAGTCTGCATCATAAGGACATCTAAACCCAAATCCCTCCAGGCTTTATTTATGTAATGTTCTCTCCTTGGCCTCATCACAGAGGTTAGAGGGCTTCCAATATTATCTGGAAACCACAACCAAGGGTTTCTGCCATAGTGGCTTACTCCATTTACTTTAATTTTTTTTTAAAAAAACTTTAACTTAGTGTTACATATGACTCATTTGGGTGGCCTCATTCCTGTGCAATGAATGGTCCAATCTTAAGAAAGGGAAGTCCTGGGCAAAGTTTTCTATGTTTGTAGTGTCATCTTGTTCTGGTGTGGGTCTGGATTTGTTTCATCTGAGTTGCATTTGTTGGTTTTATACATATCAAACAAATTATATATATTTATATACAAACACACAAAAGCAAAAATATGCCTATTTATTAAATTGATTTCTGTAGTCATTAAACTTTAGGTCCCATGATCTATTGTCTGTTTTGTAAACACAAAAAACTTTTAGTGCTGTGTGCTCAAGAAAGATAAAGATTGGAGCCAAGATTCCTGGAACTCACTGAGATCTCTATTCTACGAAAATCTCCCACTATTTGAACTGTCCTATAGAACTGCTCATGTGCTTCTCTTAGAGAAGCTGACAGCGCTCAGAAAAATTGAAAACTGGTTTTCCAGAGTTGTCTACAAAACCGCTGATAAGCCACCCAAGAAAATATGGCTCATCACCTGGAGTAATGCCTCAATTTTAGCAAAAACAAAACAACTCAATCCTCTTTGCATTATCCATGTTGGTTCCTCATCTTATTTACAATAACTAGCTGTAAGTGATTTTTGAGTGTTTTCAAAATACCAAATACTCCTGAGTTGTAAGGATTTGTCACTGTTGCAGCTACTGAAATGTTAAATTAAAAAAAAAATTAAATTGGGGTCAGAATTTAAGTCTCACTTCTTAGAATGTTGACTTTGTGAATGTTGTTGGCTTCTTGAGTCCCTGCTTCTTCATTTGGCAAACACGGTTAACACTAACATGGTTAACACTGATCTTTTCAAGAGTCTGAGCCAGTCACGTGTGTTTCCTGCATATCCACCATGATCACTCAGGCCTCTTGAGGACTGAGCCCCTACTCCAGGCATGAAAGGGGTTATATAATCGACAGGCCCTGAAAACAAATGAAAAAGATGTTCTGAAAATGTTTGGATCATTGGCAGCTTCACCTGAGTAAATATTTGGCTTACCAAGGTGCCTGGAACTCACAGAGTACTTATCAAATGGATGTATTTACCAAGCAGAAACAAAAATCAATAGTTTTATTCATGCTCTGAGAAAATAGGTAACTAAATGGATGAGTGATAATGCTTATTGATAAAATGTGATAAAATGTACATGTTTAAGTATTATAATTTATTTTTAACATTTTTTTTTAACACTTGAACTTCATTTCTCAAGAAAGGTTAGAGTTGAGGTTTTATTTCCTAGAGATAAAAATTCTGATTAACCCTCTCTGAAAGGAACTAAATGATCCCTTTTTCTAGCCAAAGAATAAATCAGGGCTCCATTTGAAGATTAAAAGCTGTTCTTTCATTTATTAGTTCATTAGTCACTTTCTGAAGTATCTTCGCGAGGTGGGTGCTGGGCAGAAGCTGGCTCACGTTGGTACCCTGCAGTTGTCCCAGCCCAACGGCTCCTGGTGGGAAGATAATCAGGTTTGGACGCCACATGCACCAATTATTTCTGCAAAAATAGGATCATCTTGCAGTTGCCTAGAAAGGGCCCCTCAGACCAAATAATCAAGGAGTTCCAGGATAACTGAGGCTGCAATAGAATAGCTTCTGGCAGAGGATCCATGGACATTGGGATCCAAGATCACTACCTACTGTCACAGCTCAATTTTAATGCTAGTATAATAGGTATTGACAAATAATAGTAGTGTTACTTTAATAAATTAATAAATTCACACGAATATTAATAAATTCATCTAGTGCAATGGACATTGTCTTTATTTCCTATATAAAATGGGTCCAGAGACTCATAAGGAGAGTGGACCAATGTAAGATAGCAGGCATTCTAATTCCCACCCAGAGCACATTCAAGCCTGCATATTAGTAGCTACTCATATTAGCAGCGACTCATCCCTCCCTTAAAATTTCACAACCTTTTCCTTAGGATTTGGTAGAACAGGAAAAGGTGATCATTTCATTCTTTAATCTGATTTTGCTTGCAGGAGTAAACTCAATTTTAATCTGGTTTGCTTAATTAGCAAATCAAGAAGCAGTCATTGTTATTGACTAAATTATTGTTACAACAGTTTCTCCAAGAAAAGGGAGACACATAACAGCAAAGTTAATGGGCACTATATTCCCATTTACATGACAAGTCCCAGTAGGCCATGCCTGGAGAACAGCTGGGAAATAGGGGCGGGGCTGAGTGACCCCCTAGGTGGCATGGAAGGCAGGAAGGCAGGTGGGTCTGGGGCTTCTAGCTTTTGCTGCTGTCTTGCTCCCAGGTGAGTTACACTGGGAAGGAGACATGTGGAGGACAGACATCGAGAGACACCTGGAAGAGACTTGGGGAGGCTGCTGTCCTGGTCCTTCAGAGACAGTGGCAGCCAGTGGCAGCCGTTGTCCTGACTTCATGGTGGATTGCTTGGTACATTTTGAATTCTGACTTGTTCCCACTGTCCTGCTCTCTAGTCCCCTTCTTCTGGTTCTGTATCAAAAGGTGTCTTAGGTTTATGGCAAGATTTAGTGCTTCAGCTGTTCTGTCTGCTTCAGGCTAACTCTATTTGGCTGGGCATTTCCCACAAAGGGATGGGTAATTTGGAGAGTTTTGCTGGGCTCTGTTCTCTCTCTCTACATGAATTCCATTAAAAATCTTTTGCACTAAGAGTCTGCTTATTTGTTTTTAGGTGGCAGATGGCTCCATTTTAGAGCAAGTATCCCTTAAGTTTGGTGTCCCTGGGTGCCCCTTGGTAGCACACTAACCTTATGATAGCGTATAGAACACTTTATTATATAGCACTACTTCATAATAACAATAGAACTCTTACAATTGTATATGGTAAACATTTTCCTTATACCTCTGAGAATTTATGTGATCAATTTGTTCCAGATAAACTATTTAGTAGGATTAAGAAAGGATGCATATAAAGATTTTTTTATCTCTAGATTTTCATCTAATTAGCTTTTTTTTTTTTTTTTTTTAAAGATTTATTTATTTGTACATACAGAACCGGGGTACAGGCTAGAGGCTCAGGGGCGGTGAGAGGCTTCACCAGAGACAGAGTGGGGAGCAGAACAGGCAGATCGACGAAGTACACTGCTGAGGGGAGCAGCGGGCGGGTCAGGAGAGGTCTGCCACGCCATGTGGTCACCTCCGCGGCAGGCGGGAATCGAACTCATGCGGAAGTGGCTTTAGCTTCTCAGTGCAGTGCTTTAACCCGCTGCGCCACCAGGGAGGGCCCCATCTAATTAGCTTTTAAAAAGTCAGTGACCACATACCTAAGCTAGCACCAACAAGCAAAATGGTTTTTATACTGATGATGAAATCAGATGTGTAGGTATGTGATTGAGGCCAGAGCAGGCTAGTGTAGGAAGGAGCTGCTTGAAAACAGACTTTATGCGGGACTTTGAACCTCGGTCCACTTCTAAAGGGTGCTCAAGTAATACAGTAGGCTTTTCATTCAAATGAAAGGGCTTTGATGTGACTTCCAAAGCAGTTAGCATACAATCTATCATGCAGTTGTCATTCAGTAAAGAAGGCTTTTAGAGCTATACAAATAAGCATGAACAAATAAGGTTGACCTAATTGCAACATGCTGACCAATGAATTTTCAATATCTGCCTACTAGGAAGGAAATGTGAAATTTCAGTGACATAATGCTGTGTGTGGTAGGAGAGAATCCAAAGCAATGAATCCTATATCTGTATTCTCTATCAGATGTCAACATGCAGCCTGAATATGGGCAATGCGTGGACCCTGTTAGAAACAGCTCTGGCCTTCTTCAGTGGCCAGTGTTATACATTCCTGACAACAAGAACTAAATCTGTGTGCACAGGATGTTACATTCCAACCTAACTACAAGTGGAGTCAATCCTGAGGAATGTGATGCAAATCTTCCGAAAGGTCTTGCCTAAAGCCTAAGCAGCCTGCTGGGAATGTCTTCGGAAAGGGGAAAGGAAGCAATTGATCCTCAGATGGAGAGGATGACCTAATTGCAAAGTCTCAGTCAGGAGGTGCTCTGTGGGAGAGTTCAGCATGGTATTTATCATGTGATGCAACCTGGATTTATTGAATGTGAGAATCTAAAGTAATTTGAAAGGGCTGATGACCCATATTCCCTGAATGTAAATTGTGGTTTTAATGCTTCTTGTTTGGCTCATCTTGGGCAAGTTACCAGTATTTGCTTTCTATTGCTGTGCAAATTACAGCAATTTTATTGCCTTAACACAAACAGCTTTTTATTCATTCTCATTTCTGTAGGTCGAACCAGGCAAGGCACTGCTTCTCTGCTCTCTGATGTCTCTGAAGGCTGAGGTCGGAGTGTCAGGTAGGTTGAGTTTAACTGGACATTCTAGGGAATAACTGACTTCCAAGATCATTCAAGTTTTTGGCAGAATCCTATCTGTTGTCACAGGATGTACGTCTGACTTTCCATTTTATTCCCCTCAGTCTCCACACTGTCTTCTCTTAGAGATCACCTGCCTTCCTTGCTATATACCCCTCTTCACATTCCAAACCAGTTGAGTCTGTGTCTGAAACAAGTCATTTGGAAGTAAAATCTCTTTTGGGGGTGGGGGAGTGCCTGGGCTTTCCTGGGGCATAATGGCAGTCAGCTCCGGCTGGAGTGATGGTGGGATGGCTGGAGAAGAGTGATGCCGTATCCCCCGGAAGGGATACAGAAGAGTAGGGAGCAAAGGTGAGGAAATGACGGCAGTGCTAGAGCAGGGACCCCTTCCACCCTAGGCATCTCCCCCACCGTCCCACACTTGGCTACAGTTGCCAGCCCCCATGCAGTATCGACTGGCCAGACCATGTAGGGAGATCTCCACTCAAAATAGCACATGTCAGTCATTAAATAAGCCAATGTAGCCCCAGATTTCCCCCTGTGATTGTGCTGGCCTAAAGAAATGAGCATTGCATGTTGAGGTTGTTGTTGTTTTTTTTTAATCAGTGGATTTGTCTTGGTTGGCACTAAAATCAAGTGCCTTTGGCACATGCTAGCTGGGTAAGATAGAAAAGACAGCTGGAAGCGGGTGGAATGTGGGTCAGCAAGAGGAAGTCAGCTCAGATCAGGATGTCAGCTTGGCCTTCATTAATCCACATGGAGGGCAAAATACATAATGCAGAGGTAACAACAACATGTTAAATTGTGTGGTTAGGAGTAGGGGCATGTCTCTTCCTTTGGAAAAACTTTCATGAGTACTATACAGCTTATTGATAGTACTAAGACACTTTAAAAATTTATTTATTTGCATTTTGCCTTTATCAGAAAACAATTTAAATTAGATAACTGTTTCATCTGCTCACTCCTAATCCATTTTTGAAAAGTTAAGTTTTTCTAATTTATACTTTAAAGCATTAATGATCTCATCTTAATTATGTTGTCTTCTAGTAAAAGTTTAGCTTTTAAGCATGCCTTTGTATGATAATACTCCCATTAAGGTCTCATAAAGTACTTTTAATCATTATCTTTGAAGCACTAGCTGGAACAGTACATTTCCTGGCAAATTATACATTGATTCTGGATGCTTTGGCTGGTCAAGATATTGGTGAAGAAGTTGCATAAATCCAGGCCCATGGGCATTTCAGTTCTTCTCACAATAAATTAAAAACCTAAGGCAAAGTTCAATGTTCTTTCCCATCTTTAAATGGGTTTTCTCATTGTGCCAGCTTGATAGGCCTTCCCCATCTTACTGTTTGATACAGACGTGAATTATTTAAAGAACAAACTAGGAGACTGATCAAGTGAAAAAGTAGGTTACAAGCTGCAGCCATCTCAGCCTGCAATTCAAGTGAGGGGAAGCTTGGCCAGAGGGTAAAAAATCTTAAGTGATTCCTGAATTAGAAAACAGGATACAGCACTCTTGCTTTCTAGACTCAGGAGAGCAAATAGGAAAGAAGTTTCCAGTTCTTCTTTAAGTAGTGTCTTTTCCATCTAGGAGCTTATCAAAACAGTTCTCGGATGAAGCAGAAGAAATAGGATAGTTCACTCATTCTAACAGTTATATTCTCCAACCCGTATTAGTCCTCTAGTTGTGAATTATGTGTATTTTCTAAATTATATGGAAAGTAATTGGCCCGAATCATTTTTAAGATATTAACTTATTCTGGGCCCTTCCTGATGGTGCAAGAGGGTAGGATGTAGGACGCAGAACTGCAAGCTAGCTGCAGCCTCTTCAATGCAAGTTCTATGCCCGGCCCAGAGGTGACCCACCTCCGACAGACCTCTCTTGACAGGCCTGCTGCTTCCTTCAGCAGTATACTTCATCGATCTGCCTGTTCTGCTCCCCACTCTGTCTCTGATGATTCCTCTCACCACCCCTGCACCTCTGGCCTGTACCCAGTTCTGTATGCATAAATAAATAAATCTTAAAAAAAAAGATATTAAGTTATTCTTATAGATTTTACTTGGTTTGGTTAAATTAAAAATCTTGGGATTTTTAAATATATTTATCCAAGAAGAAATTTTAAATATTTTTACAATGAATGTATCAGGAAAAGGATATGTGTCCACTCCTTGCTCAAACAGAGAAACCAGTTCTTTTCATGGCCAGAGAGAAACAGGCTGAAACATCCTGGATCCTGAGTTCAGGTACCTTTCTACAACTATCCTGAGGTTTAAAATATAATGAATGGCTTTATAGAAAGTGAATTTGTGATCTGAATTGTTGGCTATCTAATTTAACTATTCCAGATTTTTTTCTTTTTAAAAATGCAAAACTGCCTGAGAATGTTAAAGTCCCAGCAAGAAAAGGCCAATGCTATTTTGGGCTGTCTCTGAAGACTATCATAGAGAAGGGAGGGAGCAGATTAGAGGTAGATGCATCTGGGAGGCTATTTTCAGGCTTCTGGATTCCAGAAAACTCTGGAAAACTGGAAAGAGAACAGAAGTGTGAAAGAGATGGTTAATGAGTCAAAATGGGGCAGAATAATTATAAAAAGGAATGTTGAGGGTATAGTTGAGAACTTGAAAATCATTGAGACAAGGACAGGTAGGGAGGAAACCCTAATCTATGTCAGTCCTCAGGACATTACATGTTTTAAATGAATGAGCATTGAAATTGTCACAGTGCAGGTAGAGGGGCACCACTGAACCCCCAAACCTGCCTGCTCTAAATACGTTCTGCATCTGCCATATCAAGGCAAAACATATAAGACCTTTGATGGAAAGGAACTTTAATACAATTAGTGTGCAATACAGAAAAGACAAATAGTTTATTGATACAGTTTCTAAATCAAACACCCAAAGTTACCCATCCCTTCGTGGGTAGAAGTCTACCCAAAAGGTCGCCCAAGCAAGATCTGAAAGCCCTCCACAAGTCTAAAGCCCCTTCTGGTGGGGACCCATTGAAAAAGGTCAGAAATGGCCAATCAGGGAGGAAAAGAGAAAAATCAAAATCAAGATAAACGCTGCCATAGTCACCCTCTCCATGGGTCTTTACTCACATCTGTTTCAACCAGTCCTGGGCCAAGAAACAAGAGCCACTTCTTCACATGTCTCTCTGCTCCTTGTGCCTCCCTCAGGTCTCCTTTAGCTCTCCATCCTGCTTCCTTCCTCCTCATTCTCCCTGCTCAATTCCACCCCCCTTTGTGTGAGGCAGGGAACCTTAAAATTCCCCTTTCCCTGGGGACCACCCTGTTACCAAATCATGTACAAAAGGTACCAGTCACGTTGCCTCTGGATCCCACCAAGGTCTTGAGGCCTATGGATTAAATATTCTGGAGACAGTCTTGGCTCTCTGCCCTGACTGCAAATTAGCTTCCCAGAGGAACTTTAAAATATACCCATGCCCAGGTCTTATTCACAGTACTATCCTAAGAACAGTTTCCCACCTTTGAATACCAGTATATATTACAATAATACGTGTAAATTACATGAAGACTCCTGTCAAGTAATATTTAAGTAGCACTATTATAAGGGAAAGAAAATTCACCAAATTATTAAATATACAAACTCTTTTTTTAATATGAAGGATGGTAATTAAACAATGATCCTTTAAATAAAATTATGGAGAGTCTGTGATTCTCAAACTCTAATATATGTAAGAACCATCTAGTGGGTCCTACTAAAATGCAGGCTCTGATCTGGCAAGTGTGAGTGAAACTTGAGGTTCTGGTCTTCTAGAGAGATCTCAAGTGAGGTCAAAATTGCTGGTCCAGGCACATCCATGGAGGTGTGAGGCTGCAGCACTGTAAGTAGTCTCTTTCTCATATTCTCACACATGGGGGGGGCGGGGCTTTAGATTCCTATGTGAAATCTGGCACATTCATTTCCAATGAGGAAAGTGGAGTTGGAGGACAAAGGATTTTTTCCCTAGATGCATTGTGAATGAATCATTATTTGCCTTAATGATATATAGGTCCTGGGGAAAGCACTTTTTAGTTAAAGAAAGTCCATTTCTACCATTTCAAAAAGAATCAAGTCAGGTATTTCAAAATTATGTTTTGACTTAAAATAAAATGTTGTTTGTCATAAACATGTGTACATAAAAAGCAGCAACTTCTTTTATGCTGGTAAAATAACTTGCTCTTGATGAGTCTGTTTTTTTTTTCTTAGGATCTATTTATGCATACAAGAATTGGGGTACAGACCAGAGGTGCAGAGGGTGAGAGGAATCAGCAGAGACACTAGGGAACAGAACAGGCAGATTGACTGAAATACACTAGTGAGGGGAGCAGCGGGCGGGTCGGAGAGGTCTGCTGCGCCATGTGGGCCACCTCCCTGGCCGAGATCCAACTCATGCTGCAGTGGCTGCAGATAGCTTTCATGGTGCTGCGCCACCAGGGAGGGCCCATAGAGTCTGGTTGTTTCTCTCTAAAAGGCAAAGCCCAGGCTGCATGCATTGCTAACACAGGTGGTGTGTGGGTGGCGGAGGTGGTCAGGTTGTCCAGTGGGAGAAATGAGAAAGGCAAGGAAGCCTGGACTTGGCTTTACCATCTTGCAACATGTTTCTAGTCATCTGCTGAGCCTAAAGCTAATGAACATATTCTTTAACAAATATTTTCTTTTTTCTTGACACAAATGAGTTAGTAAACTAAAGACAGCTTTTCATTAAGAAACATAACTTCCTTGGGTCCTCCCTGGTGGTGCAACAGGTTAAAGGGCAGCACTTTGAAGCTAGCCACTTCTGCACAAGGTCTATCCCCGGGGAGGTGATCCACATGGTGCGGCAGGCCTTTCCTGTCCTGCCCACTGCTCCCCTCAGCAGTGTACTTTGTAGATCTGCCTGTTCTGCTCTCCACTCTGTCTCCGGTGAATCCTTTCGCCGCCCCTGCACCTCTGGCCTGTACCCCAGTTCTGTATGCATAAATAAATCAATCTTCAAGAAAAAAAGAAACATCACTTCCACAGGTCCAATCTTTTGTTTTAGGAATTTGACCCAGGAAAAATTTCTTTAGAATTTAATTCCTTGCCAACTTTTTAGTTGAAGTTTTTTCTCCCTTTAAGTTGAAATTTTTTTTGTGCTATTAAGGAATCTATGAAGTGTCTTGAGTGTTATGTTTTGAAATGCTCATCAGTTTCTTTTGCTGGAAATAGACTAATGTGAAGCTCAAATTTAAATTTAAAATTCATGTGCTTATACATCATAGTAAGTTATTTATAGATTACAAGAAAATAAAAGAATGGAGTAATGGGCAGAAGTATATAGTGCTGGATAAATTGGTGAAAATATAAGAGGGAATACTGTACCCTTTTTAATGAATATTATTTTTAATTGTGTTTCCAAATATTCACACCTTTTCAAAGATCACATGTAAATTATTCAAAAGAAAGTAGAAACTTCCCTATACTTGGAGGTTGTTATCTTCCCAAAGTTCTTTCTTTTCTAAAAATGCTTAGAAAATGTTACTTTTCCCCATATGTTTGCCCCTGTGGCTCTCTCCTCCAGCAATCTTCTGAGAACTTCTATGTCTGTATACCTATTGTAGTATGGTAGTTTCTAGGGAGTGTGGCTACTGATCATTTGAAGTTCAGCTTATCCAAATTGAGGTGTTCTGCAAGTATGAAATACATACCACTTTCCCTGGCTTAGCATGAGAAATGTGAAATATTTTTATAAATGTTTCTTATGGAGGTATTAAAATTTCAGATATATAAGGCTAGATAACATATTCAAACTAATTCACCTTTTGTTTTTCACTTTTTAAAAAGTGATTGCTAGGAAATGAAATCACATATAGTTTACATACAATTTCTATTAAATGCTGCTATTAAATAGTAAATAATCTAGACTATGCATTTTTTTTAAAGATTCATTTATTTGTGCATATAGAACTGGGGTACAGGCCAGAGACTCAGGGGCAGTGAGAGGCTTCACCAGAGACAGAGTGAGGAACAGAATTGGCAGATGGACGAGAACAGGCAGATGGACAAAGTACACTTCTGAGGGGAGCAGCGGGCGGGTCAGGAGAGGTCTGCCACGCCATGTGGTCACCTTCGGGGCAGGCGGGAATCGAACTCATGCGGAAGCAGCTTTAGCTTCTCAGTGCTCTGCTTTAACCTGCTGCGTCACCAGGGAGGGCCTAGACTATGCATTTTTAAGACTAATATTCTATTTACTAAACATGTGTTATTCCTAAGTTAAGCACTTGTATAAAATCACTTAATGTGATTATCTCCACTTTAAAAACAAGGATAGTTAACATACAAAGCTCAGGTATCTTGCTCAAGCCAAATATCTATGGTTCAAATAGACAACTACTTGAATCTAAAATTCATCTCTCAGCCAGGGTGTTTTCCTGTACACAACCTGGTTACGGTGATTGGAACAGTCATCTTAACCACACAATCTAAGGGATACTAAAAAGCTTATAATTAAGATACATAATATTTTAATGGACTATTTTAAAATTAAAATTAGTGTAAAAAGTACCCAGTGTACCCAAAGTACCTAATGGGAGAGGAGAAATTTTTCTCTCCATTCTGGTTTCTTCTCAGGCTGATGATAAATAATCAAGTTATCATCAGGCAGATCAATAGGAAGAAAACCAAATTTAATTTCAAGCATACTGGGAGCCTACATAGACATGAGCATTCTGAAGACAGAAAGGTAAAGGAAGGTATATATGCCATCGTGAACTAAGGCATGGGATAGAAATTTGGGGGAGGTAAAGGGAGAAGGAGGTAATTCACATGATAAGAGAGAAGACCAAATGTTCAATTAGATGTTTGCTCTGCTATATAGACAGGTTATTCAGCAAAAGGTTATTTCTGCTAGTAACCTTGATGGTGGGCAACAGCTCCAATCTATTTCTTTTTTTTTTTTTAATATTCATTAATTTATGCATACAGAACTGGGGTACAAACCAGAGGTGGAGGGGTGGTGAGAGAATTCACCAGACAGAGTTGGGAGCAGAACAGCCACATCAGTGAAGTACACTGCTGATGGGGAGCAATGAGCAGGTCAGGAGATGTCTGCGGTGCCATGTGGATCACCTTGTGGCAGGCGGGGATCGAACTCGCACTGAAGTGGTTACAGCTAGCTTGCAGTGCTGCATTCTAACCCGTTGAGCCACCAGGAATGGCCCTTTACTCTATTTCTTCCAGACAGTTAAAGGACTGGTAAATTTTTCTCTTGAGCCTGAAGGCCTCTATTGATTTCAGCTCAAAATAATCCACATGTCAAAGTAACTTATCCAAGGAGGCCTATTCTGAACTCCTTTATAGATAAACTATCACACTTCTGTAAAAACAGAATTTGATGCTGGACTTCCAGGATGCAGTGTCACTCCCTCACTCTGGCTCCAGGACTCATATCTATATGATTTATTTTCTCAAAATATCAGGTTGAGTATCTAAAGCTCACCGTTCATAACTGTTCTCGATGAGGTGATCTAGTAAAGAACAGCAGAAAGAATGGAATTCGATTAAAATGTTTAAAGAATTTATTTTTGGGCCCTCCATGGGGTGCAGCGGGCTGGAGCGCTGCACTGCAAAGCTAAGCCAAGCTGTGGCTGCCTCAATGCGAGTCAAGCCCCATCCTGGAGGTGATCCACGTGGCACAGCAGACTTCTCCTATCTCGCCCACTGCTCCACTCAGCAGTGTACTTTGTTGACCTGCCTGTTCTGCTCCCCACCCTGTCTCTGGTGAATCCTCTCACCACCCCTGCACCTCTGGCCTGTACCACATTTCTTTATGTATAAATAAATAAAATCTTAAAAAAAAAAAGAATTTTCTCCCTTTATGGTAGGACTAGGGTGATTTTTGCCATCAGGAATGTCATAAACAGAGAACATTTACAACCAAAACATTTATAATTTTGCTGAATAAACTCTGAACTTGATTTTAAAACATGGAGCCAGCACATCTTGTTAAGAAAGGTACTTAAAACAACAATCTTACGTTAGGAATGAAAAGTCTTGACAACCAAACTCAACAAATCGAACATACTTCTGGGAACTTAATTCCCCTTCCTCAGTGTGGAATCATAAGATGGACCTTTTACAGGTCCTTTCCAAACACCAACAGTATGAAAAGGTCTTAACATGGGTGAAAGGAACCAGTCTTTCCTATATATGAGAGGTTCTCAATCAGGGGGGCCAGACAGAATTTCCTGTGCAACTTTCAATTCCACCCAAATTTGTACAGCCTCTTATGTCTTCGTTTTCCAGTTAAGCTGCTTATCCACCTACTTCTTCATCTGTTTTCCTATTCAACTCACTCCATTCCAATAGCTATCCCTCTCTACACAGAAACTATTTTCATTATGGCGTCCACTGAGCTCTGTGTGATGAATCTGATGGACATTTTATAGCTTGCATTTTTTGGCCTCTTGGCTGCTTTTGACACAACTGACCATCGCCTCCTTTGTTGGCTGCCTTGAATCTACATTCTCCTGGTTTTCATCCAGATCCTTAAGTAGTCTCCTTCAAAGGAGGTCCTTAGGAGCAAGATACCTCCTCCCCAGCCTATCTCCCCTGCAAAAACAGCCCCCATTTCCTCAACTAGCCATATATACCTTTATCTCTAGAAACCTTGACTTCTACTATGGGTTGTATATTGTTCCCACAGCACCCACCTCCTTCCTTAAACTCAAATCATTAAATCTAGAGCAGTACTGACAGCTGTCAGAATTTGGGGTCAAAGAGCCATCATTGATCATGCTACTGAAATTGCCTTGTTTCTTGGTTTGTCCTCACAATTAATGTGTGGATAACCTCTCTTCACCATTGTAGTCTCAGTCTGGAGGAAAATCTGGCACATTTTGACATACATCATTATGATTTTGTCTGAAAGTACAGAAAACTCAAAATGATCTCAACAACAAAAAAAAAAGAAATGCAACCTATCTTAGAACTGAAAGTACAGCATGGTGTCGACCAGTGACACCATGGTGCCAACAAGAACTAAGTTTTTTATCAGTTTCACCATTTAGTTATCCTCTATGTCATCTTTATTATTACGACATATTTTGTTCTCCAACATGGCTGCCGGGGGAAACCTTCCCCAACCTGGTTGAAAAAAAAAATCCCTGTGTCCTTTATAGCTCTGCCCTCTAGTTAACAGTGGATAATCAACAACTATAACTGTACCATTTTATTTGCAGGGAGGAGGAAAGACATTTAGGGTGTTTTCCCCAGGTGTAATCAATCAGATATTATATATATGTAATATAATTACAAAAATTAAATTTACACAGTTTAAGAAAAACTGTCTTTAAGATTCTCCCAGGTGTGAATCTGTCTTCATGTTGCTTATAGCTAAGTTTTCAACCTTTGCTCCAGAAATATGCTTTATTTCACAAATTGCATTTTTCTTTTTTCGCTCCCTGGTTCCTGAGATTATCCACTCTCAATGTCTGGGAATCAAGGTCTTTTTTGTGTGGTTCTCTAGCTCTTACCTTCAATCTCATACTTTCTGAAATAAACAATTTTGAAAACCATTACCTGAATGGATCATCCTCCTCAAGGTCTCCAGTTTCTTGATTCATATTGCCAAACTCCAAACACTAAATCCCAATTTATTATAAACAAACCTGTTTTCTTTTTGTAGATATTCCCAAGCTTTATCACCGTTCCTCTTACTCTGTTTCAAATCTGTGTTTCCTTTCCCTGGGCCTATACACTATTTTTAGCCCCATGCCTGTCCTTTGGATTTGTCAGTCATATTTATCCCAGATTAAACCCTCAGCATTTTCTCAAAGCTTTGCTTGAACTCTGCCCTAAGCTGTTCTGCTCTTGACTGCCTGGACTGTCAGGCTCCACAAATCCAAATCTCTACATGTGGATACTTTTTCCCTTTCCTTGTACACTCTCCTCCCATTAAGGTTAAATCTCTTCCTTGAATCCAGTACTAGGCAATCTGAAAACTAATCTCCCCCCTTATCACTCAGTACAGAATCACCTGCTCATGGGGCTTTTGCATTTACTGGACAAGGAGGGGTGAGCTCAACTCAAGCTGGTTAAGCTGGTTTACTTTAACAGGTTCCTTCCCTGTTTGGCTCCCCTAGAGCTACATGAATCTTTCTAACTGAAGATCTGGCTCACTCCATAGGAATCAGTCTCCAAACTGATAATCTGCTGGATCTAACAGATCAGACTTGTCTGGTTTTGCAAAATATGAAGAACTGTTTTGCATGCAAAGTTGAGAAAGTAATAACATCAATTATTGTGAAAAAGCCGCACAATAAATAAGACCAGAAGTGGGTCAGCTTATTCTAGAAGAGAGTCAGGTAGCAAATATTTTGATTTTGTGGACCACAGAGTCCTCACTGCAATTCTTCTCTGCCTTTGTAATGTGAAGGAGTCATGGCCAACAGTAAATGAGAGGACATGGCTGTGGAGTCATTAGTGCTCTCATTTACAGGAATAGTGAGGGCCAGATTTGGCCAGATTTAGCTTACCAACCACTGACTTCAATAAGCAGCATGCAGGCTGACCAAAAGCCCCCAGCACCATGAAACATTAGGAGGATGAGGAGATAGGAGGTCCCTCTTGAAGGAAATCAGCTTACCTGGTAGTACATAACATTGTAACAGGGTGATCCCTAGGAAAAGGGAAGTTCCAGGTTCCCTGCCCCACCCACATGTAGGGTGGAGCTGAGAAGAGAAAAAGAGAAAGAATCTGAGAAAGAAGGAAGCAGGATGGAGACCCAGAAGCAGACCTGAGGAAGACACAGGGAACAAAGGGAGACATATGAAGAACCCGTGTTTGTTTCTTGGCCCTGGAATGGTTGAAAGAGATGTGGGTGAGAGACCCATGGGGAGGTTGACTATGTCAGTGTTTATATTGATTTTGATTTTGCTCTTTTCTTCCCAGACTTGTCTAGCCATTTCTGGCCCTTTTCTATGGGTCCTGGCCAGAAGGTGCTTTAGTCTTGTGGCGGGCTTTCAGGTCTTCCTTTGGAACAGTCCCTCTTGGGTGGACTTTTGTCCACGAGCGGATGGGTAACTTCAGGTGTCTGGTTTAGAAATTATATTCTTTGTCTTCTGTATTCTATGCTCACTGTGTTAAAGTTCCTTTTTAGTAAAATCTTATATGTTTTGTCTTGATGTGGCAGATGGCAGAACCTATTTAGAGTAGGCAAGTTTGGGGGTTCAGTGGTGCCCCTCTCTCCCTGCCCTGTAAACAATATGAAACACTTTCATATTAAAATAAAAATTGAAATTTGTGGCAGAGTCCAACATTGGCCTTTACTGTCTGACTCTTGAGAATGCAGTTTTGACAATCTTTTCTTTTTAGAAAAACTTTGGTGGAAAGTTTCTGAAATGCTGACTCAGATATTTCTCTAAATCTTCATTAGATGAGAATACCATTTAATCTCAGCACCTTCATTTCCCTACAAAAGTCTGAATTTTGGCTAATGCTGAAATTGTTGCTTTGTCTTAAGACTAATAAGCTTCATGTATTCTTCCAGAATTTCAGTGACAGCTACCTATTGGCTAGTGTAATTCTCCCTGATCTTCTCTGAAGTTTCCCAGAACCTGATTATATCAGCCTACTGAAGTTTTCTGTTGTTATTCTGCTGAAGTTGCTACATTTCTTATGTTTTTTTTCTGGCTCATCCCACATCTGCATGTTATATAGTCATTATTCTCAGACTCCACATTTGTGATTTCGCCTACTCACTAAAATCTATTTGTAACCCCCAAATCAATATGACATCTTCACAGTCAATAGCAGTCATGCAGAGAGGCATAAAATTTGAGTCGGCAGATTCCAGCGAGGTCAAACAATGTGACATTCTGCCCTTTATTTTCAGCTGTCAAACTGTAAACAAGGGTACACTTTGCAATGTGTTGAGTGTAATGTTGTCTGCATTTTTGGGAATTTTGCTGTTTACAATGACCCTCAAGCATGGTGTCTCGACTTCCTAAGTGCAAGTCGTCTGTGATATGGCTCATAGTGAAAACGTATGTGTTATATAAACTTCATTCAGATAGTACTGGTGGCCCTGAAGTTAAAATGAATAAATGATATGTATTTAACACCTCTGATACCTTTTAAGATAAAAAGTACCTTTTAAGAGAAAAACACATAAAACAAGGTGGAATATTTATTGGTCGACAGAAAACCTCTGACCAGAAGTTCATGGAACCTGACTCTCTCTTTCTCCTACTGACTGACACAAAATTAAGTGACTTTACAGAACACAACTCCCACACATAATGAGAATTCACTGTAATTTCATTCGTAGGGCCCTTCATATCTGTGCCCAATTTAAGTCACTCACAAAGCTGTCCCAACAATTTTGTCATCTGCTTTTTGGAAATCTTGTTACGCAAACCATGGATCAGTAATGCTAATACCATATCACACAGGAAGTTGTTAGAAATTCATATCCCTGGCTCCACCCAGAAATAATGAATCAACGTCTGCATTGAAACAAGACTTTTTTTTTAAGCCTCAAGGGACTCTCATTTTTTAAGGGAGACAGCCTGTCCACCCCACACCATCAACTATCTAGCCAAAGACGAGAAGACCCAGAAAGTGGGTTCAAAAATTGCACAGAGAGAAACACTAGCTAGAGATGGTCTGTGAACAGTTTCTGAAGGGAGAATTTTGTACACAAAACTGCGTTCATCCTTGTCAATATAATTTAATAAAGGAGAATGTATTTTGAAGCACTAAATAATCCTCTATGCAACATACCATATGTAGATTATAGTCATTTTCTTTCATGGAAACAAAGTATAACAACAGTGACAACAGCAGTATACTTTAGTAATAACAGAGATGCCAGGAGAGAGAAATGAAATTTTATATCCACCTTTCAAGGGTCATGAATTCTACCAAGGTAATTTTCCTTTCTTGCAGATCCTGAATCTGCAAAATGTGAGAATTCTCATCACTTTTTGGACCTACTTTAAGCTAAACTGACCCTCTTCAGAAATTAACTTAAGAAGTCACACTTTAATTTCCTCTCCTCATTTAAATTAGATGTTAGAATTTAAAAGTAACAGTCTAAGAAAAATTAAATCAGATAAGCTCTTGATTTGTTGGGCTGAACAGACACTTAAGCCTCTGAGTACAGAAAAGCTAGCATCAAGCCTGCTATAGTTTTTCATTAGTTGTCAAAGAAATGCCTGAAACCTAGGATGTATCAGCCACTCCAGTTTACAAATGAGAAGCCTGAGGCACCAGAAGGTAACATGATTTTCTGGGATGAGTCAGCAGAGTCCTGGAAAGCCAGAAGGAAATAGGAGCTGCAGGCAGTTTTGGGTAAAAACCACCTTTAAGTCTGTGGATGACCGTATGAAGAGGCAAATTTGAAATGAAACGATAATAATTAACTTTCTAAGCTGGAGCTTTGCACTTGCTTATTCATTTTGGAATAATGAAAAGTTTTATGACATAAGCAAAGGAAGACCGTGAGTGTGTGTGTAATGAAACGGTGTTAATGTCACTGGAGGTATCGGATGGGTGCGATGGTGACAGACGCACAAGGTGGTAGGCGTGAGCATTAGTACAATATAGGAAGCTTATACATACACTAGTGCACGCTTGGCTAAAGCATTATGAGTCATCCAGCAAGGTATAAAATGAATAAATGAGATTCATCATCATTTGCCTCTACAGTTTGTAGGAAGCTGGCACATTAATAAATAATGGATTTTGAAATATGGGCCAGGTCAGCAGTTCAAGGAGAGAGAGAGCTTGAGAACCTGAAGGTACTGGGGAACTGGAGGGCGGGATTATCAGCTCAGCTCTTCCCCACTCTTGCTCTGTCTTCCTGGGCAAGTCCTTTCCTGTCCCCTCATCTATAGAGGACAGAACCAGGATGGAGTGGTCTCTAGAGTCCTGTACAGCTCTTGCTGCTGATGATATACTGGCAAGAGACACCCACTCCATAAGCCCCCAAGAAAGTCTTGAGTTCAAACAGTAAAAGTCTCATCTCTTTCTGCTTTGCCCAAGCGACACCCACTCCACAAGCCCCCACCCGCAGGGCCACCTTAGGTCAACATCAGCAAGTAGCTGTTGATATTCAGGAAACTCAGCCTCTAGCTTCTTCTCCTTCCCCCTGTGGCAGTGACGGTTCTCTCCTAGCCATGCCATCCCTCGCTGCAAAGACTGCTCTAAGATTCCTCCCAGCATATGGTGAGAAGAGCAAACACTTGGAAGAGCTCTTGTTTTTCCTAATGACTGGTGGTACCTGAAGGCTTACTATCTGTCTCACCTGAGACCCAAAAAGCACCTAATAATACCCTTTCACAATTTCCTCGTGTGGATGTAACAAATAAGGTGATGCAGAGTGATTCTGCTTGAAAAGCAGCCTGGCACATTTAATAGACTTCAAAAATGTTAACCCCTTTCCTACTTCCTCCATACTCTGCAGTTTAGACATGCTTAAAAATAAAGGGATAGTACTCTCAAAATTAAATTTTAGATAATAAGGTAATGAGGAACCTGCTCGGTGTCTCGCCCTTGAAACCCCATTATGTAGGCTGTTACATATTCTGCTTAAACAGTGGGTCTGGGACTTTTCCAGGTTCAGACCTATTCTCTTTTTAGTGGACGAGAAACTGGGACCTACGCCAGCAACCCACTAAAAACTAAGAGTAAATAGCAGCATGGAGGAACTTTGCACGAATCTGACAGTACATATTTATGCCATACCTGTGGGGCAGAGGAGCTAAAATAGAACACAAAGGCCCTTCTAATGTGGGCAGTAGGGACCAATGTAATGATGACGGGTGATGCTGGGAGGAGCTGGAGAAAGGGGAACAACCAAATTGCCTCCAGAAATGAGAGGAAACCAAAAGGATCAGGGCTCAGGGATAAGGCTTAAAGGTCTGGTGATGTGATTCTTTTTTGTTGATTTATAACAAAACACAGCAAGAAAGAGATGAGACTTTTACTGTTTGAATTCAAGACTTTCTATAAACAACATTATTATTTCCCAACATGATTAAAATCTTCTACAAAGGGGGCCCTCCCTGGTAGCGCAGCAGGTTAAAGCACAGCACTAAGAAGCTAAAGCCACGTCAGCATGAGTTCGATCCCTGCCCCAGAGGTGACTCACATGGCGGGGCAGACCTCTCTTGACCCGCCCACTGCTCCCCTCAGCAGTGTACTTCATCAGACAGCCTGTTTTGCTCCCCACTCTGTCTGGTGAATCCTCTCACCACCCCTGCACCCCTGGTCTGTACCCCAGTTCTGTATGCATAAATAAATAAATTTTTTTTAAATCTTCTACAAAAAAATATATTTTTCAGAGGGAGACATCAGCAGCTACTCTTTGGCTAACAAAATCAAAACTGAAAACTGAATCCCTAAAAATCCTTTAAATATAACAATAATATAAGGAACACTTAAGAGAGGTTATATATCTGGACGATGTGCCTATGGGCTGCTTATTTGGAGAAACCTCCCCTCAAATGCAAGTGCCTTGAAGTCTAATGGTCATGTTGCAGTCTACTAAGTTGCTTATCCCCCTGCCTTTTATCCACAACCTGCATTTCTTTTGCTCTTAGCTTGAATTATAAGAAAATCAATCATGGTTAAGAGGATGGCAAGGGCATTTAAAATGTTTTATATCGCATTCATACAGTTTGAAAAAGCCTTCATTTTTAGACACCAGGAGTGACTGAACTGCCTGGTCACAGTCCGAAGCCACACACAAATACCTGCACGGCAGGGAAACCAAGCTAGAGTCCAAGCCAAAGGGGTTGCTAGTGGATTCTGTGCCAGGCACGAAGCTAGAATCAGAAGAGAGCCATCTCTGTCCTTGGGATTCACAAATCAGCGGAGGTAGCAAACTATTTCTCCTTTACTGTTTTTAGCAAAACAGGAACGTAGTGTCAAAAGCTTTCGTTTGCAGAAGTAAATCCCAGGGAGCAAAGTGGTCAAGATCTCTCTGATGGTGCAAACCAAAGGGCAAATGGTGTGACTGTCTCACCTTCTCCAGCTCATACTCATTCTTTCATTTGTCTTTTTCGAGTGTCAGTTTTGCAGAAAAATGTGAGGCTAGTATTGCTCCTGGGGCCTGTGAGCAAAGCACTCTCTGAATATCTTATTTCCCTAGGTTTCTGGATCACACCCCTATATTTATATGTGGTAGTATACAACTCTAGTTTTCTGCTGCTATTATCATTTTCAACTCACTTAATGTTCTCTGAAGATAATGTTTAAAATTAGTACATGTGTTATCTTCAAAGGAAGTCAAAGTGTTCTGTTAGTTTTGTTGGTTGTTCCAACATCTTGAGAAACAACTTGCAAAGGACTTATTCTTGCTGCTCTTTGGTAGGTGGCTTTGGTCCAATTTAAAATGCAGTGATCGTCAGTCAAATTTTTTTCATTTCAGTTCAAGCAAAGCATAATTCTTCGTATGAATCAAGGTGAGCTTAGACTTTCAAAGTATCATGCCTTATGAATTCTTGGATTTAACCCTCTAAAATAAAGGACAGGATTCTGATTTACAAATAGAGTACATAAAAATATAAATAAGCCTGAGATTATAGCTATGTGAGGCCATTTGAATGATTCATTGCAATTATTGGTGTTTCTTAAGTTACATTTATTTTCTCACATTGGGAAACTGTATGATTTTGCTTTCTTCCCCAGGTATGTGGATCCTTTTGCTGACTAGCCAAATTCCTAGCCTTTGTTCTCTGTCAGTTTGGAAAAAACGCCCTGAAGGAATAAAAGACACATTTGTAGCCAGGCTTTGGCATGTACACTGAACATACTGAGTCTGACAGGCTAACAACACAAGTCCCAACTAGAGCAGGACAGAATGGAGTGGTCATTGCGTGTCCACACCGACCCCACAGGATGAGTCTGAAAGGGAGGAGGGGGCCAAAGAGCAAGTGACTCCTTAATACAAATTTAAAGAATTTAATTTTTGGTGCAGCTAATGTAGGATCAATAAAGGATTTTGATAAAGACTTAAACACACACACACACACACACACAACACGAGTCTCCAATGTTGACCAGTAAATGACAAGATATTATATATAGAAGACAATAGATATGAGTGGGCCTGTTTAAATATGAGATCTTGATCTCTTCCTTCCATGAAAATAGATATTGAGTTAGAGGCTTTCTTAAGAATAGCAAGAATCTGAAAAACCATTTATCCTCAAAGTACCCTATTTTTCTTTTACTGAAGCAAGACTGGTTAATTGGGAAAATGAAAAGCCAACAGTAGTAATAGAGGAATAAATATTTTCACTTGGAGGCACACATTTGAAAGTCAAATTTTTAAGATATCCAGGCTTGATGCAATGCCCCAAGAGGGAGTCTACTTACTCTGAGTCTCTTCATCTGTTTGGCATTCTTTCCAAATTTACATAAGGGTTTACTTTCCAAGTTTATGTAAGGGTTTTCCCTATAGCACATGCTCTTTCACCCCTAAACTTTCACAAACCATATGAACAATTATATGGAGGTGTTGTGAAAGGAAAACGACCTTGAGGTAGTTTGGAAAAGTTGGAGATCCTGCAAAAGATAGTTGCCCACAGTTCTGAATTCAGTCCAGTCTCCCAGTCCTACGGCTGCTGATGAAAAGGGGGGGGGGGAGGACTTATATTAGTGTTTTCCTTTTTAAAAATGAATTCTGTGAAAAAACCAGAGTCACTGAGTTCTGATGAAAAAAGCAATGGTCTCTACTCTGGTCAAATGTCATCTGTGTGTGTGTGTGTGTGTGTGTGTGTTTGTGTGTGTGTGTGTGAGATAGTCACTATTGAATGAATGGAAAGAATAGAAGAATAGGATAGAAAGTCTGAAAATAAATAAAAAATCCAAGTATACATAAATGCACATACATATAACACAAAACATATAGACATGAGAGGTAAAAAAGGAAATTTAGTATCTGATAAAGGTAGTTTCTTGAATAACATAAGGGTATTTTAATAGATGGTGTTGGATGTTTGGGTGACCATTTGGGAAATAAAAAGTTGTATATTTAAATCAATTTAACAGGGTAAATTTTACATGGATCAGAAATTAAATATAAAGAAGGAAAAACACTAAAAATATTAGAAGAAAATTGTGGGAGAATTTTTTGTAACTTAAAACTAAAAATAATTTGTGAAATATTTTTGAGCAAAAATTATTTTAGAAGTCTAGCTAGGCAAAAAAATACTGTAAGGCGCATCAAAAACAATAAAAATACTGGGAAACTATTTGCAATTTATTACAAAAGACTAATTTCTTTAATATAGAGAGTTTCAGAAATTCGTGAGGGGAAAAAGCAACAAACCATAAGAAAATTGAACGAAATGAACAGATAGTTCACAAAATAGTCTGTAAAAATGACTCAAACATACAAGAAACTCATAAATAATAAGGAATTTACTCAAACTCATAAATAATAAGACTTTAAAACTACACTGAAACACAATTTCCTATAGTCAGTGAAGATATTTGATTAACCCAACTATAGAGACATAGTTCTGTAAAGTAAAAGTGAAAGTAAGTTACTAAAACTCTTATGTTGGCCAGTTTTATACTCTCTATCAAATGTACTGAACGCATATTTTATTCTGACCAAGAGGTTCTACTTTTTGATGCACACACAAAATGTCCAATATAGCACTCCTTCTTCTAATACCAATATCGTTCTGTGAGACAGTTTAATAAATATGATATAACATGGAATGCTATGTAGCAATTAGCCCTCCCTCCAAAAAGAAAACCCTGAAATGCTGAATGGACTGTTATAGAGAGAATTCTACCAATCATTGATAAGGAAGTAAGGGTACAGTATAATACACCCTTTTCAGTAAACTAATGGGAAATAAGAAACTTTTTTCTTCACTCACTTTTTTCATACACTCAAAAATGACACTGAAAGGACTCAAAAGCTATTTCTAACAATAGCCACTTGGATGTTTGAGGTTTGGAGAATGACCGTAGAAGGAAGAATTTTAGTCCCTCAAAAGAATGAGTTTCCAAAACTAGAGCTGTATGGGATTTGAGATGCAGTCTGAGGTCATGAAACTCACAGGCTTCGGTGGTCCACTCAGGATTAAAAATCGGGTTTTGGCCTTGTTATCTAGGGCACTTTCCAACAGCCCTAGCAGAGACAGCTATGGAGTACAGTGAGGCCAGAACCAAAGCCTCAAGTTCAAAGATACCTTAGGAACCCTGGGGCCAGACTTGAAGACAAGCCTCTGTGTCTCTGCTTTAGTTACCTTCCATTGGACAAGTAGTTTTCAACAAGGAGTAATTTTGTCCTCAGGGCACAAAAGGAAATATCTATATTTGTTTGTGTCTATGTCTGCATCTACATCCATATTTATACCCATAACTTTCTATCTCTCTTTGGCATACATTGTTAATAATGTTATGGTTGAGAGAATTGGTTCTAGAGTAAGCTGGCTTTGGAAAGGGTGAAAACTGAGGCAAAGCAAAGGGAAACCTCTGTTTCTAATTCAAAGCACCTTAAACCCACCCTGTGTCTCAGGGAATTTAGAGTCCTGTGTAGAGGCCAGAGATGATGCTATGACAAGCACTGTAATGCTGAGATTTGGGTAAAACATAAAACAGATCTAAAAGCACGGTGCTGTCCTGGATGAGTAACAGCACCTTAAATTCCTACATGCAGTAGAAATCTGCATTCAGTGTTGGCTTCTCTCACTGGTCCCCATTCCACTCACTGTCACCACAAAGTGCCTGGGCTTACAGGAGACCCCATGGTTGGAAATCCTGTAAGTACTTAATAAAAACAGTGCATCTGCTGCAGAAAGGCTGATGTCTCCAGAAGGTAATTCAACAGCTGTTAACAAGCCTCCATTTATTGCAGAGTAGCAAAGGGCAGGAAAAGGGCTGTCCTGACTCGATAATTGGCAGACACCAGGGCAGAGTGCTGGGAAGGGAGGAGGGAGCAGGATGGCAGGGGGAGCCGAAGCTCTAGGAGGCCCACTGCCTGGACTGAGGCCACATTCCAGCCTGAGAAGCGAAGTGGGTGTTCTGATGTACAGGAATCATTCCCAATAGCAGAACAACAACAATGAAAATGCATCCTATTGCCAGGGAAAACAATCCAAAGAGTGACAGCAAGTCAGAAAAGATGGACAATCAGCAGAGTGGTGGGGACACCTGGCTTCCTCAGCATTTGAGTCCCAGTACCCCCAGATCTCTGGATTGCTGGCTTCGCCAGTCACAACCATTGTTTCCTCAGTAAACGGGTGATTCTGTTTCTTCTGTTAGCTTCTCCTGGATTTTCTGCACCCCTGCCCCAAGTAGTGGAGGCCCTACTTCACCACAAAAATATACCACCAGGAAAATAAAACCTACCTCCTAAGTTTTCACTGTTTAGTAATTCACACGCACTCATTATTAGAAAATCTAGGATTGCTCTCTTCAGGAGTCAATACCCACTGCCTCTTTCAACTAAGAACCCCATGAACCTACTCAGTTCAAAACAAGAGAGCCCATGGCCCTCTCTGGTGGCTCAGTGGATTAGGATGCAGCACTGCAAGCTAGCCGCAGTTGCTTCAGTGTGAGTTCGATCCCCGTCCCAGAGGTGACCCACGTGGTGCGGCAGACCTCTCCTGACCCACCCGCTGCTCCCCTCAGTAGTGTACCTCATCCATCTGCCTGTTCTGCATCCCACTCTGTCTTTGCTGAAGCCTCTCACCGCCTCTGCACCTCTGGCTTATACCCCAGTTCTGTATGCATAAATAAGTAAATCTTAAAAAAAAAGAAGAAACAAACAAGTGACCCTCCCTCTGACTGCCTGGCAGAAAAGCAAGTATCTGGTTAGTCCATCATCTCTTTGATTCCCATCGTCTGTGACTGTCCTGCCATGTCCTATGGAGCACTTAGAGCCGAAAGATTCAAATATTATTCTTCAGTGAAACCTATGCACACTGAACATAGGTCTCAGGTCTTGGAGAGGCGGCCAGAAAACCCACCTAATAGGCTATTTAATTTATACTCACATATTCAACCACTGACTCTGAAACAGGCTCTATAACATGCTTGAGGGGATTGGCTCTATGGGATAACCAGCCTACCTGGCCACTTTGCATCAGTTCTTGATCCTAATTTCTAGGCCCAAGTTATAATCATGTCCTACCTTCCTCTAAGACAGCTTTCCCTCCAAGGTCTGTGATAGCTTCTCCAACCAGATACCAGTGAAAGCCTTTCTGGCACAATAGGGAGGTATTTCTAGAGCTCAAATCCCAACGGGAAGGGGCCTTCATGTCTGAACTTCCAAGTTGTTCCTTGATGACTGGTAAATTTTCCCTCATGGCCAGTTCCATTCCCAAGTAGTATTTAAAGGCCCACCTGCAGGAGACCAAACATGGTTCTATTATTTTTTCCTCGCAGCATAATAGATATGAAGTTAATGTAGGCACCTCAGCTTCAAGTTGACTCTGGAAGAGTGTGACACAGTTTTCAGAGTTCCATCTCACCAGTCACCCCTTTATCCCAAGTTTCTGTGTGAACCTCTCAATTGGATAGTAACGCACCACTGTTACCCATTCTTCCAAAATTTACTCATAAAACAGTTTCAATTGTGATCTAAACTACAGAGTTTCTCATAGTTTCCCATCAAACAGCAAAAAGCCATATAAATAATTCTGGAACATTTTAACTAACCCATTACTGTGGAAGTCACAGTTCATAAATATCTTGGTTCTATCAACATGCAGTTATGTGGTATTAGACTTGTTCCTGCAGATGGTATGTTTCTTTGTGACACTTTATGGGCAAGATAAAAATGCACAAGTACCTCCAAAATAACAGAAAAAGGGCAAACAATTTCCAAACCACAGGAAGCAGCCTAGAATCTTATGAAGCTGTGAGCTACTTCACAAAACAACTTCTGTTACCCTGGGAGGAAAGCTGAACATTTAGGAAAGTTACCAGATAGACTGGATTGAACACATCTATTTTCTTCTTTTGTACTTGCCTTACTCCCTACTAAAGCAACAAATAAAAACCAAATGGATTTTGACTTAAGGTATAAGCCCACCTTAAGAACATGGGAAAGGGGATGGCAACATCAAATTCATGGAAAGTGGAAAGAGGCAACATGCAGCAGGCCAAAGAAAGTTAATCGAAAACTGGTAGTCAGGAGAACTGAGAACCAAAATGATTTATACTGTGACTAACCCAATGATCTGGAACTGACAGCACCAGGTACTTCTGGCACCAGTTGAAGAGAAAGTAAGGAATACCTGAAGTAAGAATGACTTGAAACTAAAATTAACATGCTTCTGGATCCCCAATCTTTCACACATTGAGTGACAGTCTGGACTGTGGCACAAGGTTGACAGTTTTTTCTTGTAGAGGATGAAGAGACAGTTTTCAGTCTGAGAGACAGCTTGAGCAATAACTAGCAAAGTAGAACTCATGTGTACGCTATAACTAACCAGTTCCACTGCTAGGAATAGACTTAACAGCAGGTGTAAGTGCCTTGCAGAATAACTATTCATTGTCAAAAATTGAAATCAACCCAAAGGCACACCAACAACAGAACAGAAAAATTAGTTGTAGAATATTCTTTCAGTAGGGCTTGGAAGCCGCATATTCAATGAAAGAAATCAGACACAAAATGTGACTTATTTAAAGTTTCTAATTATAAAAAATTCAAAAAAAAAAAAACAAGGAAAATTCTGGTTTTAAATGGGTAATGGCTAATTTGGGGGAGGTAGGAAGGCATAGAGCCTCGTGGACAATGGCAATCTTATTTGTTGAGTGGAGTGTGGTATGTTAGCTTTGTGATTACTTATTGAGCTGTGTACTTTTGACCTTGTTACTTTTCTGTATGAATATACTGCTTCGATGCCAAAGTTTATTTTTTAAACATGAACCAATTAACAGCCTATAGACTGATGCCAAGTTCAGAGTCACTATGTTCATTAACAGTAGGATTTTGACAAACATGCCGTTGTTCAAAAACAGGAAAGGCTGTTAAAGAAAAATTCTCTTGGTCCTAAAAACCCCTACTGAGAAACTGCCTGCACCTAGGCTGTGACTCCATTCCTTATACATACCAGACAGATAAACTCATTTTCTGTACATTGTTTAGCATAAAAAAATCTTTATTTCTTCCTACACCATTTTTGGTTAAAAGAATTATAAGATGTTCCCAAGATTCTAAGCCCTTCCATACACACACTTACTCCTACATAGTTAATCAATTGAAGACTAATTTACATACTAAAGAGGATTTTTCAGATGTAATTAAATTCCCAGATCAACTGATCTTCAGATCAAGAGATTAACCTGGATAAGCCTAGACCTAACTAGTAGGATGAGTCTTTGAGGAGCCTAGAGGTTTTGTTTTTTCAATTTATTTATTTATTCATACAAGAATTGGAGTATAGGCCAAAGGTGGGGTAGTTTGGAGGGGGGTAAAAGGATTCACCAGAGACACAGTGGGGAGCAGAACAGGCACATCTACTGAAATACACTGCTGAGGGGAGCAGCTGGCAAGACAGGTCAGGCCTGTTGTGCCTTGTGGGTTACCTTCCATGCCTGGGATCAAATTGCAATGGCTATGGACAACCTCACAGTGCTGTGACTTGTGCCATCAGAGAGACCCTTGTATTGTTTTTTGACTGACCATAAAACAGGAAATCAGAGTGATGGGCTTCAGATGACCAGGAAGAAGGATGTCTATGGAGGTCACTTTCAAAGAATTGAGGGCAGTTTCTAGGAACTGAGAATGATTCCAAGGCAAGAACTAGCCAGATAGGGGAATCTCTGACCTATAACTACAAGGAAATACATTCTTCAGCAATCAGTGAGCTTGGAAGAGAATGTGAATGTCACACGAAAACCACAGCACTGCCCAGCATTGGGTTCCAGCCTTGAGCCCTGAATGAATCCATACTCAGCATGTCTGGATGTCTAGTCTGCAGAAACTGTTAGATAATGAACTTGAATTGCTTTAAGTCACTAAGTTTGTTAAAAACTAACATGATCATGTTCTATCAACCACCATCTTATTTTCTAATTAGTTAATTATAAGTATCAACTTCAACTTTCTAAAATTATCTAAGATTAGCAGATCAATGAAGCCCATGTTGTGCCTTACTCAATATAGAACACATTGATTTGTAACCTTAAAGGTTGAAAAGAATCAAAGATGAGAGCTGGAGAAAATACTAGTGTGAGTAAAGTGAACACGATTTGTTGACCAGTTCTTGAAACTATATAAGTGAATAATCTTTGAGGGATGAATGAGTTGAATAATAAAAATACATTATCACACAATATTCATTCCTTAAGGAATTAGCCCCACAAATTGTTCCAACTAAGAAATAGAGACAATTTAGTCTTCAAAAGCTTTGATCCAATTTGTGTTTGCCACAGGAAATAGTGAAAAGAAGATGGAATCCATTCAATATTTAGAAATGGTATTAGCAAGGATGACTCAACTCTTCCCCACCACAGTCCAAGAGTTTCTTGATTGGTGCACCAAGCACCACAGTGAAGGCAGGATGGACACAGTGCCCATGTCTCTGGCCTGTTGATCGTAAAACTGTACCTTTAATTCTTCCTATTTTTGCTGGATCCAAACCCTGTCTACCTTTATATTTTCCCTCCTTGTGATCAACATCAATGCCAACTTTCAAAAAATTAAAATAGTATTTGGGAAAAAACTTAACTCAGTAAGTTCTAGAGGTAGAAACCTATACCCTAAAAACTTCTACTGTGAAGTAAATAAACATTACCTCTATAAATACACTTTAAAAAAAGAGATAAAAAAACTTAACTTTAACTCAATTAATTTCCAGGGTTTTAAGTATACAGATCCTCTACACTAAAGTGGGAGTTGCTTTGAGAAAAGCTATATTTTGTAAGAGATTGTCCACATAGGTGCTGGCTGAGTGCTGGTGCATTTGTAGTTCACAGTCCTTTGTGGGTTCTGTCAGTGTGGTGTCAGGGAATTCTGAGAAATGGCCTAATTAAATCAACACATAATGGGAAAATACAAAATGCCTCTAGGCATACAGACTAGCCTAGCCTTGCCTTGGACCAGATGCAGCTTTGCATATAAAAACAGTGACTGCAGCTAAAGAAAGAAGGAGCTGTCAGCAGGAAGACAGCTTATTGACTTATCAATACAAGACAAGGACTCTCTTAGCCCTATTAGGGCTTAGGAAGACAGAATGCATTTCAGAGGTGAGAGTAATCTTTTCATTAGGGATGGGATTTCATGGGTGGCAGAGTTAGACAATCTCTAGACTTTAGAAGATCTATTTCCCCAAATTAAAAATCCTGATCATACACTCAATCAGTGAAATTCTACATTCTATGATACATATGATAGAATGTAGAGAATATATATATATAACATTTATATATATATATAATTTATATATATATATATATATATATATAAAACATTTGTCCCATTTTATGAAGGTTGAAAATGAGGCTTAGAGAGCGAATAACTTGCCCAATGTTATAAAATTTGCCAGATACAAAGCCAGACAAATTGTGTACTCTGTTAGTCTCTGGGTGACATTTCAGAGCAAAGAAATGCTCAATAAATAACAGTTACTGTTAAATTATGAAAGTCAATTAAAGGAATTTATTCTGTATTAAATATTCATTGACTTTTTCATGATTGTTAATTGTAATTCCTTGAGTATGGTGTTTTGACTTCAAAATGAGAGAAATATCAATAAAAATGAGGAAATAAAAGATCTGAATTTTAAGAACTTGAGTAGTAGAGTTTATCACATATTATAAAAGATTATCACTAGAATTTAAACTAGTTGTCAGAGAAAAATACTTTACCTTGGCTATTTTACTGATATGATAATTTATCTTTGCATTTCTATTTTCCTTGCAAAAGATATTTGTGCCAAAAGTTAGCCTTTCTCTCCTTGCAAGAACATTGAGTGTGAAGAGCTGATTTCAGAAGTCATAAGATTATGTGTTATTTTTAGAGAATTAAGGGCATTATCTTTTGCAGTGTGATTACTTGCAGCCTATAATTAGGAAACTATAGTCAAATTTGGAAATGAAAAAGGACAAAATCTGATTAATCATGAAGGATAAAAATGAAAATTCTTTAAATTATTTGAGGAAATAAAATCATAACAGCCATTTTCCCCCTGGGGCTTCTAAACTCATCAATAAAGAAAAGTAGGTTTTTAAGACCTTTACTACATAACAAAGGGTTTTGTTTTAAGAGTTCACAAATAAAATTACAATATCAACACATATCTCTTATAGAAACTTTGAAAACATGAAAATAACTTTATTGTTAATTCCTCTTGGTGCCCGTTTCCTTGGTTCCAAAAAAAGCAGCAAGCAATTGTGATTCTTTCAGAAGAAAAAGAAAGATTTTGCAAGATTCAATAATTTGCAGCATTTCCTCATTCCATTTTATCCCTTTTTACTCTGTCACAAAACAGAATATAGAGTAGGTACAATAGGTGTGCATCAAACCCTTGAAAAGATATTATAAAGATTTTGAGACAAGAAAGTATCTGTCTCCTGGAACCGCTAATAATTTCCCTTAAATGGGCATCAAAGACAACATCAAACTATTTGTGACTTGTTGGGTCCCAAAGACACAAACACTACTTAATCCCACTGAATTTTTGCTTTCTTAGTAATTAAAAAGGTGATAAAAACTTTTTTCTTAATAATTAAAATGGTGATAAAAATAACCTTGTTGTAAACATCAAATTATTGTAGATCAATTTATATATTATATATCACATACACATAATATCATATATAGTACATATTATTTATCAAAATATTCTGAAAAATGACACAGCCTTATGTAAATTATGGTAACTATAGCAATAAAAGCAGATCTTTGAAAATATACATTATTAAGTGAAATGAGAGGTGTTACTTTTGAATTCTTCAAACTGCCATTATGTGCTTACTTAGAAAAGTCATTTAGCACTTCTTTTTCTTCATTTACATGACGGAATAATTATAATGACAGTTGCCACTTAATAGGCTACTGACAAGTAAAATCATGATCTAAGGCCCACAACAACTCAGAGATAAGCAGTTCCATCAGGTCTAGAACAAGGTAAGTGAGGCAGTTATTCAGGTACAAAAATAAAAGGACCATCAAAAACATCAGTTATCAGCCCTCCCTGGTGGCCCAATGGATTAGGGACTCAGCAGTGCAAGCTAGCTGCGGCCACTTCGGTGAGAGTTCAATCCCTGCCTCGGAGGTGATCCACTTGGCGCAGCAGACCTCTCCTGTCTCACCTGCTGCTCCCTTCAGCAGTGTACTTCGTCAGTCAGCCTGTTCTGCTCCCCACTCCGTGAATCCTCTCACTGCCCCTGCACCTCTGGCCCTTCCCCAGTTCTGTATGCATAAACAAATAAATATTTTTTAAAAATTGGATTAAAAAGAAAAAAACTTCAGTTATCAAAATAAGTAATATTTGAAAGCAATATTTAAAAAAATTAAAAATAGCCAAAATGCCCACTGTCACATGGTGAGAGGCACCTTAGGACCCCCAAACCTGCCTGCTCTAAGTAGGTTCTGCCGTCAACCTCACTAAGACAAATCACACTCTAGTGCATAAATCTTTAATGAAAAGGGATTTTAATACAATTAGTGTGTAATTAACAAAAGACAAAGAGCATAGTTTCCAAATCAAGCACCCAAAGTTACCTATCCACTCCTGGGTAAATCCCCAACCAGCCACAGAGGAATGACCCAAAACAGAGCCGCTGAGGCCCCATAGACTGCCACAAGTATAAGGTACATTCTGGGGTGCACTTCCTATGGGGGGGGCGGGCATAGGAAAAGGGCAGGGGGGGTAGATAAATCTGAAGGACAAGTCTGAAAGGAAAAGAGCAAAATCAAAATCAAGATAAAAGCTTCATTGTAAACTTCTCCACGAGTCTCTCACCCATGTCTGCTTCAAGTGTCTTCTTTCACGTCCCCCAAGTCCCTGGTCCAAATGCAAGGCTGAAACAAAAGCTCCTTTATCTGTCTCTCTGCTCTATGTGCTTCAGCCAGGTCTCCTTCTGGCTTTCCATCCTGCTTCCTACCCCCAGTCTCCCCTCCAGTTTCTTCTCCTCCCTGTTCAACCCTTTCTTGAATAGGTCATGGAACCTAGAACCTCTCATTTCCTTGGAGAACACCCTGCTACACCTTGACAAAGAAAATATGGATATTTAAGTAAAGATGTAACCTTGAAAAAGTAAACTCCTATGAGCCTCCATTTCTTTATCTATAATAGGGGGAATAAAAATAATGCCTACTTCATAGGGTAGTGGTGAAGAATAAGGATGTAATGATGTAATATATGATAAAGTAATTGGATTTTTTTTATCACTCCCTAGTGGAAAAAAGCCTAGCCTAGAAGAATGAAAATTAGAAGCATTACCCAGAATTAGGATTTTTTCCAGAAATAACCTTTCTATGGGAGAAAACTGACCGGAGAAACCTCCCAAGGCAGGGGATATGCCACTCCTTAACTTAGGAGATATACCCTAATTTATTTATGCATATAGAACTGGGGTACAGGCCAGAGGTACAGGGGCAGTGAGAGGATTCACCAGAGACAAAGTAGGGAGCAGAACAGGCAGACTGATGAAGTGTACTGCTGAGGGGTACAGTGGGTGAGTCAGGAGAGGTCTGCTGCCATGTGGATCACCTCCAGGGCAGGCGGGGATCGAACTCATGCTGAAGTGGGTTTAGCTTCTTGATGCTGTGCTTTAATCCACTGCACCACCAGGGAGGGCCCTAGATTTTTTTTTAAGTGAAACTATCTAGAACACACTTGTGTGTTTCTACAGCTGTGCCCACAACAGGTAGTTATAGCACAGAAAAATAGCATGCCTGTGTTTGGGAGGTTATGGCTTTAATTGTATATCTTAGTAAGCAAGCAAGGGATTATCTGTATAGATTTCTAGCTTGGTCACAGTCATGCTTTCAAAGAATAAAGCTTAATAGTTGTTTCAGCTTGTTACTCAGTGCTATCTATCCTGACCAAATTTGGCCTGTTCACTCTCATATATTATTCTTTGTCCAAACTTTGGAAGACAATTTCATTTCCTTTGTGAATAAAATGTGGGTAATTAGAGGTTTGAGTGTTAGATGCTGCTTTTTGGGGAATACTTCCTCAGTGAATACTAGAAAGACTTGAAAGTACAAAGCTCTACGTCTGGTTTTAACTGTAACCCTGGATAGTAATACATGATTCAGAGAGAGTTCCTCACACTGGGTAGCTATGAATATTACTTATTGAGGTACGATTTTGGAGGAACCAAAGCACAAGTGAGGAGTTTGGGACAATGACGGGGTCTAACTCCTGTCCTTTGGAATTGATTCTGGAACCTTAAGCAGCTAATTTCTCCAGGTCAACACTAAAAAAAGGAAAGGCACTTCATGTTAAACTCCACATCTTTCATTCTTCACCTGGATTCAAGAAACAATGCAATAATTATGCTGCTTTCTTGGCAAAAACATAAGAGAAGAATAAACAAAAACAACAAAAGTGTCCTTTTTAGCAGAGCTGTGTAATGATTATAACCCGAGAATGAGGATTACTCTCTCTCAGCCTGAGAGAGTCCCGTGAGTATCTCATTTTAGCATTTACTTCTGACCTGTCACGTAAATTGAACAGTAAGACACTGTGATGATTAGTTCGTCTTTCTGAATAAAGACCTGGGCACCATGGCCCTCATGGCGTGTGCTCAGGCCTGCAGCACCAAACTAAAGTGCTTTGAAAGAAGGACCAAGGCGGTCAGTTGTGCTTATTGTGCTTGACCAAGGGGATTTGTGGAATAGTCTCCATTTAAAGCCTTTGACAAGAGTTCACAATCCTGTCCCTTTGAAGAAAGAATTACTTCATTACACACTCTCGGGGTTCTTTAGATGCAGCTTTTAAAAAACAACACTACCACACACTTGCTTCTGCCAAGGACACCATCCTGCCCCAGGCATTCAGCATTGACCCAGTCTGACAGAAGCAGGGCAGGCTAAAAATAGCACCCACAAAGGCAACCAGGGTTCCCCTGCTGCTCTGAGGATGATTTTGCATTTTATTTCTTTCTTTAATAATAACAGGAAAAAAAAGGACAAGAAAGAAAGCATCATTGCAAGTCTAGAAAATGAACCTTTGATGGTAAACATGCATCCAAAAGACACACTGCTTCCCACCCTCCCTCTTGCTCCCCATAGTTTAAACATACATGCACACACAAATATTAGTCACAAATATATATGTAAAATATAACATATAATATAGGTATATTTACACACACATATACAAATTCATATGTTATATGATCAATCCCAAACAATAAAAGTGCATTTTAAATTTCATATCTTGAATTCTCATCTGAGCTCTTTATTCATACAGATTCACTATTCACCTTTTTGTTCTACTGTAATCACTCTTTCCTTTGGCAACAGTGTTGCATCTCAGGTACCTGATGAATTAATACATTATTCATAATATAAAGAACTGTCTGTGCTACAGTAGCAAATTATTTCAAATGCCCTTTTTTTCCTCATGCTTTTTGTCCATCAGGATCAGCTGTGGCTTTGCTCATGTCACTTGTCTCATTGCCCAAGGAGAGTCACATGCATAAGGGAGGGACATCAAACATCACAAAAATTCACTTCGTTCAACTCCCACATACACAACACACATACCTGTGCCTCATGGGAGGTAACACTATCAGTCATGGCATCAGGTTCAAACTCCAGGGCACATGAGGGTGTTTTCATTGACCTGGAGACTGACAAACAAGTTGTCCATCCTGTACATACCCATGGACAGAGATGGAGCAGGATCAGGATAACTTCAGCTTGCTTTCTCATTCAGAAGAGGGAAGAATGGAAGCTACAGCAGTCACTAGTCTTGGTTTTAAAAAGCTGCATCTAAAGACCATATAAAGTCACTGATTAAAAGTCTGAAATAACACTGGGGAGTTTTTGTAAAGCACCCCCTTCATCGAAGGTCAGTAATGTTCTTTTTTAACTCTCTAATTCAACCCTGGGAATGGCTACATTTGAAAGGAATATTGGAGAGCACGCTGTCATGCTAAGCTCTCACATACTCAGTCTGCTTGTCCCCATGGAAGGTTAGGGGCTCAAGTTTCAAGAAGTCACAATCTTCTAGTCCATGTGGTATTATTTGGTAGTAACACTCAGAAACATGACTGGTTTCTTATCCATTTGGTTCTAACAACTCTGCTTGCCAATACACATGCTTCTCTCTATATACATAAGGGTCTTAAAAGTTTCATGCTCCCTTGAGAGTGCCACAGCATTAGTTTCTGTTTCTGTAGCCATTTATCAATGCAAGATGCACTAAGTGTCACATTGATCCATTCAAGGGTTTTAACAAGAGTACAGCGAGCATATACTTGATTTGTACTTGGCTGAATTTTAATTATCTTCCTTTGTTATCCAGAAGCAGTCTCAGTTTTATCATTCATGGGTTAGAGATGAAAAAGTATTTGCATCTTTCTACCTTTCACATTTCTAAATTTCTTAACTTTCCCTACTTTCCCCCCTTCCTTTCTTGCAAACTGACCGATATTTTCTGTACTCTTCCCTGTGAAATATGCTTTGTCAATGCAATCAACAGCAATGAAGACAAAACCTTGTTCACCAGCTCATTGGCCTAAACCAACTTCATTAGGAGTAATTTGCTTTAAAGGTTATTAGAAACTACATTTTCATAAAATACTTTTCCATTTCATAATATAACTTACCATATGGCTGACCTAAAATAACTGTTTATATACACATATAACTTTGAAATAGTGGCCACAGATTTGAAGTTGTTGTTTTTGTTTATTTCACAGCTTCTGTGTCAGTGGAGGATAACACGCTCCAATAATAAGCAACCCCACATCTTCAAAACTTTAATGATTTACATTGTAAAGTTATATTTGCTATAGCTCCTGTCAGCTGGGCTGCACTCTGTGTATCCATGTGCACTTCAGTACCTGGTCAAATCGAACAGCTCCTCTTTGGGCCATTGCTTTTCTTGCAAAACAAAAGCTAGATCAAGGTATACTATAGATTGACTTTCAAAACTACTGATGGGAAATATGGCATTTAAATGACCTAAAAAAACCACATGCTACAGCTGACATCAGAGAAGCCAGGAAATAAATTTTTCCCCTAGGAGGGGTAGTAAATATTTAGGAGCAACTTAACAATTGAATTATATGAAAGTTTTAAATTATATTTTTCTATAATATTAAATATGTTATGAAAACTGAAGAGTCAAGGTACATTTATATCCTTTCCCTCCTACATACTGAAAGAAAATTAATCTCTATGTTCAGTTTCCTCTCTGGAGAGTCAGGATAAGAATATATATATATAGCTTATGAGCTATGTAGAGGTAAAGTAAGACAAGGTAAAGTAAGACAATGTATGTCACCTTTAGAAGAGTGTGGGTTTAACAGTAAAAGTTTATTATTGAGAATATTATCCTACTACTATGAGTATTACTAAAATATTACTTATCCATGCAATATTTGATAAATTAATTTTGCTTGTTCTTTCATTTTATCTATAGCTTGGGTCACATTTATAATTATATAAAAAAAGGAATAAGAAAAAATCCAAATTTCTGAAAAAAAATCAGAAAAAAATTCAATAACATTGCTAAGGCACAATCTCATCCTCACCATACACTGATTAGAAACTTGACTTCCAATGAAAGATTTTTCATCTTTAGTCTCACTGTTGAAATCTATATTCACAAATACCTGTAAACAGAATACACACAAAAGTGATTCAAGGAAGCAATTATACATGTGATTCTACGTGATGACCCTGTCACATAGTGCCATATTAAACTAAGATAGGTGAGAAAACAATTGTGTATCCCAAAATAATATATCCAATATTTCATTTCTTTAAATGATAAGGTAAGGAGATTGCCCCATCTCTAGACATAAAGTTCCTATGGATATTTGGAAAGATGTTTCTCAATTTTCTTATAAAATTTTCATCTATAGTAAAGGCAATCTTAAATGATTTTCAGGATATAATATTGAGACTAAAAATACTTTCAGAGTGTTGTCTTGGCCAGCTGTCCTGGTATGTTGGCCTCATGGAAGCCAAAATCTGACAGATTCAAATGTCTGGGCATTACTTTCTAGTAGAGACATATGGATGTTTGATAAGATAATAGCTGCATTAGCTACATAATGTTTTGATGACAATAAGATATATTTCACACAAGTCTGTCCTTTTAGCCAACCCTTAGGATAAGCATTAAAATTAGTCTGGCTAGGACCCTCTCTGGTGGTGCAATGGGTTAAAGCACAACACTGTGAAGCTAGCCTCAGCCGCTACAGCACAAGTTTGATACCTGCCAGGGAGCTGACTCCATGGGGTGGCAAACCTCTCTTGTCTCTGAGCCCACTGCTCGGCTCAGAAGTGCACTATGCTAATCTGCCTGTTCTGCTCCCCACTCTTTCTGGTGAATCCTCTCACCACTTTGCACCTCTGGCCTGCACCCCAGTTCTGTATGCATAAATAAATAAATCTTTAAAAATATTAGTCTGGCTAATCTGTTAAGAATATAATCTCATTTGAAAAGTATATTATAAATAAGAAAGGGTTTATTTGCTATATAAGTTCAGGAACTATTTCAGAACCAAAGTTCTACCAAACACAAAACGCCACCAAACAACAAAACAAAAACATAGCAAGTCTGATGAATTATTTGGTAGCTAAGAAAATGAATCAGAAAGCTGCCAAATCCCCTCTTTGCTCTGTATTATGTAGATTCAACTGCTCTCTCTTGGGTATCATTTTAATTCTAAATGGATATGGGACTTAGCGTTCATTATTGTTTTGTTGCTGTTATGTTGTTTTGAAGTGTACCTTAACTTTTACTGAGCAAATATTGAGTGGCCAAACAAAATCAGCAGCATAAATACCATACTGGCACCTAAATGAAAATGGCATCCTTTAAATATGTACCACTTTCCTAAAACAGAGTGAATTATATACAAATCAACCTAATTCTTTCAGTCATCAAAATCTTGGGGCACTTATTATGTGCAAATCTCAATTAAGCATTCCATAATTTTTTAATAAATATTTATTTATTTATGCTTACAGAACTGGGATACAGGCCAGAGGTGTAGTGGATGAGAGGATTCATCAGAGACAGAGTGGGAACAGAACAAGTAGATGTACCGAAACACACTGCTGAGAGGAGCAGCGAGAGGGCTAGAAGAAATCTTCCTCACCATGTGGGTCAGCTCCCCGGCTGGAGATTGAACTCCTGCTGCAGTGGCTTCTGAGAACCTCACAGTACAGAGCTTTAAGCCCATTGTACCCCCAGGGAGAGCCTCTATAAACATTTTTAAAGATTAGAAGATAATCCCTAACTAAAGATCACCCCTAAATTGTTTTACTGTAAGAGTAAAGATGTTTTTCAAGAGTAAAAGTAGTCATTTATTGAATGAACTAAGAAAACCTTTGACAACTTCATTTTGGTTAATATTAAACAGAAGAGATAATTTTTAATCCAAACTTCAGATTTGGTAATGCTTGGAATCTTATTAGACAGAGCAGCATTTTGTAACGTTGGGTCCATCCCATCTAAGCCACTACAAATATCTCAAAGCTGCCAAATCCTGCTAAAAATTATAATTGAAGTGAGTGTTCTCTTGATCTTTATTATAATCAAATATTTTAATGTAACTTGGTATCATTTGCTTGATTCTTGCCTATTCCCATTTATTAATGATTCTATCAAAATAACATCATTTTTCATATTTGGCCTTTTAAAACTTAATTTAAAGTACTGAATCATTTTATACTTATAAAATAAAGTTTTGATTAATTATAGATAATATTTCTTGGAGGAAACAAGAGATGCTTATTAGGCAAGGTTAGTTTTCTATATTTACGTTCACAGAACAGATATGTTGTATAATAAACATTGTAGGTTTCTTCTCAATGCCTCTCCTTATAGATACTTTTGTCTTTGCTATTTCTTGGCCTTCTTCAAGTTTTTCTGTCTAAGTACAGTCCCATACCCACAGTTTAAGTTCAGCCAGGGCAGACACAGCTCAATAAATTCGAATTAATAAGCTACCTTCCTAGGTAGCTAATGTCCTTTGTTTTTCTCTCATTCCTTTTATTTTATCCACCAGTTTTAAGTCCAAGTTGTATATTTACACACATCCTGAGCCATGCCCACACTCCAGTAGGACTTGGATTGAAATTCTTAGAAACTCACTGAGCCTCCTGCATAATCAGTGATGCATTACACAATTTTGATTTTGATTGATCACTAATTACGCAACTGGATTTTCATCTGACAAAGCATTAGTTCTGTCTCATGATCAAGAATCTCATTTGAAACATTTATTTGTCAAGACAATAAAATCATCTGTGAAAATTGCTAACAGGGGCACATGCATTTTACTTTTATTTAACACTTTCCAAATAATATGTTGTCTCATATTTTAATTTAAAAATCTGAGAAATAATTGTGATCAATAATAGTTAGGGTCTGAAAAACAGGAAATTATTTCAAGATTTAAAATAAACATTTCTATTACATATATTGAGGTACTGGTTACTTTTAATTTATTTAGCACTTGCATTTAAATTGTTATAGAAAATTCATGTTTTGTTATTCCTAAAGTTGTACCTTGTAATGTGAAACAAAACTGAGTCTCTACATTAAATAGGAGAGACTAGAAAACCTGCTGTTATAACAATTTGCTTCATTTGAGAGGACATTTTAAAATTCTATTCAATTCCATGAAAAATTACTGTACTTTTCAAATGGCTTATAAATAGGTTAGGACTTTTGAATCTTCCTTTTACTAAGGGAAAATAACAATCATCTAGAGATTCTGAACTTGGAATTTGCTGAAGTAAATGGATGGAACTTTAAGTGCTTCACTTTTGCAGTGTGGATGAATGTACTTTCAATCTTGTTTATAACAAAAGGAGTTTTGGTAATTACATGAATTTGAAAAGGACATATATATGTTTATATATACATATATGCATAATTGTACACACCTACATGTATAATTACACACACATGTACTGTGTAATGTGTGCTGTTTTTAGCCTTCCCAGCACCAATTTCCTCCTCTGTTGGCAATGGAATCCATTTTGAGGGGAGCTATTCCAGAATTAAGACTCTTACTGAAGAATATATGTTTAGATCATGAACACTGTAAAAGTGGTTACCTAAAGTGCAAATTAATAGGATGTAGCTTGTAAATGTGAACTGT
>NW_004567110.1:35916161-35917986 GCF_000260355.1 Condylura cristata
TGTATTCAAATTATGAAAATCTTTCTTTTTTGCCTTAATGGAATTACTTATAGGATATGGAAGACTTTATTGAAATCAGTAAGGTGAAAGCTAAACAACAGCAATAAATTCTTCAAGTTTGACCATTGTGCTATATGAAAAAGTGAAATTCTTTGAAGGAATTATCATAGTATGCTAATGTACTTTAAAATATATTTATTTAACATGTATTATGTGTCATTGTGTTACATATATTCTATGGGATTGATTTGTGGAGAAATGTGTCTAGTCTGTGCCCACGGAGTCAATAGTTCAATAATAACAACAGATCCTATATTAACCAGGTATTAATATAGAGTGAATACATTTATCAATGTTCAGTTACAGAGAACAGAATTCACACTATTTGGCTAAAGAAGATTGACAACATGTCTTATAATAAACAGGTGTTAAAACAGAGAATATATTAGTCAATGTTTAGCTGTATAAAAATTATTTTCAGCAGGAAGCAGCTTTTCTAGGGTATGAAATGGCTTTCAGTATCATCACGAGGGTTGAAGAAACACATTCCAGCTTCTCAGCTCATCCTAAGCAGTGGCACCAGACCAATCTTTCCTGGTGACAATGAATATCCTGCACAATAATGCAATCAGGAAGCTACTGTTTCTGCTGTCTGCTCCAGGCTGTACAGCGCCTTCTGCCTTCTATGAAGAAAAAAGAGATGCCCATGTCTTGCCACTCAAAGCCTGGCACCTTGCACCATTGCTAATTCTACCACAGGAAAATTACAAAGCACTAGAGCAGCAGAAGCAGAAGCAAGGTCTCTGCCCCCCTAAACATTCCAAAATTCCCGACAGGGTGAACTAAACAGCCATCCTCATCACTCCTAGGACCCTTACTGAAAGAGCTCCTTCAGTAGCAGCTTTAGCTTTCAGTCTCTGCTGCACAGAAAAACCCCCAAAAAGGAGACTGGGCCACGTACGATGTGCAAAGTTACCAAATACACTATGGAGAACACCACTAGTTCATAGGACAAAATCCTGGTTTTTAAAGACTCATGATTCAGAGAAGTATTTTGTTTTTAGATCTTGGCATTTCTTCTTTAGACTATGTTTTCGAAAGCCAAAGTTATCTCTTCCTTCACAGATTTTTAAATAGAATATTTTATGGTTCCTAGTTATTTATTGTTTAATTGAAATAATAATCAGTGAATTTAATGCAAGATTTCATGGGCCCAAACAGTAATTTGATTGTATTTTTTATCTCAGCCAATTCATTAAAAAGGATAAAATTCCACTGTGAAAAGAATCATACACAGTTATAAGCAAATTAGTAATACCTGTGTGTACATAAAACCTCTAATGATTGAAATACAAAATACATATATTGTCTCTAGTCTTACGCCATTGTTATCATCAATGGAATTACCCAAACACAGCTTTCTCAGAACTTGTTTTTTTACAATTACATCCTTCTATCTACAACAGTGAATTTTTTCTTCAATTTAAAACCCATTTAGAACACTACTGTTCTGCAGAATAAAATTACTCTGCATAGAAAGTTTAGCAGATGACAAATTTATTTTATTATTGTCAAACCACAACAGAAAACATTTCAAATTTTGTGGTTTTCTGGATTTTTTAACTCACATAACTTTTATGTGAGAGAATTACCATTTAAAAACCACTAGCAGCCTCTCTTCTGGGCAATATTGATAGGTGTATAATCATAGATTTCATAGATTTTCTCTGTTTAGTCATTTAAATATTTGTTTTAAAAGTCACAGCAAATATCCTAAGGATAAGAAATAGTAGAGTGCTTTTAGGTTTTTAAGAATTTCGGGCAC
>NW_004567110.1:35918086-35926319 GCF_000260355.1 Condylura cristata
TTTTTTAAAGATTTATTTATTTGTACATACAGAACTGGGGTACAGGCCAGAGGCTCAGGGGCGGTGAGAGGATTCACCAGAGACAGAGTGGGGAAACTCACATAACTTTTTTGTGAGAGAATTACCATTTAAAAACCACTAGCAGCCTCTCTTCTGGGCAATATTGATAGGTGTATAATCATAGCTTTAGTCATTTAAATATTTGTTTTAAAAGTCACAGCAAATATCCTAAGGATAAGAAATAGTAGAGTGCTTTTAGGTTTTTAAGAATTTCGGGCACAAGTGTTGGAGGTTGGTGAAGTTAGGTACACTTCTCTTAGATACATCCACAAATATCTACTTGAAGCAGTGACTTTATTTTGGGGTGAAAGAGTCTTTTCATAGGAAGCACTGTGAATCCAAGGTCTTTCAATGAATGTACAGGAAGTTTGAGAATATTGAATGGACTGTGTGTTCCTAACAAAGGCAACTAGTATCTAAGGTTATGATAAAACTTAAGAACAAACTCATCACAAGAAAGGATCTTGTCTGGACTGACCTGAGTCAAGGTCATGGTGCCAGAAAGCAGAACTGAAAGAGTCATGTGGCTTAACAATCATCAGGAAGAACAATCTCCCTTGAATAAAATGCTTGAAATACAACAGCTGGGCACTAAACGTAATGCCACTTGGGAATTTCAATCTACTTTGGCATGGAGTGCCATAGTCCAAAGGCTACAGTGAGAAGAGAGGTTTTCTATATACCCTGCAAAATTTTTATAACTTTAGAAGCAGATCATGGCTGGTGGAATGACCATGTGCCTTGAAACCACTGACTTGCCTTTGGTCTAAGTAAGTACTTTGGAAAGAGATGATGTGCAAGTATATTGTTCCAAGTGATGACTGGCTCAAACCATAGGCCACTCAATTTTTGTCCCAAAGTTTATCTAAAGTCTTCTAGGTACAGACAGAGCTATTAACTAACTAGTCCTTGTCTTTTCTCTACAACCCTCAATTTCTTCTCAGGTACTAGAAAAACTATGGATTTTGTCAGCGGATATATCCTGATAATTTAGCTTCCTCTACTTATATTTGTTCAACATTCAGTAATGATTCACCATTTCATGCCCTTCATTTTTCAACATTTGATAAACATCATGAACACTTATACTATGCCCTCCAACCAGATGCTTAAAATAAAGTGACAATCAGAATACAGTGTCTTGTCCTTCAGGAAACAGATTGCTTCAATCTATACCAGCACTAGAAACCACATACTATTCATCTCATCTCTCTCAAACAGAGGCAAGCAGTCATCACAACACTGAGTGCAATTCTAAAAAAGAAAATCAATTGATATAAAGTTTATTCTCAAAAGTTTTTCCTTCAACAAACATAACTAAAATCTCATGAGATTTCCAGCATTTCCTGTTTCAGCCAAGTTTGGAACAACTTGAACTCAGATGTTCCTTGTATCCTAGCATACTCTCATTTGTCTGTCATCATTCTGAATAATCAGTAAAATGAAGAGAAAAACAAAGTCTTGCTTATTCCAATTGTTCCAATCTAAAGAAATATTGGAGATGAATTTCTTTATTCAAAAGCAGCACACTATTCTTTGTTAGGTAATTAGATTATGGTTATAATGAACTATATTAATTATGTTTAGGACCCTAAATAGGAAGAAAATGTTTCTAGAGCTTTTGACTTGAAGGTTATTGTTTGCAGGTGATTTTAAAATGTTCCATTATGTTCCACTAAGGACAGTTTCTCTGGTTTCCATAGCAATATTCAAAATAAGTGTAGGTGCAATCAAAGAGAGTGATTGCAATAATAGGTGGTTTAGCATTTCTGTTGAATATGAAGGTTGCCCAATATTTTAATATAATCGAGCTATTTTTTAAGTCCTCATCCTTAATGAATACCTTCAGCATCACATGTCTCCCTATGAAATGAGTAATAAAGCCCACTTTGCTTGAAATTTAAAATAATTTCAAAGGTACAGAAAGTTATTCTGGTCACATCTTGCTTTTATAAAGATTATGTGAATAATTACTTCAGGCAGTTACTCAGAAAGCATTTTTTTTTTTTTGATATTTGGGTTCAATGATATGCAAAGAAGAGGGGTGGTGAGATCAAGCCCATATAAAATAAGTAGATTCTTGCCCTCAGGAAGCTGAAATCATTTCCAATCTGCTAATCAGTCTAGCCAGTGATTCTGTTTGGAAGTTAATTTCCAGTATGGCAAGAACCAAAGTCAACATTTATATAGCCAGTAAAATAAGGAGCACATAAAAGAAAATGTATTTATGCACATGCTGTGTGCTATGGAAATCAGGCTCTTTGGGATCTTTCCCCAGGTCTGGCCTGCATAAGGATGGACCAGACACGAATTTGGTTGTTTTTACCATTAAAAGCCTTTAGGATGTTCTACCTATGTAATATGTGAAACTGACTCACTGAGGCTGTTGGGTGTAATGAATTATTATTGAATCATTTTAGGAGCAAACAGAATCAACCTTTCTTGTGGCATATTTTCAGCAGTTATTTTTTTCCCCCAGCTACTCTCCCAGGATTCCCATAATTGCATGAACATTGGTCTTGAGGAGAAAATTTTAATAAGACAAAAAACCAAGAAACAAAATCCAATTGCCTATGTTGTGAGTGAGTGACAGCCCCCTAGTTGTTTGTATGTTGATGACAATCTTTTAGTGCTCTGGGTTGAGCCTTTAGTTTTAAAGTGTGCTTGAAGAAGATTGACTGGAACATGAGAATTCCCAAGGGGATAAGAAGCTCAGTGTGGTTTTAAAGAAATATCACTATATATCTGTCTACCTACCTACCTAGTTGAATATTTATTGAATGTATGTTGTATTGTCACTGTGCTTAGCATAACAGAGAAGAAAAGTAGTCTCTATTGTCTTATCATGTAGTGATAGACTTATCTCAATCTTGATCACTATAAAAATAGGCTATAAGTAGGAGAACACAGTAATAGTGACAGTGAGTCTAGGAAAAATAGGTATTTAACTGGAGGTTAGAAGGAAGAAGAAATGCTAAGACAATATGAAGGAGAGGTAGGAGCTAACTACAAAGATGATCAGTTTCTCAGAGGACAAAAGGAACCAGAAATAAAGATGGAGAGAAGGTGTAAGTAAGACCATACAAGCCCTCACAGTCTATGTTTAGAAATTCTATCAGTGTCTCAAAAGCACTTTGTATTGAGGTCACTAAAAAATTGAAGAGATATGGGTAGGTATTATCAGATTTTTGTAGTAAGGAGTTAAGAGTTGTGGCAAATAAAGGGTAAGTTAGGTTTTTGTTCTTTACAAACTAGCAAATAAACAGCACAGAGAGTCAGATTTTTAGCTCTGTATATTGAATTCCTCAAATTATTATTCTGGAGCATTGTAGGAGCTCATTACTCAGCCCACAATACGTACTTATTTGATACCTAATAAATGTGCAAGGCCTGTACACTACCAATGTAAAGTTGTTAGCTTGTTAAATCTATACAGCCTCAAACCCATCACCACAGAGAAATATAAAAATGTGATGAATAACAAACAAAAATCTGAAATCTGAACTTCCTTACTGTTTTACAGGTTTCAAATGTTATGTTGAAAACAAAAATTGAAAGAAATGGGTAACCATTATCAAGTAGTAATAAATTCAATATAATATATTCAGGTACACCAACAACACCAAATTCTAACAAGAATGTAGATCAAGAGAAACTCTCCTTCATAGCTCCTTCATTTCACTTTGGAAAATGGTTTAACAGTTTATTACAAAACTAAACTTACGCTTACCATTCTACCCAGAACCATACCCTATACTATTTACCCAAAGGAATTGAAAATTTACACACAAAAACATACACACAGATTATAAACAGATGTTTATAGTAACTTTGTGTATAAATGCTAAAACTTGGAGGCAACCAAGATGTCCGTGAGTAGGTAAATAGGTAAATATGTATGATATAGCCATTTATTCAGCACCAAAAAGAAATGAGCTATCAAACTATGAAAAAATATCAGAGACTGGATGATATAAACAACAAAGGTTTCTTTCTCCTACTTCTGGAGGTTGAGAAGCCTAAGATCAAGAGACCTGCAGGTTCCAAGTCTGGGGAGGGCCCACTTCCTGCCTACTGCCTTCTTGTTTTCTCTCAGAAGGCCAAGAGAAAGAACATCTCATGTCTTTTCTTCTGAGGCACGATTTCTACCCATGAGAAGTCCACCACCTTGAGCTAATTACTCTGAAAGGCCCCACCATTAATCCAGCTATTCATGGGAATTAGAACATCAACAAATGAATATAGAGGGATATAAACATTCAGTCCTTAGCACCTTAGCATATATGTCTTCCTGAAAGAGAAGGAAAGGATGGCAACAAGTTATATTTTGATATTTTTCATAATTATAGACATCTCCATGGAATTGTGTCCCAGATTTGACCATTACTTGCCATACTTGTTGAAGAAGGGAAGAAAAAAGTTAATCACTGAACTATCTCAGCTAATGTAGTCCCTGTGTTAAAACATGAAAAGTTGTTGACACAAATTACTTGGAATAAAATCACAGAACAATGATCACAGGACATGATCAAAGGATTAAAGGAAATGAAGATGCAAGGTCTCCTGGCATTCAGATCCATTCCTGTGTAAGAATATATTAGCTCCTAGGCCCAAGCTTGTAAAAGAATTCTCCTTAAAATAAACACTGTCCTTTAAAAGAAATGCTTTGTGTTTTATGTGAATCCTTCTGAAGCCTTCAGATAGGATATTTAAAAGCAGTGTCAAAATCTTCAGGCTAATGTAAACAGAAGAAAACTGCATTTATTAAATATTTCCCATTTCATCCATGCACATCCTACACATATTTCTGGTTTCTTTCTTCAAATGAGGAAACACCATGAATATTTACTTATTTAGTGCAGAAGTATGCAAGTAAAATTAGTTATGTGTCGAGCAAGGACACATATATTATCAAAAGAAATTGCTAATGCTTGTAACCCCTTGACTACTAGGTCATATATACCTTCTATTCATTCAACAGTAAATTTATGGGGTACCTACTGAATGTTAGGCACTGTGCTGGGTACTTGGAATTCTTTGTTGCCAAAATGAATTTCTCTCCTTGTGGAGTTCAAGGTAAAATTTCCTGAAACAAAATTCCAATCATTTTCAGTAGTTCCCAGTGTCTCCTAAATTAAAAACAATCCTCAATCTTTAATTTTAATAATCAATAATCCAGCTCAGGCTGAGTTTTTCTCCTGTGTTTTACATTCATTGGAATGGTTTTACAATCCAATTAAACTGGAAGATTCTTAACTCCCCATGATGTCAAGGACAGTTTTTTCTTGCTTCTACTTGTTGAAATATTAACAAGTAATGCTTGGATTTGAACACCAAATATCAGTAAAAGTTTGATGAGTAGGAGACAGAAGGACATCATTAAAATGACCTTCTTCCCAGGAACTGGTTATTGCCAAGCTGTAAATTTCACCAAGACAGTTGACTTTTTTTTTTAATGCCCAGCACATTTCATGGTATATGATTGACACTGAATTAATAATCACTGAATCAATGAATGAGAACTAGTAATAAGACTGCAGCATGAATTTAGAAGAATAGTATCAAGATTTGACAACATATTTAAACATCCCAGGATCCAGAAAGAGAGGGAACTTGAAAGTGTCAGGAGTCAGAATGATAAAACCATTTTAGAGCTGAATTTCAAATATAGATGGATGGTCATGACGCTATGCCTAATCAGTATGGGACAGAAAACATTTCTTTTTAATGTGTGTTTTTTTTTAATTCAGGACTAAGACAAGCAGTATTTTTCAGGTGCACTTTTTTTGCATCAGGGGATTAAAATCACACCAATATCTTTGTTTTTACTTCTTTGCCAAGAAACTTGGCTAACCAGTGCTCAAGTATCAACTCCAGCAGAAATGTAACTGTAAATGCAGGTACTGAGATCTTTCCCACTCAGGTCTAGTTAAAATGATAAGTGATAAGTGCAGGCTCAGTTGCTTGGAAGGAGCATAGTGAGTGCAGCTACCTTAAATACCTCATGGAAAACTTATGGTCTTGGCAGACCGATTTGATTTGGATCTTAGCTTCCCCAAAAGTGTCTGTAGCAATGATAAGTAGCTCATGAGTGCTCAGGAGCCAGAGAGCCAGGGATCAAATTCTGATTCTATTACTTACCATCTCTGCTGTTTCCTCACCCAATACATTAGTATTAATCATACAGGGTTACAAAATATCAATGAGTTAATATAGAAATCTTGGTATACATGCCCAACATAGTAAACCTAGATAAACATTAATTATCATAATATTCTTGGTTGTAATCAACATGGAACCGTCTTAGCTGGACTGTATAATACTTAGGACCATGTCTCAAGTCTACTATTTCTTAGCTTTCTTTATAAACTCAAGCAAATTAGTGTCTCTGACTTTGTTTCATTATAATTTGTGAATTATATCCCTGTACAAGGTATCATGAAGTTTAAATAAAATAATCAGTCTAACTCTTATAGCACATAATTGACTATTCAATAGGTGTTGGAGCTTCTTCTAATGAAAAAGTATTTACTTCAGGGTTTCATGGCCCAGTAGGTGAGGGCTGGTAAGTGCTGGTAAACTCAGCTATTTAACAGGAGTATGAGACAGACTTTTGTGGAAGTTAAATCAATTATCATTTACTTGATAGGATTAAAATATGTTTGCTCAGACATACTACAATCATTTAGTTTTACCTGATTGGAGTAGCAAATTTTGACAAAGTAATGGAAACTCCACTAGAGAAAATAAGCATGCTGTTAGTGGGATGGCTTTGTCTTGATCATAAATGACTTAGATGCATTTCATTTATTCTAGGTTTTTTAAAAAATTATTCAACTGTGGTAATAACAGTGATTCTGGCTCTTCATAAAGACAGAAAATGTGCTTAATTAAGGTTGCAAATCACAACAGCCTCCCTATAAATATGCTATTTTCACAGCTTGCTTCACACTCCTTCTACTAGCACCTGGTAATTTTTTGTCTATTTTTGCCCTCCAGAGAAAATCATTTTCATTGTCTCAGGCTGCATGGAATGAGGTTGCCTATGTCCAAGAGTCCCATGTTTCTTCATACTCATCACCTCGCACTACCTACCCTGGTCTTTTTGTCCTTTCTGATTTGTTTTGTTTTGTTTTGTTTCCTCTGGTCTATGCTGAGAAAGAGTGAAGAAAAAATAAACCCTCTGTATGAATATTCTGTTGGGGAAACTGGGATGTAGTTAGGAAAGTTTAAATCAAAGATATCAGAACCACAGTAAGTTTGACACGTGTAGGGGAAGTACAGAATTGTCATTCCATCAGGTAATATGCTGATTAGTAGAACATGCTGGTTAAGAAATTCTGAAATTTATGAGCATTTATATAAATAGCAATATTTGGATTTTCAATATTCTGCTCTTCTTAGCTTTTTCATTATATTTCAATTCATATTTATATTGATGTATTTTTTTCTTAACTCCTTCTCCAAAGAGAGATTTTTATAGTTACTCCCATGTGAGTTATAAAATATATAATATCCAACCAAACACACAAAGCCAACTTTTTTAAAATAAAAAGACTAGTGTGACAACATTATATCCAAGAAATGTTTTGCAGAACTGAAGGACTCTTCCCACTACAAATGATGATCAGGGAAGAAAAGACTTACTTTTGTTAAAGATTTAATATTGATCAATTTGGATTGAAGAGAGGTTTTTAGAGTATTTTTGTTCTTAAATTTAAGTAAATAAAAAGGAAATGACTGTAGTTACTTTACTGCTATATTAGTTATTGTCTACTATCTTCTACCTACCTTTTCTCCATTGGCTTCCTGTGGTAATGTAACTATAGGCCTGCATTGTCCCAAGTGCAAATGCACGAGAATTTCAGTTTTCTCAATGACATGAGTTGAGTCCTGTCATTAGGTTGTAGAAAGCCCTTCTTGGCTTATTCACAGATAAGGAACCTCTTTTTCATGTGCCATCTGAGTCTAAAGATGGTAAATTCAGGGTGTTATTATAAACAAGTACTAGCAGAGTGGGGTCCATCTGGCAACCCCTTGGAAGCTAATACTTGAAAGACAAGAGTTGGTAAGGAAGAGGAAAAATTTAATCAGGAGTAACCTGTGGAAATGGCAGACTCCTTTCTCTGACCTCATCTCCCTGAATCAGGAAGAAGCAAAGAATTACATGGGG
>NW_004567110.1:35926419-36022338 GCF_000260355.1 Condylura cristata
AACCTTCATCCATGCCCACTGTTCTCTAATTTTGGTCTTGACTAGATCTGTCATGTGCTGGCGAGTAAAGAGGCTAGTGTCTACATCAGCAGAATTTCAGAGAAACAGATGGGGATTTCCAGAACCTTCATCTATGCCCACTGTTCTCTAATTTTGGTATTGACTAGATCTGTTATGTGCTGGTGAGTATGCTTTTTACTCTAGTAATGAGGTTGTGGTATAACCATTGTCAACTTCCACCTCACTTTTGGTTTAGCTGGTTTCACCTGGGTTTCTGATTTTTGCCTGAAATAAATAAATAAATAAATAAAGAGGAGCAGGGCAAGGATGAGAAACTTATGGTTACTGGGCCAGTGATATAAGCAAAAACCAAAAGTGAAACAACAGGCACTCATAAACAACAAATGTCATCTATCAGTAAGTGCTAGCATGTCACTTAGCAACTACTTAGCATATATTGAGTCCTTGCTGCTTGGCCAGCAATGTTCTAAGAGCATATTGGCTCTCAAAAAACCCCCTAATACTTCTGTGTTACAATAACCCATAAAGTTAGATTCAAATTTTTTCCATCTTTAATTCAGATCCATATTCAAAAACTTAATATAAGTGACCAAAAAAATAATAATAGAATCATAGAATGTTAGATCTGGAAAGAGTCTGGAGTTTCATTATAGAAATAAGTACAATTAGAAGGATATAATAACAATACATACAAATAATAGGCAAACATAATAAAGTACTCTCCAAAAACCATTTTTAGTTTGAGAATTACTGATACAGAATATTGTCAGTGAAAAAACTGACATCCTTTGCGGTCACTAAAATTAGTGACACATTCTATTTTTTCATCCTGAACATTAAACCTGGCTTGTAATGTCAGTTTAAGTGGGTTACATGTAGCCTTCTGGGTGAGATGATGCTGAGATGCCAGTAGAAAGAATGCAATATCCTACTTGCTAATTATCAAGGTTCAGTAAAAGTTGGATGTTGTAGCATAGTGTCATGCTGGTTGAAACTGCTAATTAATTTTACAGATTTAACCTTTTTGTGATGCAGTTATAACACCAAATGGAGTGTTCCTTCTCCAAATTTGCATTGGACTGAGATATAAAAATTCCAAAGTTTGTCAAGATTCTTACAATTACTCTAAATGTAGTAGAAATAAAATTAAAAGAAATCATGGTCATGATGAAATATTTGTCTATTGCAATTACAACTGAATCATTATCCATTTTAAATAGATGCTAAAAAATCTACTAAATAAAACATACTAATATTTTTTACTTGTAAAATACACAATTCATAATATCACTTGTCATATTTTGTTGATTTCAATGCAGAATTACTCAGCCGAGATGTGTATTTTTCCCCACAAAATGTCTTTTACAAATGTCACAATGCTCTACCTCTTCTATATCTAGTCATATTGATGCTTTTCTTTTTTTGCTTTTGGGAGGTTATTAAAAATATCCTTAGGGGCAAAAGCATATTTCTGTCCTTATCTTTCATTCTCAAATAATCAAAACAGACAAAACCCACCAATTTGCTAAAATCATACCAAAGAAGTATCCATTTTGTTAATCTTTAGGTGTTTAAAAATACATTCTGGGTAATCAACTTTCTAAGAGGCCTTTTTTTTCCCTAACTTTAAATTGGTTGTGATGAAGGAAAAATTTGTTTTGCTAGTTTTTCTTTAATACTGATAGAGACTACATTTCAATTTTCATTTTCTCTCTATCTAATTTCCATAAGTTGGATGCCAGGTAAATAGGAAAATGCCCAGCCAGACAGGCTCAGCTCATAATAGGTAGCTGAGACTTGAAAGGTTGCCAGGAATGGAAGGTAACTCCTGAGAAGGAAAAGCCTGCTGCAGGTTGGGCAGGGCTCAGTCAGAGTGGATACTAAGAAAGGAAAAATCCGAAATTCATCATGTGCCACTAAGACTGCATAATCCATCCTGAGGCCAGGATATAAATATTTTATGGCCTTAGCAATCCCACTCAGGCATATATCTGCAGAATATGATACCATCAACAAAAACCCCTCTGTCCTATAAGACTCACAGAGCAGTATTATTTGCAATAACGTGGACATGGTACCTACCTAACTCTCCTTCAACAAATGAATGAATCAAAAGGATGTGGTACATGTACATCATAGAATATTACATAACCAACAGAAAGGTTGGAAAGCACCACTTCAAAAAGGAATATATTTATATTTATAGCAGAGAAAATCAGAATGATAGAAGGAAGCATTAGACATTTATATAGGGGGCAATATGACAATACAAAACATTTTCAATAACTACTGGGCACCAGCAGGCATACTGAGGGTCCTGAAGTTAAGAGGGGATTGGAAGACAGGGAACACAAGGAATGGTGGTGGGGGTGGGGGAGTAATTTGTAGGTTTAATTTGCTTATAGCCACAAAGTTTGCTAAGTGCCTTTACATGCCCCATGTAATTTTCTTCCAAGTTATACCTGTTACAGTGAATTAGAGAAAATAATTTTCTTGATGTAGGTTCTACCAGTCATGCATTATAGAGAGAGCCGGAGACAAAAGTATGTTTTAGGAGAAGAAATACATTTTCCCTCTACTCTTCTCAGTAATATAAGCTGAACACGCTTCACCTCCTACACATATACTCCCCTTCCCTTCATACATACACACATATGAAAGACAGATTGGCAGGAACAAAAAATTTAATTACATATAGGAGCCCCATAAAGATATGAGACTCCAAAGACAACCTGACAAAAAATTGAGGCTTATAAACCATCCTGAGCCAAGAAAAAGTATAAGTGTTTTGGCTTCAAAGCTTGAAAAGACAGTTCACCTGGAAGGTAGGACCAAAATGTTTGGTAAACAAAGGTTGCTTTGTCTTACAGGTGAAACTTCAAGGCACAAAATTAACTGCCTATAATAGCTTTCTTTCTGATATAGGTTCCCCTTTATAATGTAAATTTCCTAGATAAGTGTATATGCCTCTTATAAAAGGGTAATTTCTTTTTATAAAATATTTATTTGTTTATATATACAGAACTGGAGTAGGCCAGAGGCACGCAGAGTGAGAGAATTCACCAGAGACAGAGTAGGGAGTAGAACAGGCTGATGTATTGACATACACTGCAGAGGGGAGCAGCGGACGGGTCAGGAGAGATCTGCCACACCATGTAGGTCAGCTCCCTGGCCGAGGATTAAACTCAGTGCTATAGTGGCTGAGGATAGTGTCAGTGCTGTGCTTTAAGCTGTTGTAACACCAGGGAGGGCCCTAAAAAGGTAATTTCAACTCTGTTTACAGAGCTGCTTTTGCATCAGTAGATTTTTAAAAATAATCAGATCAAAATAATCCTTAAGCAGAAAGAGGTATATTTTGCTATTCTTCACTGTGAAGTCTGTGGTTTTAGCTCAGTGGGGAGTATTTTGGTCAGACAGTTCCGTGTCATCTTAGTCCCGCAAGCTTCAGTACAACTACAACCTATAAATTAGGCCTCAAAATAGTTCTTGCATGTTTTGCTATGCAGTCTGTCTTAATAAGGCCAGGCTTGTCAACACTTAGTACAATTTTCAACACCTAATTAACATTACTTACAGTTCAGCCATTTTATTATTTCATAGGCTATGGGGGTTGAAGGAGAGAATAAAAAGGATAGGCGAAAGCAGAACACAAAAACAGAAAGTTTAACATTTCAAGAAAAGGGTGACGGACAGGAGGAAGACCAGATGCTCTGTAATGAAATATTTGCCCAGTCACAAGTAAGTTTCTTTAATAGAAAGGTTATGTTGGGTTAAAAACCCTAATTCTGAGTAACACTTCTTCTATGTAGGTAAAGCAGTGGTGAAAGTTTCTCTTAGCCTACAGGGCCTCAGCTGATCTCAGCTTGAAATACTTCACATGCCAAAATGATGCATCTTGGGCAGGGCTGTCTGATCATCTCGTAGTGCCCTATCCTTGATCACAAACAAGCCTTTCTGAAATTAATGTTACATGCTGCTTCCTATTGGTATTCCAGTTGAATGATCTTTTTCCATGTTTAAGTTCTTCATTATAAAATGACTTTATCCTCATTTTTCTTCTTCCTTAATCAAATAATGCATCACGTCAGGAGTTCTACTGGCTGTTTGTATGCAGCAATGGGTTGAATTATAATGAGGAGCAAATACTGTTTAAAAATCAGGTAAGTTAGCATCTCGCTGTCATCTGGGTGCCCTAAATATAAAAGGTTTTAGTTTTAGTTGAACTTAGAAAACTCCACAGGATAACTTGTTTTTCCCAGAAATTAACAATAATGGAAGACAAAAATGTCTTCTGTGAAAATCTCAAGTAAAGCAATAGACATTTTCAATGATAAACTGGGATCCTTTCATGTCACCTCAGCCATTATTTAAAGATGAGTGGGCTCAAAATATGCTTTTCATGAACCATTGACTTACTTTATTTGTCTCAAAGTCTACAAAATAATTTAAGGTGAAGAGGATATTGTAAACATACCAACTCTACCTAAGGAGTCACCAGGTACACTACTAATATTTATAGTGTAACACATCTCCAGATTAATTATACTGGCAGTAGGGATTTACATGAACTGACTTCATTCTGATTTAGGCTTAGTAGACTTTTGATATATGTACACATACATATATACTTTTTATATATATTTGCACACATGCTTATGTAGCATACAATTATTTATTCAACAAATATTTATTGGGTGCTACTCTGTGCACAGTGCTGTTCTAGATGTTCTGGCTTCTCAAATATCACCAGCACAATATAGCCATACTGAGTTTGATTTTATTGGTAAGAGGCATCACCAGTTTGACAAAGCTGTGGAAATGTCTCTAATGAGAAGGCAAGGTTGTATTTTATTGAGAAGTGGAAGTTTAGTTTAAGGTAGAGATTCAATGGGAGAAGAATGCTTGCTGAGGACTGGGTAAGGATCGGGGTTATAATAAATTAGAATTAATGAAAAGCACAAGGTAGGAAATTTTGAGAAACAGGATTCACTAAATATTCATCAGGTAACTGTCTGTGTTTTCTGTTGGCAATAACGGGGGTTCTGTGGCTTTTGGCATATTGATTATCTTGAGTTAAAGGTATTTGAGAAATAGTTGATCTGAAAATACTCTGAACATCCTTTGTTCCCCCTTGAAAGCAGAAAATAAATTTACCATGTTAAAATTACCCTCCCTATACTAGTAGGGTTAAAAGAATTTTTATTACCACAGAGGGAATTTGGAGTCAAGAAGTCTGGATAAAAAGCCTTATTTTTTCACCATTTTACCAGCTCCAGCCCCAACCCCTTTGTTTCATCAATTCTTCACAAATTTGTTGTTTCTTTGCCCAAAAGGTAGAAAAGCTTATTTCTCTGATCACTTCCTTGATCTCATACTTTTTGGAGTTCACATATGGACACATGTAATTCAAGCAGTATTCCTCATGTCAACTTTTTTGTTTTAATCATAGCTGGGTGATGTGGGGAGAAAGAATGTTAGGCAATGGCCTAGAAATGTAGAGAGAAAATTATTTTCCTCCCCTACTATATGATAGGTCTTTATGGTAATTACTGTGATGAGTAATCTAGTGCTGTGCCTGGCAAGACTCTTCTCAAATGGGAAAGCCATATCAATGAAGACAATGGAATACAGGGTCCCTCTATCTGAAAGTAAAATGTTCCTATTAGGTTGGTTATTTTTTGGGTTTGGGAATTCTCAAATTTTGTCCATATGTATTAGTGGTAATTGAATGCCAAAATAACCAACCAAATAATACCAAGTAGGAATATTCTACTTTCAAATAGTAGGAAAACCTATACTAAAGTATGTAAGCATAGAGAAAAGCTATGGGTGGGGATGAGGATAGAGATAACTAACTCCCAGCTCTTGGGGTCCACTGTGGAGGAAACAACAAAAATTCTTGTATTTGTGGAGTCCACATTCTACAAATACCAATTAACTTCAGAGTGTGCACAAAATTGAATAAAGTTATGTGACAGTCATTGATTTATTCTTACATAATTCAAACAGAACTATCCAGACACTGTTCTTCATTAAGTGACTCAACAAGCTTAAATTTTGTTGGGCTCTTCCAAAGGCTTGGCTTTGAATTAAGTGGATAACAAGACTTTTGTCTTCACACTCTCTTTGTCTAGTGGATGATACAATTTATTACACTAGATGCATATAGTGATAAGCTAGAAAGTGAATCTTTAAGAGTTACTTTCTGATAAGTTAGCATTTGTTTCTGATAAGTTAGCATTTGTGTTCTACTCAGAAAAGGACTTGCTGCACAATGGCAATGCATGAAAAAGGAAAGTGAGTGACAGAAAGGCATCACCACAGTCTGCTTGCCAACACTGTTAAATATGTTTCAAAGGGAATATGCATTTGAATATGACCAAAGTGATTGTGACTACTTGCTCTTATGACTAAGTTTGAGAAAACTGTTACTCTCTAGGTGGTTTTAACACTTCATCAGGATTTATAGAAGTCACAGGACTTCTAGAGCCTGTCAGGCAGGGTAATGTGTGAAGTGACTAGCCCAGGGCAACTACAAGGTGGGGACTGTGTGGAACTGGAGAGCACATACCTTTCTGAGACTGCACTTGCCCCTGGGGAAAGAAAAGGTGAAGGCCAAGCAAAGGCCTAGAGACCTGAGTCAGCTTGCCTGTGACCAGCTTCTTAGCTCTGACTAAACTAATAAATATCATGTACTAGGGCTTCATGCCCAGTGCACTGGGTTCTCCTAGTATCTTGGACAAATTTGGTGAACAGAAAGTTGTCATTCACTTCCTTTCATTAGCAAGAACTTATCCATTAGAACTCATTCCATTTTTTACCCCCAGATAGCTCATCCTTGCAGGGGGGACTCAAAATATAGGACAAATAAAGGTATCATGAACTTTGACTTTATATAAGTTACAAAGGTGATGCCAAAAAAAGAAAGTTAACACAGAAATCATTTCACTAGGAACAATCTAGGAAAAAATGGGTTTTAAATATTAGTCATGATGGTGTCAATAAGATACATTTAATTCTTATGTATCATGTTTAATAAATATCTTCTCTATGTCATTCAAACTTAAAAAATGTGTTTGCATATATTATAAAGCCTAAAAATAATTGAGTTCATAAACTGTGGAAACTGGAAAGGACATGAGTAACTATATAGCTTCTGTTTCCTGTTTTTCACATGAATGAACAGTCACAGAGATGGATCTACTCACAAAGTTTGTCAGAGGTGGTGCAGGTGCCAAGTCCTCAGGTCTCTGCCCAATTTATACCTTCTACCTTTCCCAAGGAGACAGAACTATTTTTAATTGCTTTTAAATATTAACGAATATGCGTGTGTGTGTATGTGTGTGTGTAGTTGAAAACAGCACAGAAATCTAGATAGTGAAACAGTAAATCCCACAGGTTCCCTTTTCTCACTCTTGATGATACACTTACAGGTCTCTTATCATGCCCTTATCCATTATAAAACATTCCCAGGCCCTCCTTGGTGGCGCAATGGGTAAGGACTCAGCACTGCAAGTTGGCCACAGTCTCTTCAGTGTGAATTCGATCCCTGGCCCCGTGGTGATCCACATGGCTTGCCCTTTCCCATCTCACCCGCTGCTCCCCTCAGCAGTGTACTTTGTCAATCTGCCTGTTCTGCTCCCCACTGTCTCTGGCGAATCCTCTCACAGCCCCTGCTCCTCTGGCCTGTGCCCCAGTTCTGTATGCATAAATAAATAAATCTTAAAAAAAAAAAGCATTCCCAATGTAGGTATCCTCTTTGATTTTTATTTTTTGCTAACAAAATGTAAGTAGACTTTTGCAATTTGATTTTTTTTCAGTAACACACCATGGATATCTTTCCACACACAAGCTATTATTTTCTTATGGGCAGAGCATTCTATATTGGGAGAACCATGACTTATTTTCAGCACTTTCTATGGTTATCACCAATTTCAGTGGGCATCTATTCTATATATCCTTTAAAGAGGTTGTTAATATTTCTATAGAAAACATTTCTAAATATGGAGTTTCTAGGCTAAGAGATTTTGTAATTATTAATTTTTCTTTTATATACTGTTAAATATAATCAAACTGCCATTCCTCCAAAACATTGATACCTCAGTCCCGGTGAATGTGAGTGCTCGCTCTAATATTGTCAAGGGGTAGCATTTGCACAATTCCTTTGTATTTACAGGAAATATGTCCTTGAATGTTAACAGGAACTGAAATAAGCATACAGAGAGGAACTTACTGAAGCAAATTTGAGAGGGACAGGAGTGGTACTGGCCTTAAAAAGAAAGTCTATACTTGGGGACTTGAATGTCATCAGGGTACACTGGTGTCCCCAGGCCATGTCCTTCTGCATGCTGCCTTAGCTTGGCCAGCTAAGACATCTTTCTGAGCTCATTTTTGAACAGCACCTAACAAAGAGGAAATGCCTTTCTTTCTCCTAACACTAATTTGAAAAACCCTAGGGAAACTTTTGTCCACCTCTTTGAACAATGGTTGGGAGTGCGACCCTGTGATAAGATCAGCTAGAAGCAAATGTCCTGTCCAGTCCTGTGTTGGTTTCTGCCTAAAGAGGGAAAGTAAATGTGGGGTGAGTGGTATATACAGTTTTTTAAATACATGTACTTATTTACACATTGCAATCTGGCATCAGGATGTTATCTCCCCCATAAATATTATGATGACTGAGTGGGTCAGTATGTGCCAAGTGCCAAGGACATAATAAGCAAGTGACCAATGCTTGTTATTATCACCACTATTATTCAGGGGAAGCTTAAGCCACAGTTTCTTAGGCATAAGTTTGAGCTTTAATTATCGATTCATAGAGGTGTTATCAGGATTAATTAGATAGCGTTTGTGAATTCCTAGTACAATCTATAAAAAGAAGTTGGGTTGTCATTAATTGAATAATGACCATGTACCAGCACTGACCTAGAACTTCAAAAGTGTTGTTAATTCTTCTCTATGACCTCACGATCCCATTTGAAAGATCAAAATATGAAAGCACAGAAAAGTTAAGCTACTTGACTAACATTATAAAGCTAGTAAGTGGTGGAAGTTGTACTTGAACCCAGGCACCAAATTCCAGAGTTTAAGCACTGAATTCATTTCACCACAATGCTTCTCAGAAAAACCCAGCAAAGGGCATAATCATGAGTGAAGACTCACCAGTGATTTGCAGTTGCCTAGGTAACCATCAGATGCCTTCATCCAGACCAGCCATGGAACAAGGGGAGGGGGAGCAGTGGGCTGCATTTTCTCTGTGGTTTTTACTTCTAGCTAGTTGTGCAGCCTGAGTCAGCAACATGAACCCTCACTCGGCTAACTTTGAGATGTCTCCATAAATTGTGTATAATTTACATTCCAAGATTCCTTCACACAATATTGGGCTCTTTACAGGACAGAGCATGGCACGTGCTGTGCTGGAATGTGGGCAACTTGGTGTGGGTGGCAGCGCCTTCTCAGAGGAGAGGATCTTGGGCTCCGGAGGAGAAGAAGGAGTGATTCTGGCACTGAGTTAACTGTATTCCACTCAATCCACTCAACGAGACTAAGAGAGAGAATACTATTGTTCTGACATTACAAACAGAAGAAAAGTGATCTTCTGTAACAAAAGCAGTGTTCTGGGACGACGATAGCTTTAATCTATACATAGACAGTGGAAGGATTTTTGTTATGATGCCCTCACACCTTACCATCAAGAAACATGATAAAATTGCTATGCAAAGCATTCTATATCCAGCAGGGCAAAGAGCAGAAAGAACACCTATTTAGTTCGTTGCTACCCCTGATGAAAAGCACACATCTCTGCCACCTTTACCTCTCCGATTTGCTTATTGCTTCTTCACATCTTCATGAGCACTTAGCTCAGTGACCCTGACTGTGCCACCCAAACAGCCTCTGAGCATGACTGGCTTGTCTGGAAGTCCTGCTTTTGGCCCGCTCCTCGATCTCAAGATCCTCCACCATGAGGGACTATTGCCTCACAGCTGAGTGACAAAGAGCCAGAAAGTCCCTCCATCACTCCTTCCACCAGGCTCTTCTCCTATGGCATTCTCCTGCCCTCTATTCAATACTAAGAATAAGCAGGCATCAAATTTTTAACATCTCTCTTCCAAGACTCTCTGCCAAAATTATGCCATTCTAATTTCATCAGAAACACTTAATCAGTCTGTTCTAAGATGGAGAGAGATTTGTAGGCATTTTAAAGTAAGCCTGGAAATTTAAAATGGAATGTAGCTATATATTTGCCAAATAGAGTTTCTAAGCTTAGTATTTTTCATTATTTTATTTCATTTTAATTAGGTAATCACTCACATGAATCAAAAGCCAGAAGGCACAGAGAGAACATAGAGAGATATGTCCTCCTACCCTGTCCCTGGAGACCAAGTTCTATCCCCTAGAGATTCCTTACAGAAAAGTTATCAGTGTTCCAAATATCAACCTAAACATATTTTATGATTACATAAGCAGTTAACAAACATATCCCCAATTTTAAAGTATTAGTTTCCACATTTTTAAAGGAAGACTGTCAAACATCGTGTACACATTATAAAAACATCCTACATAGACAATCTATTTTTACTGACACAAATCAAGTACAAAATCTATTTTCCTCCTTAATTTTCTTAACATAAAATATTTTGGTGCTAATGTAAATTAACATAAGAAGAGATAAATTTATTTGCTTTGTTTTAATTTGACACAGTAGTCTCTTGTAAGGATGGATATACCATTATTTAGCCAACCTCTTAATGATGAAAATTAATTCACTTTTTATCATTGCTTTTAAAAATATTATCAATTCACACATGTAAGTGCCTTTGCAATTTAAATTACTTGAAGTAGAATCACTGAATCAGAGTCTGTGCACTTATGATTTTGACATACTGTGAAAATGTTCTTCATAGGGATTTCTGATTTATACCCCCACTAGCTATATACGGTAAGAGATGCACCATTTAGAAGCAGAAGAAAAAAACAAACAAACAAACAAAAAAACATGTGTGTCTCAGTTGAAAGCATCTAAAATTAGAGTCATTATCTTTTTCCATAACAATAGAGTAAGAACATGAGATGATAAATTCCCTTTATTCATTTTTCTGTCATAAGCAGAGTCTATAGTTAGAGCGATGCAAGGAAATCATTGTAGGCATAAGCAGTAAATTCTCCTGTGCTGAAAGCAAGTTGGCCCTAAGATTTGTTGATCCAATGCATCGTGAGGTCCCATACTCTTTCCATTTTACCGGCTGTAAGAGCAGCACCAAAGATGGTCTCAGTCACAAAGATGGGACTGTGCCATCTCACATAGTCATAAGAGCTGTCTACCTCTTACACATCTTGTGCCTGGTAATACACACCCTTTGGCAGCTTGGAGTGAAGTTACAGTATGTAGAGTCAAGTCAACCTTAGGCATGAGTAATGGAAGCTTAAACCTACTGAGGGAAGGAAATACATTAAAGTTCTAAGATACTTAGCAATTCTGGTGAGTAAATTCTGCTTTCTTTACCTTTGCAATCTCATAGAATGATTGTTCAGAATACAAGCTTTTGATTCAAATCTTGCTTAATAGTTCTGTTTCCTCATCCATGAACTATGAATAGAGTAGCTAACTCTCTCATGCAATACAGAGAAGATTAAAAAAAGTCACAGAAACTAATTTATGCAAATCTTAGAATAGTGCTTTCCACCTTTGAAACTCTTTGGTAACATTAGCATTACAGTATTACAATAATATTATTATAATCAACATTATATACTTTTATACCACTGGTAATTAAATTCTATAACTTAATAATATTAATATACTTTCTTAATACACTTTAGTATTTGTGTATTAGTGACATTATTTAATATTATTACCCAGCTTCTAATCCATAGTTATCCATGTTTCTTTTGTTGTAATTAACTCAAAACAATAAAGCAACATTTCTCAATTTCTGTTGGTGATGAATCCAAGTAAGGGTTAGCTGAGTGCTCTACTTCAAGCTCTCTTAAAAGGCTGAAATCAACCTAAATGCCCAAAAGTAGATGATTGAACCAAGAAGATGTGGTATATACGTACAATGGAATACTACTCCACAATCAAAAAAAGATAAACTCATGTGATTTATAGCAACATGGATGCAGCCAGATCATGGATCCAGCTCAATGAATCATGGAGCATGATTCATGATGGATTATGCTCAGTGAAATAAGTCAGAAGGAAAAAGAAAAATACTGAATGGTTTCACTTATAGAGACGTATAGGGGAAACAAATAAGGGGTCAGAGGAAAAAAAGACAGAACTAGCAGGCAACTATAAATCAGAGACATTCATCAGGGAGAGGGATTAAAATACGGTTAGTTTAGCTTGAGTATGCTGCTTCAAGCTCTCTTTTACAAGGGTGAAATCAAGTGTTAGGTGGTTTCTATCATCAAAGTTTCAACTGAAGTAAACCTATTTCCAAGGTTGTTATTAGGACATTTTCAGGAAAAGAAAAGGTGAAAGGTAATAAATGCCAAAAGTGTTTTCAGTCTGGGTACATGAATGACAACATGACTAAATCAATTTCAGTTGACCACTTCTGTGACAACACTGACAAAAATGCATAAGCTGCACTTAATCAAGAAAAACTTCAAGTAAACCCAAATCAAAGGTCACTATACAAAATAACTAATGAGTTTCCCTTTAAAACAAGTGTCAAATTCATGAAAGGCATAAAATAAAAAAGAAGGAACTATCTCGGATTGGAAGTATCTAAGGAAATATAACAATATTATGTGTGGAGCCTGGAATTAATTGTGGAATAGAAATAGAATATTTGTAGAAAAACTAGGGGACTAGATTGGTTAATAATGTCTGTGTTTAATAAATGATATTCATTTTCTGGGTTCAGTAACTGAATATTATAGTCAAGAGATATGTTAACATTTGATGAAATTGTGAAGCATGTACAAGAACCCTCATTAGGATTTTTGAATGTTTTGTATAAATCTAAAATTATTTCAACTTAAAAAAAAACAGGGAAATGCTATTTTTTTTATTACAAAAGTTTACTTTTACATCATTTTGCACATTTTTTTTTCCATCTCGATTGTAATCCCCGCGGGTTTCCCATCACCAAATCACCCGTGTGCCACCACCATAGTCCGTTGCATTTCCCTCCCTCCCCCCCACCCCACCCTCGTTTTTTATCCCACTTCCCACTCCACCCCGGAAATGCTATTTTTTAACCCAGACTTTAAGTTAGAGGACTTTAACAATTGTCAGACCAACCTGGTTGTTTACATTGTGGGAAAATCCATACATATTTATAGCCAATGAACTGAATGCAATTTAGGAAAGGAATATTTAGAATGAGAAATTTATTGTTTGTGTAATAATTGCAGTATTAGACAGAGTGCTATACCAAATAATTGAACCTATAATCTATCTCTACCCATCAACAAATACACTTAAGGAAAGAAAAAATACTAATCTCAAAAACAAAAATGTTAGTATTGGGTTTTTTTTCCCTTTGTCTTCAGATTTCTCTCTCCCTTAGATCACATATGTCTACAATCTCAATACAATCCTAGTCCAGTGGCTTGGAAGGGCTTGTCCTGGAGAATGGGAAATAAGATTTACAGAGAGTATAAAAGAATGATCTACCAGTAGTTACTATCTATGTAACACACAATATTAAAAGTTGACTCATTCTTTTAGCTCGACAGTCAAGAATAGTATATCCCAGAAGATTCTCTTTCCAATGTAAGGGAGAAAGACAAGCTTTCTCAAACAAGCAAAAGCTGAAGGAGTTTGCCAACATTTGACCTTTCCTACAGGAAGTGTTGAAAAGAGCTCTACCTTAAAAATAAAAAAGGAAAGTCTACAAATAATTGAACAAGGAAATCAATAAGAAGAATCAGAAGATTTCAGATAAAAGTGATAATAGCAAGCCCTCATATATGAATACTCACCCTTAATGAAAATGACTAAATGCTCCAATCATAAGACACAGCATTGCTGGATGAGTTAGAAAACAAAACTCAACTATAAGTTTTGCTTAGAAGATATTTACTTAAACTATAAAGGTAAATGTACATTACCTTGATATGGAGACTGGGTATTCCAAGTCAGTAAAAAATTTTAAAAGCAGCTATTGCTATACTTTTAATCATATAAACATCCTGCCAGAAAAGATATGAGACAAGAATAAAGTAATCAAGACAACAAGGAGAGGTGGTAATTATTAATATATATGTACCTAAAATAGCACTGATATATATAAAGCAAACACAGTAGTAGTATAGGACTTCAACGCTTAAAACAATAGACACATTATCAGACAGAAAATCAGCAAGGCAAACATGACTTTCATGAGAAATTGGATGAGAGTTATACTTAAGAGATATTCATGAATATTCCATTCCCAAGCACCAAAACACATATTCTTGTCAAGTTCTCACAGAACGGTCTCAAACGTGTTGGAACACAAAACAAGTTTCAATAAATTATGAAGACTGAAATCAGATGAAGCATTTTTTTCATATCATAATAGTATGAAACTAGAAATGAAGTAAAAGAAAAAAGAGGAGGAGAACCACCAATTTGTGGTTATTATGCTTGGTGAAATAAGACAGATGGGAAAAAAAACTAACAGCATATGATTTCACCCACATGTAGTACATAGAGAAAACAAACACATCAATTAAATTAAGTAACAATAAACTTTTGACCTATAAGATAAGTTTAGTGGTTACCAGAAGGGATGGGTTGGTAAATTAAGAAAAAAAGAAAAATGGATAGCAGTGGGTAGAATTGGATATTATATATATATATATGTATGTTAATTTCATATATTAATATAAATGTTAATATAAATATATATGTTTGATTCTCAATGCTGAACATCCAAAATTTATATAATATTAGAACACAATGTTATCTCAATTAGGTAAGTGAATAAATATCAATTAAAAATAAAAATAAAAATTTTCTGTTATCAGTACACTATGAACCCTTGGAAGCTCAGGTGTTTTAGGGAAATAGGGAAAAACACAAGAAAGGTTATGATTTGCATTGTTAATATTTGCTATATTGTTTAATTTGGGAGAGATAAATACCCAAGTGAAATTACTTAGGAATGAAATATATATAAAACAATATAATTCTACCTCAACTTAAATGGACTCTAATTTTCCATAACCCTTCATTAACAATGTTTTCCCTTTCAGTTTCTCCGTATAGGAAAATAACATATAATGAAACTGCCATAACATGGCAGTTAAGGAGGCAAAATTCAGGAGGAAAGAACCTTATATGGCACAATATGTTCAAAATCTTGCTGGATTTTCCCATGCCTGTCCCTGGTTTACTATTTCTTTTCCTATCACTCTCCTCTGTTCTGTTAAACCCCAATGGCCTCCTTGTTCATCTTTCAACACCACCAGATGCATTATAAGTTCTGAAAAATGTGTGTCTCGGGAGTTCTGCACTTGCTCCACCTTACCGGATGGATCCTTTTTCTTTTAATTGTAAGATGACGCCTTCTTGTTTCAGGTCTGCTCAAATGGCACTGTCCCTGCAATCTTCCTTACACATCTGGTGTCAATAACTTGCTAACCCTCACCCTAATCCCCTTCCCAGCCATGGTTTTCTACTTTGCTCCTATCGACATTTAACACTGTGTATTCAGGTATATTGGTTTTTGTTCCTCACCCACCTCTTTAAAATCTGAACCCTGTTTGAACAGGAACACATTTTTTCTAAATTTTTACATCATTTTGTGCATTTTTCCATCTCAGTTGCAATCCCTGTGGACTTCCCATCACCAAATCATACATGTGCCATCACCATAGTTCAGAGCATTTCCCTCCCCTCCGTTTTTCGATATCATTCCCCACTCCACCCTATAAAATGTCTCTGGTATATAGCTGTTTATTATTATTATTGTTATTTTCTCTCCTGGTCTGTTATACTCCTGCTATGAGTGAAACCATCCAGTATTTTTCCTTTTCTTTCTGGTTTATTTCACTAAGCATGATCTTTTCCAGCTCCATCCATGTTGCAGCAAAAGGCATGTGTTTATTTTTTTTTGGTTGCTGAGTAATATTCCATTGTGTATATGTACCACCTCTTTTTAATCCAGTCATCCACTGACATTTTATAGGGTGGAGTGGGGAATGATATCGAAAAACAGGGAGGGAGGGATATGCTCTGGACTATGGTGATGGCACATGTGTGATTTGGTGATGGGAAGTCCCCAGGGATTGCAACTGAGATGGAAAAATGTACAAAATGATGTAAAAATTTCAGATTTTTGAGCATTTGGGTTGTTTCCAGGTTGTTCCAATTGTAAATAAAGCAGCAAGAAACATGGGGGTGCAGGTGTCTTTTTGAATCAGTAAAGAACACATTTTTATTACTATTTTATCTCAAGACCTAGAATGTCGTAGCATACGTTAAGTGCTCAGTGATTGTTAGTTGGATGAATGAGTAATGTGCTTCATTAGTTTTCCCAATATCTTATAACCTTTTAAAAAATCATCTCTTTCTTTACTAAGGCATTCTACTCCATAGGAATATTGTTCTATGAGTATTATATTCCCCTGTTGTACTCTGGCACTCTTAAGGCAGAGCCTATTCATCATTAAGTATCTAATATATAATAAGCATTAAAAGAATGAATAAGTTTTCCATGATGATTAGATCTAACACCTTAAAACAAAGCAAGAACTGAAATCCTCCAAATAACAGTGAATCCATTTTGTACATTTTATTTACTAAGGTGAAACCAAACTAGTAGATATCAAAATGACTCTGCAAAACATCAATTAAAATTAGAGTAGTTTGCTGGGTTCTCATTTCACTAAGAAGTCCAATTAGCCAGTACAGTGCCTTTTTTGAACATCTGGCTTTGCTGAGATGCATTCATTGGAAAAGAAAAAAAAAGAAAGAAATCAATCTTATTTTCACTAAGCCAGTGAAATGAAAGAAAATATAGGTGAGTGTCAAACATGTTAGTCAGTTGAAACACTACAACTCCTCTGTGTGTAAAGAAACATTGCTTTATTCTGTATCAGCTGTATGTATTGTGATTTTTAGCCTCCTATAAGATGTATGACTCTATTTTCACTGACTTACATTAGTCCTGGTCTCCAAAATTCAGCAGCAGTATGACAGACACAATGACTGAGTGTGTGAACCAGCCTTTGCTGGTCCCAAAATGGACAGAGCAAGTAGTTAGATCACAGCTTAGAGAGACCCAGGAGAGAAAAGTCTGGACAGGCAGAACTTTCTGGATGATGCATAGTGGAATCTGCCAGAAGGAGAAAGAAAGTAACATGGTCCGTATAGCATCAGGGGTCCAAATGATAATGACATTTTCAGCATTCATTGTTGAGATGGGCAGAGTGTAGGAACAAGTTCAGATTAACACTCAAGAACAGAGCTCTTATCCCTGGGAGGATTGTTTCAAACATTAAACTTTATAACAAGACAAATTATTAGTTACAAGAAAATTAATCTGTCCCAGTAATCCACCCAATGCCCCAGGTAGGGAGGAATAAGGCAGTTGGGAATGTGGTCATAAAGCATAACAAAACAAGAGCCAAATTCTTGTAATTGTAGCTAAGATCAGATTTAACTTGATGACTCACAGCAAGTAACTGAGGAGAGTAATTGATCTCAGTGGATAGAAGATCTAAGGGATCACAACTGGTTGACTCCTTATGTGGAAATGTGGATGGTAAGGAACTGGGAATCTATTTTTGCAAGGAGATAACTAAGAAATAAAGATACAACAGGAGTCTTGTCCCCTCATCCTCATAGCCTGCATCTTTCTCACCCCAACAATTAGTTTGAGGCTTAGAGGTATCTAGTTTACCTTCTATTCCGAGGAACTTTGTGATTCTTTGGGAAAAAGAAAATAAGTAAGAGACTAATTTTGGAATTCCTAACAGTTGGTTCTTTCATTTTTAATGGGTAGGTATTGGAGTCAATATGGAGAACCCACTAATTCAGGAAATGAAAGATTTGGGGTAAAATTATTTCAATAGACTATGCATTTAGATAATTACACAAGGCTCTGCTTTACTTCAGCATTGCCCACACAGACTATGTAATGGCATCTGTTATGAGAAAAATGCCCCTTCTCCCACAGCAGGCTGATTACAGAGTTCTAGAAATAATTTTTTATCAGTGTGAAGGAAGAGGAAGAAAAGGAAAGCAGAATTACTGAGATCAGAGGGAACTCACATCTCATATATCTTTAGTATATGATTTATGTTTTTTTAATAAAGGAAATGTTAAAAGGCAATATAGTTATTTGCAGATATGAATATAGCTACAATTTTGCTTCTGATTCAGAAGCAATTAAAATCTGAGTGCTAGAGTATGTTAAGACTAAAACCCAAAAATAGAGGACAAAAGTAGGGATAAAGGTAAAGGAAACTTGGAGGGGTGGTGGGAAACCAGAGAATAAAATAAAGAAGGCATAAACAGGGAGATCCAGAAGTTAAAGAGGGCTCATGATCATGCAATAAGCCTAAGCTCAATTCACACAGAGCATACTGTGGTGAGGGATCCAAACTACATATTAGTAATCATACATGCGCCTTCACCTGACTGTATTCTTAAACTATGTGGGAAATTGTCTTTGGGTGCTGGATTATAGTGGTCCAAATTTAAAAATAGATCATATATAGCCCACCAATAAAATAAATTAACAGTAGATATGTTCTTTTCAAAATTATAAGAAAACTTTATTGAAACTCTTTCCAATTGTTTCTTTTGTCATTCATAATGCCTGGATTTATTTTTAGAGTGCATTAGATTAAATAAGACCAATTAATTATCTAAAGAAAATTTGGCCGTATTTGAGTTCTTTGAGGAAGAAATGGTGTTTTACTGTTTTCTTTTCTACTTGCATACTGTATACTACAGCATTGGGCACATAGGCAGAGGGAAATTACTTTCAGTCAAAGAAAGTGATATTGTGTTGTGTCCATGCTGCAATGTTTTGGGAGTTTTGTTTTTTTTTTTTTGTTTGTTTTTAAGATTTATTTAGTAATGCATACAGAACTAAGGTATAGGCCAGAGGTGAAGGGGCAGTAAGAAGATTCACCCAGAGATAGAGTGGGGAGGAGAACAGGCTGACTGATGAAGTACACTGCTGAGGGGAGCAGCAGGCAGGTCAGGAGAGGTCTGCCGCGCCATGTGGGTCACCTCTGGGGCAGAATAGAACTCATGCTGAAGTGGCTTTAGCTTCTTAGTGCTGTGCTTTAACCCACTGCACCACCAGAGAGGGCCCTATTTTTGAGTTTTAAAAGCTAAATCACACCTCACAACTGAACTCAAATCAAAGGATTTACACTCTTTCTGGATATATGGATTATTCCAATTCCAGATTAAAAGATTTCCATTTATAATTTAGATGAGTAGATTAGTTCTAGGAATGTGGGTCCTTCTACAAGTAAAGTTTTCTTTTTAGCTTCTATATTAATATTACAAAATAATCAAATATTTTTAAGTAATTTTAAAAAGTGTACTTCTAAAAATATAAGAAATTTGTTTTCATAGCTTCTAAGGCTTTTTTGTCTTGCTACTCATTTTTCCATCATAAACAGAAAATTTTGAATATTTTGTTGGTGCTATTTCCTGCTCAAACCCTGATTCAGATCCATCTTTTCTATTCAAATGTTTCTTTTCTAATATTTTCTATCAACAGATAATATTTATAAAAGTCACCATGTGTTTTTTTTAATCTTTTCTATTCCAACTTTTTTCCTCCCCAAAATTAATCTTCAGTTTATCAATTAGTAACTATTTTTAGCTGTTACTTTACTTTACAAAAAACAAATCCTGCTTTTCTCTAAAGATCTGGCATACTAAAATTATAACTGTCAGTTTTCTGACTCATGAAGCTGTGTTTTATCCTGTTTCTTTACAAGGATGAACATGTTTTGAAATAATAGCTCCTTGGAATCACCCTTTATAAGGGAATCTGACTTGTAGTTTTCATGGATTTGTATCTGACTTACTGGTTTCCTTTTCTTCTAAAAAGCCTTCTTTTGACTATGAGAGCTTTGGCAGAGGGAAGGCTGTGTACACTAACCACACCTGGGTGGGAGGTGAAAATCCTATACTGTCAAAACACTAGCAAGGATGTAAAATCGCGATGGTATTTCAGTAATGATTTAAAAAATAAAATAAAACTCCCATATTGATCAAGTTAGTTCACCCTTTTTCTGAAATCATGTATTTCCATATTAGAAGATACATTTATTTTAGAAAAAAAGCAAACAGACACAATTCTTAGATTTACCTATGCAAACAGGACACATGATGTGAGGAAAAGAAATGGTGGTGGTTTAATGCTTGTTCCAATGAAGGCGTGTTGTGAACCACAAGTACTGACCTCCAGTGAATTCCCAGCACTCTGAAATTATTCTCATTTCTTATTTTCAAACAGGAACTCAACAATGTTACTACAATAGTTTCTAAATCCAAAGGATAATTCCTAATTTTGAGTAATATATGCATCTTCCATCATTTTATATATATGGTACATATTTTCTGTGTTTAACAGTAGATATGTACATTATGAATCTATTTAATATGTAAAATACAAGATAAATTTTAAGCACTTGGAATAAATTCATGCTTAATTTCTGATATTAAAGTAAAACAATGTACTTGATACAATTATGAATATCATGAGGTTACTTACATAGTTACTAGTAAGTTACTATTTTTGTCAAATATTTACATAAATTCTTATACTTGTCCAGTTTTGAGACAGTTCTCTACCTAACTTGTGAAAAACCAAATTTCAACCCCTGTTCTATGGAACTATGTATAAGTTTTGATAAGGAACTATTCTGAATTTTATGCTACAGTTATCCAAAGGAAGCATACTATGGCAGCTTTGGCGTCCCACCTAAATCTGTTCTCTTATTGGAAATTCAGCCTCCTCATTTTCAAAATGGAATTACAATAACACAACCTTAGAAATTAACCAAGAGTGTTAGATTGAATTAATAATTGTCCTGCATATTTGACACATAAAAAAGACTCAGTAAAGGGCTAGGTGACTGTCACAATCCCTAGACACATACAGAACTTTATGTCACACATTCTATAAAACACCAAACACCAAAAAATACTTTAATGTTTTACTCTTGAAATATCACCAGATCTCGTTAATTAAATTCAGTGTCATATTTCTTGTTCTTTTAAACAAACACTCTGACTTAAGTTATTAGTTTTCACTATAAAGGTTTACTTACTGATGAATACAAGACACTCCCTCCTCTGAAGATCTTGAAGCAATTCCCATAAAGCGATTCTTATAACAAATATCTTTTTAAGCATTTTGAAATTTAGCAAAATCTTTTTTATTAAAGACAACTGTATATATAGATTTTGCCCCCATTCCAGGGATTTCATTCTTTACTTCTATAATTATGTAGGGTGCAAAGGATATCTATTTAAAAAGGAAATAAAATAGAGATAATTCCTAGCTTTAATTTCTATAAAGAAAATCCTATTTGGGAGCCACTACCCTCAGTGTTACGTATCTATATGCATTATCTATAGCGACAGAAAATAGTAAGATGAGAATCTTTGATATTTTTCCTTCAAAGAAATGGGCTGGAGGCAGACAGTCTGCCTCAGAGTGGAACTTCAAATCTCCAGTATAGTCAGCACTGTGAAGGCAACTGTCTCACAAAAATGCAAATTCTGGAGCTCTGGGCTCAAATCTACTATGGGTCTGTCAATACTAAGTGATAAAGAGAAGAAAAGTGTTAACATCTTCAGTCTCTGAATCTTAAAGACAAATATCAACATTTTATCTCTAAGGATGTCTGAAATATAATCCCTAGAAATGGGCATTTTGGATTCATATGCACACTCTTACAAGAAAATTGCACTGATACACTTTTATGAATGTATAGCACTATCAGAAGAAATAATAATTAATTCGTTAGAATACATATCTGGACATACTTAGACTCACAGAAAAAAATTAAAGAATTTATGCAACCATAAATCCAGTCACGCTAAGACAGAATAAAAAATTCATATTGAGAAAAATAAGCATATTCTAATTGCACCCTTGGAATCATTAACCAAACATAAACAGTAAAAATTTATTCCATTTCAGTTGGTCTCCTCATCTCATTATGGATTCAAATGAGATCAGTGAACAAAAATTCATTCAAAATGGTTATTAAAGAACTGGAAATAAGAACATGAAAGAAAACAGAAGACATCCACTGTAAGGATGTATTTGGGGACTCAACCCCAATGGCAAGGGAAGCAAAACAATAACAAACAATTTAAAAGCTCTTGTACTTCAAAGGAAACCATCACAAAAAACAATAAAGGAACCTATACAATGGGAAAGAATATTTTCACATCATTCACCTGCCAAGGAGTTAATCTCCAAAGTTTACAAGTTCTTAAACAAAATAAAACCACAAAAAACACCCAAACAAAAAAAAGACAAAACTCCTAAATAGACACTTTTCTAAAGAAGACATTCAAATGGCCTAGAGACATATAAAAACTTGTTCAACTTCACTTTTTAATATTTATTTTATTATTTTCTTATTATAAGGGAAATGCAAACCAAAACTTCAATGAGCTATCACCCCAACTCTATGAGATGGTCTGTATAAAAAAGAATGAAATCACAGAAATGTTGGTGAGTTGGTGGTGAAAAAGGAAATCTCATCCACTGTTCATGGGAATGCAAGTTGGTGCAGCAAACTTGGAAAATGGTATGGCGATTTCTTAAGAAAATTCCATATGACCCAGTAGTACCTCTTTTAGGTATTTATCCTAAAAATATAAAAACTCGTGCATAATATTTATGTATACCTATGTACATGGTGGCATAGTCTACAATTTCCAAGTCCTGGAACCAATGTATGTACTGTTCAACAGGTGAATGAGTAAAGAAATCGTGAACACATATTCAATGGAATACTATGCTGCTGTGAAAAAGAAATAGTGGCTTTGGGGACAAAATCAAGGTGATTATGTTAAGTTAAATAAATCATAAAGTGAAAGGCAGATATTGGATGTCTCTACTCATCTGTGAAATATAAATAACAATAAGATCTATATGCTGGCAAAATACAGTGGTACTAAATCTTGAATTCAGAGAAAAAAATTAATGGACATAGTGGTTCTAAGGGTGAAAGAGTACTGGCATGAGTGGTTTGGTGGAGGATGAATAGAATATGTGCATATATGGAAGAGCAAAAATGTAACTCCAAACATTAAAATTTCAACAAATGAGATCATTGTATTATTGAAACTTATTTTTCACTCTATGACACTGCTGAGATAATTTCTGAGGGTCCTTCCCCTCCTGTTTTCCTAAGTCCGCTGGGATTATTTTAGTTGTCCATGAATCAGTCTGGCCCCATCATCTCCATGGTGCACTTACAGACCAGTTTTCATGAGACCCTACTGAGTCAGCTGCCACTGCTATCCTTGTAATGTCCTGTAATGTCCTCAGGACCAGCATTTCCTGCACAATGCTACTCATTGCAAATCACTGCATGATCATCTGCTTATAATCCTCCTCCTTTGAAATATAAGGAAGGAGCCTTTCTCCTCTGGATGAGCCCTCTCAGAATAGCTAGCAGAATTGTGTGTGACCCAAGCTATGAACTCACTGAGTTTAAACATAAATCTTTCACAAGTAAGGAGACTGTAGGTTATCTGTCATAAGGATGGGCTCCTGGACCTATTCTGGGTCTAGATCTGCTGCTCCTCTCTGGTTCTTCTCACTTGGGATGAGTTCTTTACAGGTTCTTTTCTCATACATTCCCTTATATTATTCCCTTCTCCCTTTGCCATTCAATTAGGTACAAATACATAGTTGAATATGGATCATAGTCAAGGAAGGTTCCAGTTCTTCTCACAGGTAGTTCCTTGGTCATTGTAAATCCAGCCAATGTAGTTAGACTACAGAGAGAAGAAGCTATCACCCAACCCTATTCCCCAAATATACATAGGGATTCTTTACTTCCTCGACTTGATTCAAAAATATGTGTCCTACTCTTATGATTGTTACTAGAAGTATTGGAAAATATCTTTAGAGTTACTTAAATTTGTTGCAGTTCACTTTTTCATCTCCAAAACTGGAATGATTATGTAGAAAATATTAATTTGAACTTGAAAAGAAGTAATGTAAGGGAAAGGTCTTTATAACAATTTCTCAATATAAGGTATTTTATAAGTGGCAAGAGTCCTTGCTTGATTTGTTGCCAAGATTCAAGAACACAGGGTGTGTTTGGGAAATTGCCATCTAGGTCAACTAAAATCTGTTTGTAAGAGAGCTGAAGAGCTAAGAAAGACTCTATGTTAACTAGGAGATTTAAATACAGATACTAACATACTAAGGAAAGTCTAATCTCCAGAAAACAGGGTTGACTTTCAGGTCAATATGGTGACAGATTTCTCTTTAGGTTTAACACTCACCTAAGCTCACTTCTCCTAAATGCCCACTGAGGAAGCAGGGACAAGTTTTCAAATTTGGTGGATTTCAATAGTTTGTTAAGATGACTCCATTTGTAGGTGGTAGGTGCAGAAACCTGACGAAATTAATTACATGTATACTAACATATATGCACATATGAATATGTCTGAAATATTCATTAGATATAGTCTACATTTACATCCTAGAAAATATAGGTTATCATTTTCTAAGCTATTACCTATCCTGTGTCCTTCATTTTATATAGTTACTGCTGAGACTAATGAAAATTATAGTTTCACTTCTTTATCTTTGATCTACAAAAGTACAGAAAAGTACTAGGTTTAGTTGGTCACCAAAAGATTATTTCATCCATTCCCATTACCATTGACAGTGAATTACTACTTTAAATCTTAGATAATGGAGATGTACTTTCCTTTACGGAAACTGGTTATCAACTCAGATGAATCATTAGTGATGTTTACTTCTTTGTGAATTGGCAGAAAAACACTAAACAAATCTCAAAGGAGATTGATGAATAAGTTCTCAAGGACATTACTGCTCCTAGCTGAAAACTTAACCAACTCAAAACCTGAAAATAAAGAATTCGGAACTTCAGTGTTTCTTAAAATTGAAAGCAGACAAATGTGGAATTAGAACATTAGCCTGACTGCTCACAATACAACTTAAAACAGTTACAATACAGTAGCATAACAAAATCATGAAAGCAAAATTAATACCTCACATCGAAAAGTGGCAGTTCCTGTTATGTTATGGACTGAGTGGTTCAAATCCCCACCCCATCCCCAATCATGGTAAGTACTAAGTCCAGCATATCAGGATGTGACTGTATTTGGACATGAGACTTTTGAAGAAGTAATCAGAGTTAAAAAGATCCTTGAGGTAGATCCAAACCAATATGGACTGGTATCCTTAGAAAAGAGATTAGGACACTGACTTTCACAGAGGGAAGATCATGTGAGGACAAAGGGACAGGATGGTCATCTAGAAGCCAAGGAGAGAGACTTCAGAATAAAGCCAAACCTAGTGACACCTTGACCTTAGGTGTTTAGCTTCTAGAACAGTGAAGAAAAAACTTTCTGTTGCTTATGTCACCCAATCTATGATATTTTTTATGCCAGTCCCCTATACTGAAAACCCCCCCAAGAAGTTACCCAAAGGACAGAAAAATCACATTTTTTCCCTTGATCCTGGAGTTGTAAGACTATCTTACACTTATATTGTGCTTATAATTTTCAAAAGAGTTTCATATCTATTATTTCCTGTGTGCCTCTCAACAAGCCATTTTAATGAATGGAGAGACTGATGGCAGAAAGGAGAGTAAAGAGTTGCTTTGTTCCATGACAGACTACCCGCCAGCACCAAAGCCTGATTCACTTGTAGAGACAGCAGTCTTGATGAGACTAGGTATACCATCACTCCAGTTACTGTTGGGAAGAACGGAATACCCTGTGATTGATAACCTGCCCAATGTTCACACAGCAGGAAACAGTCTGCCAGGGCCCTGCGCCAGGTCTTCCGACTCTGGATCCCAGGAGGTTTCCGTTGCTCCATGAGAGAAAGGCATGCACTTCCTCTACAGTCCCAGGATGATTCCTGGAGCTTCCTTCCTCTCCTTCCTTCCTCTCTCCTTGACCTGGCATCATGCCAACTCTCAGGACTAAAGGAAGGACAACACATTAGGTATATGCTTTATAACTGCTGAATATTAAATATCACAAAAATGCCATCTTTCCATATGTTTTAGCTTTTTCAGTACCACAAAAACAAAAATATTCATTCATAAACAACTTATAGTCCTTCATACACATACATATCTCCCACCCTATCAAGCATGAGATACCCTGCTTGAAAATCATCCAAAAAGACAAGCTGAAAATGAGGATCGCTGTACTGAGATTTGTATAACCACAGTAAATTTGAGAGAGAGGAAAGTTACCTAACAAGGGATTTTAGGAAGTTTAATTTATAATGTACTAAGAAAATCTTACTGTGTAATTCCCACTTGGACACTTGTATGCCTTCCAGAGCTTATTCAGTAGAGATTTACATTATATTTCAATGATTTGAGGGACTGTAGTTGTCTTTCTTTTTTTTTTTTTTTAATGTCATGCCAAACCAGAATTGGCCTTAAAGTGGGTCAGTGTTAGCTGAATCGCAGTCATTTTCCTTGAGCTTCACTGAACAGTGAGAGAAAGTAAGCATTCAAGCAAACAATTTGCTGGTAGTCAAACAGAAATCTGGAACTCTTCAGACCCCCAAATGTGACTACCATCCAAAGTCTTTGGATCAGCTCATACTTGTTAACAAAACTCACTTGCAGAGCTTGAAGCAAGCACTAATTTTCTTACCATCCATCTATCCATTTTCCTGTATTCTGTGTACATATCTGTCTATATTTTTTATTGAGAAATGTGTATACATTGATTACTGGTTTACAAAATTTTTCCATGAAAGTTCCAAATGAGAAAAACTGTTCCTAATTAAAATAAGACAGTGTGAATATAAGAACTCCTGTTTATAGCTCAACTTTCCCCACTTGCTGACAAATGACTCACTGTCTCTCACCTTCATAAAATATAGAGCCAAGAGGTGAAGGAGTTAAGGATGACACAGTCTTAAAAGAAAAAGGAAACAAAAACTTTTAAAGTCAGTTTTCAATTATTCTAAATATTCGATCACAATCTTTTTAGACTTTTCACATGATCAGGGGATGGGGAAGACTCTCAGAAAGAACAATTTGACCTCTCCTTCAGCGGGTCCCTTTGACAATCAGTAGAGAAACTGGTGACTATTTATACAAGTACAGTAGAGATTCTAAGTGACCTCCATCAACTGAGGACTCCAGCCAGAGGTATAGCCTGGACTCAGAATGCAGCCCCCTCTAGGATAATGCTTAAGCTATGACAGGATTGTATCTACTGGTTCAGACACTACTCCTCAGATTTTACAAAGTGGACATCATGGGATAAAGTTCCAGGGGAGAGGTCAGAATTTCCCAGCCAACCATGGCTCTTAGATTATGTCATTTTTCTGGTGGATTTCAATGACAGAGTGATCCCTCTGAACCACAAGGAGAAAAACTCATCTTTCTAACAAGGCCACTCACCGGCTAGCCCAAGAGCTGTGGGCACTTATTTATTCTTTATTTAATACTGGTTCACTTTAACCTACTTACTATGTTCAACTGTCCCCACTAGTGTAGGCCTGTTGTGAGATGGATTCTCTGGCTCATTTGTTACCTCTACTCTGACCCTCTCACCCACTTCACTCCAAACATGCTTACATCACTAAATACAAATATGTTAGTAGGAAGCCTGGTAGCCAAATTCTTTTCCTCTTACTTAGAACTGTGTAGTTACCCTCGCAATCCTCCCCTGCCCCACACAATCTTCTGGACATCCTTCTAAAGCACTTTCCTCAGAGGCATCTCTTTTTGGAGAAGATCAGTCTTAATTCATTGCCCATTTTCCCCCAAAATAGATTCTTTTCTAAGTCTCTATTTTAGTGTTCTCTAAAAGCATCTCATTAAAATACAAATACTGTATCCTCCCGGGTGGTACAACAGGTTAATGGAGAGCATACAAAGCTAGAGGCAGATGCTTCAGCACGAGTTCAATTCCCGGCCAGGGTAGTGACCCACATTGTGAAGCAGACCTCTTCTATGTCACCCCTTGCTCCCTTCAGCAATATGTTTCAGTTGAGTTGCCTGTTCTGCTCCCTACTCTGTCTCTGGTAAATCCTCTCACAACTCCTGCACCACTGGCCTACACCCCAGTTCTGTGTGCATAAATAAATAAATCTTTAAAAAATACAAATACAACTGAAATTTATGGAGCTTTATTAGCAAATATCTTAGTTGGCAAACAATTGTGACAAGATGTTGTGTTTGATGCCAAATAATTAGTTAATATGCATATCAGAGAGTGTGCATGCATGCGAAACAGACAGATTGACAGACACTGGGGTCTTGGAGGTCTGAATTTGTTCTTCACAAAAGAAAACTGAGCAAGGGTTGAGCAAAGACATGAGCATCTTTTGGGGGGAATATGTTATTTAATGAAGAAAGTTAGCAATCGACAAAATAAAAACAATTGCAAGAATCAGTGATCCTGTGAGCCCAAGAAAATCACATCATTCTTAGATATCTCAAAACATGCTGAAATATACTTTAAAATGTGTAAAAATGTGTATCTGAAACTCTTTATGGGGTGGAAATGTATTTCATAACAGCAAGCTCAAGCACTATTAAAACCTCCTGTTGTATCAGATGACCTTTCAGAGTGTGCCAATGTTGACAAAAATCAAGGAACTCTTTGGAAAACTTAGAAAGGACAAGCAAATAAGAAGCTCCAAGAGATGAGACTACAAATTTAAGTCAAGCAAATCACACTTGTTTATACCTTCACTAAATCCCCATGAATCAGAGATCACACCTTTACCCAAAAAAAGCCTTAGAATCTTTCTTTAATTTCCTAAAACTACTTTATGATATTCTCAAGATCATTATAGACCAGTAATTAACTATTTCTTTCACAAACATTTTAAAGTTACTAACATTAACATTCTCTGCATTATGTATGTGTTGAAGGCATTTCCACTATTTGTCTAGAAGTCACAAAGTTACATATGTACATTTTCATGTATATATGAATATATATATGAGTGTGTGTGTTGTGTATATTTCTGTCTGAACAGTTTATTATACATATATGTATATATATTTAAATGTTTAAAAAAGCTTTAAATACAAAAATCACCAAAAAATGTCAAATGCAATACTTATTTAGAGCTAAATTAAATCAAGCCTCCCAAGTCTTAACATAATAACACTCTTCAACTAGAAAGATCATGTCAGCATAATTAAGCATCCACAGTATTTGTGGTTGACTAAAGGAAGAGGCAACAAAATTGTTCCCACTCATGGATGTGTTGGGTGTCTTTCCTTGTCAGCAAGTCTTTTTTTAGTCAACTATCCCTTAGTGCATTATTTAGCTGCGTCACCTAAGAGATTTCTTTTTCCCTTTCTTCCAGTGTCTGATTGCATTTGTTCTAGCAACTTAACTGCAGTGTCATTATTATATGATTCATCACATAGCCAAGGGTCAGACATGCTTTAAAGTCTACAGTAGGTTTCTACACCGTGGGCGGCATAATGAAAGATTCAAATAAACGAATGTGCTATAAATATTGTATATTTGTGGGAAAAAATGGTAAAAGCTTTTAGCTTTCTCTGAGTTCTTCTAAAAGGATGTGGTTTTTAAACAACAGACCCATTTTACAATCAAACTCTAATTTTACTTCAAAGTGTGCCAATCTGTCTACACCTACACTTTTGCTGGTCTTTAATACTAAATGAAATTTTTAGGTGAAGGACATTCATGTCTTTTTCTCTGGAAAATACCCTGAAAGCCACTTTGGCAGCCTCTAGTTGACAACATAATAACACTCAGTGCTCTGAAGTAAAAGGTATAAAAGAAGACTATTATGATGTGAATATTTGGGGAGAAAATATTTTTTAAATAAATTTTGGTGAGAAGAATAGGCTGGATCTAAAGAAAAATCTAAAGAAAAATAATTTGTAATGACTATTTTTAAAATTATATATCAAAAGTAGGTCTTCTGTATTCATAGCAAAAATAAGGATATTTCTGGGTATCAGACAAAATTTAGCATTTTTGCGGTCCTGTGATTCACTTCCAAATTCACTGCATGTGCACCCCTTTACCCTTTGACATTATCAAGCCTTTCAATTTTTAATTTCAGTACAGTATTTGCTCCTTTTTGATCTAAATAACACTCTTCACACCTCAGGCCTCACCTTAACTATCATTTTCCATAGAAATTTCTCTGGCTCCATCCTCCTTTAATTGTATTTTACCACTGCAAATTTGTCACAGGTGGTCAAACTCAGTACACACATAAATCCAGAGCCACCAAAGTCTACTACCCCTGTTGTTTGTCTTTTTGTGTTCCTGTCCTCAATCACAGTGTGCCAAGACAGCATGAATGTGGCTTTTGACTCTCCTGTTCCTATTCTCAATGTTAACTTGATCATTAACTTTCTCAGACAAATCTACACCTTCTCACCACCCATACCCTGGCTCTTCTGACTCATGTGACCATGTCCCAAGAGTTGTCCCATGTCACCATTATTTCTCATTTATGACAATATTGTAACAGCTTTCTCATTCTTGGCTCCCTCATATCCATCTTCCACTATATTGTAGGTCATCTTTTTAGATAAAGTGTGAATCTAATCAGTTATTCTTTAGCTGTTAAACCTTTACTATCTCCATTGCCTTCCAAATATAATGCAACTTCTTATCAAGATGTACAAGGTATTTCAACATTCTCTACCTTGGGTAGGTTCTCCTTTTGAGTCCCATTCTTTGAGGTAGTGTTGTAACCCTAATGTGAAGATAACAAATTAAATTTCAATCATTTTCAAAACTCTATTAGGATTACACAGCCAGGAATTGGTGGAGTTAGAACTGAGTTCACATTACAAGTTTGAATAAAGTATTTGAAAGTTTCATTCTAATTTAGAAGAATTAAATTTGTTTGAATTTGTTTTCTTGCTTAGAATGTATGCATTCTAGGATTCAGTTTAACTACTTCTGACCTCATTTACAGAATAACATGACACCATTTCATTAGAATGCTACTTGTATATAAATGATTATCTGTCATCTTAGTTGTTTCTCCTGAAAACAGAAGACTTGTGTGCAGACAATTTATTTGGAAGGTGAACTCAGGAAAGGGGAAAGAGTGGGGAAGGCTGTCTAGTCAATAAAATACATGTTGAAAATGTCAACTAAATGACAGTGGGACTCAGGAAAAATATACTACCTACTTCCTAGAATGCTACCTGAAGGAAGGAAGAGAGGGGAGTTTTTAGTCTGCTTCAGAGCTCATTGGTGGAGAGTTGTCCCAAGGTTTAAAATTGTATATGTGCACCAACCCAATAAGATTCTGCCAGCACCTCAGGTCTGCAGAGCCCCAGGGTAGAAAGTGAAGACACATAGGAAGTCCCATTCTCTGCATTGAAACCTGTATAGACCTGTCTTTAACCAACACAGCTAAAACTGGAGATGGTGGCAAGAAGGATGCATGTGGGCACCAGAAGCATGTTTAGCCCCTATTGTTGGGAAATTATATAAATAATAAACAGAATCCTATTCTTTTTACTTACTTTTATATTCACAACAAATTTCAAGTTAATGGGCCACAGATTAGCACAAATACAATTTATACTGATTTTTCTCTGTGGAAAACAAAGATAATTAAATTATGTGTTGGTGATCCTATTAAGTGTCTCATTGGCTCCAAATAAAGACTAGGCACTTAGCTGCAAAGCTAGGGCTAATCGATAATTCTCTCTGGAAGAGACATTCTCCACTTCTATAATAGCCCCGTTATAGAAATGTTAAATATTAAAAACACTGGACCCAAAATTAATCACACAGAAAATGATTGTTTACCATTTTTAGAACCTATGAAATCATGACTGGTATCTTCAGTATTTCTTATTCTATGCCAGTTCTCAAGGTTCTTTGCTTATTTATGCATGAAGTCATGAAAAAATATATCAGGGTAACCTATAACTTTCAAAACTAAAATCCTTCAAGTATTTCTGAAACATGACCTCTTTATATACTATCTTATTTTCAAGTAGGTTCATACATTCATAGACTGAAGAGAAAGTAAGATATAACTTAAAATATTAAGATTATTGTCTTGTGAATGAAAGTCTTTAATTTCTTCTTCATGTTATATGGAATTTCCCAAATATTTTTCTTACATGTTATTTTTTCTATTACAAAACAACTCTACACTGGACTGTAAGTTTAAAGGTCAAATTAAGATGAAATGTTTGCTAATCATTTTTAATTCAAATACAGTGCAATATGGCTTTCACAGAAAATCACAATACAGATCAAGATCATGTATATAGAAATTTTTCCATTACAATGAAAAAAGTATTAATCATTTGAGTTTTATACGGAGTGAGGTTCTTTCCCATTTTCCAGGGGTGTTAATACATTTGGACTAGAGCCCATGCATAGAAAGCCCAAGAAGTTCTGAACAACATGTATATAGAAGGGGAGAGGGTGACATTTGCCTTTTTCCAATATAGACCAGAATAGACCTATCCATGTAGGAATGTTCAAGAATCATAAAATAGCACTCACCTTAATTTTGACTATAGGGAAACAAACATACCATTTGTCATTTTCATTTTATGCATGGAATAGTGATGAAATATAGATAAAATGTCTGGGTAGATTTATGCCATATGCTCCTGTTTAGACTGTTCTGCTGCTTCTATTGCTTCATATATTCTCATCTTAAAGAAAATTTCAGACAAGCTCCAGAAACTTCTTACTTGAAAGAATTGAACTCATTAATCATTAACAGCTGCAATCTCACCAAACCAGTTAGAAGAAGATGCCAATAGGCAGAGCTGGCTGTTTACCATGGGCAAGTCCTAGGTGAATCTTTGTGTTGTTAACCTTGGGTCATTTTCCAGGCCTTCCTCTTCTTTCAGAACCTTCCAGTATTGTTGGGCAGCCACCATTGTCCTTTGACAGTACACCTCCCTGCAGTCTTCATCTCTGCTCTCACTGCAGTGTGGAACTCAAGTCTGCCTATTTTCTGTGCCATACCATTTTCAGCATTGAACACATAGTCTCTTTGATTTATTAGGGCGAAGAGGAAGCTTGTTTTGCTTATTTTTTCTTTTGCTCTTAATCTTGAGAAAGTGTGAGGATGACAGACGAGATATGAAGTTGAGTTTCTGATATTCCTAGTGGTCACTCTACAAAGCTAGTTGCTTTACTAAGATGATGTCTAGTTCCATCTTCAGTTTTCAGTTCTCAAATTGGGGCTCACTAAATATTCTCTCATTTTCTTCATTTGAGAAGAAAACACAGTCTTCCCTATCTGAGTCTTTACTTCTGTGTATGATGGCAAAGAAATTAGTGCAAAACAAGTATAATTTTTGTCTTTGGTAGCTAATTTATTTTTGTAAACTTTCATACTTGATAGTTGAGAAGCATTACCTAAATTTCCAATTCTCCCAATTCCAATCATTACATGTTCCTAAATAGGCCGTACTTTTCCTATATTTTTAGATTTATTTGTATAGAACTGGGGTACAGGCCAGAGATGCGGAGGGTGAGAGGATTCACCAGAGACAGAGCGGGGAGCAGAACAGGCAGATCAACGAAGTACACTGCTGAGGGGAGCAGCGGGCGGGTCAGGAGAGGTCTGCCTCGCCATGTGGTCGCCTCCGGGGGCAGGCGGCGGGGATCGAACTCATGCGGAAGTGGCTTTAGTTTCTTAGTGCAGTGTCTTAACCCGCTGTGCCACCAGGGAGGGCCACTTTTCCTATATTTTGATATCACAGACATTTGGAGCCAACGATTCTTTATTGCAGGGGAGGGGTCTAACCTGTGTATACTGTGTAAGTATCTTTGGCCTAGATCCCAAATTAGCTGGGATTTGGCCTGACATACTAGAGGGAAGGAAAGAAGAAGAAAAAGTCTTGATTTGCCAGTTTGTCTAGAAGTGATCAGATGAAGTTTTATGCCATTAGACTAAATGGGAACTTAACTTATAATATTTATTTCAAGTTACAGAAAAATGTTACCTGTTTTGTTTTCATATCCAGGATTTAGAGTTGCAAAAATGATACCCTCTATATATCAATTTCATAGAGAGCTACTTAGATCATTTCCATTTTTTTGCTGTGGAAATTACACTGCAATGATGCAATATCAACATCTATGCTTATTTATGCATATGTCCATTTCTCTAGGAGAGATGCCTAGAAGTAAAAATTTGATAGCTTCTTTGTGCTTCTCTGTTAAAAAAAAAAAAAAAAAAAAAAAACCTGTCCTACAAAACTTCTGCCTAAAACAACCTGTATCATATTACTAGAATGTGAGTTACTTGAAGACAGGGGGTGTTATCTGTTCTGTGTGTTTTGTCTACACAATAAATATTGGTTGAACAAATAATTCACATCTATGTGTCAGCTCTATGGTCTCTCTTCAAAATGTTTATCTTTGACATAATCTCATGAGTCACTTTTTCTCAAGACATTTTTGTGTTTCCTGAGTAAAATTAGTGCCAGATCATCCCCTTAAATCAGCTAAGGAAGTTTTAGTAGGAATTTGAGTGGGAAGCTGGGTAAGATCCCTACTCATGAATACCAGGTTTCACCTATGAAGCCCTAACATTTTTTATTTATAAATAGTTTGTTTTTACATCATTTTGTGCATTTTTTCATCAATTGTACTCCCCGTGTATTTCCCATCACCAAATCACCCTGTGCCATCACCATAGTCCAGTGCATTTCCCTCCCTCACTGTTTTTGATCCTACTGCCCACTCTCCCCCCATAAAATGTCTCTGGTCTATAGCTGTTCATTATTATTATTTTCTCGCCTGGTCCGTTATACTCCTGCTATGAACGAAACCATCCGGTATTTTTCCTTTTCTTTCTGACTTATTTCACTAAGCATGATCTTTTCCAGCTCCATCCATGTTGCTGCAAAAGACATGTGTTTCTTTTTTTTGGCTGCTGAGTAATATTCCATTGTGTATATATACTACATCTTTTTAATCCAGTTTTCCACTTTTGGGCATTTGGGCTGTTTCCATGTCTTTCCAATTGTAAATAAGGTAGCGATAAATATGGGGATGCAGGTATCTTTTTGAATCAGTGTTTTTGTGTCTTCTGGGTAGACCTAGGAGTGGGATTGCTGGGTCACATGGAATCTACATTTTAAGAAGTTTGAGGAACTTCCAGTTTTCCATAGTGGTTGTACTAGTTTGCATTCCCACCAGCAGTGTAGGAGAGTTCCTTTTTCTCCACACCTTCACCAACATTTGTTGTAGCTAGTTGTTTTAAGATGTGCCATTCTCACTGGTGTGAGGTGGTATCTCATTGTGGTTTTAATTTGTATCTTCTTTATTACAAGTATGAAGCCCCAAATTTTAAAGCATAATTGCTAGGGGTCTTGAAGAGGATGGACTTTCTACTAAATGCTCTCAAAGGCAACATATCTGCTTACCTTACCTATCATCACTGCTAAATTTTGCTGTAGTTACCACTGATAATTTAAGCAGGAATTGACAGGAGGAAATACAAGCCATCTTAATTGAGAATTAGAAGAACAGGAGTTATAAGGGATGAAAGGACACAAGGATAATAACTTCCTTAACTCCATTTGGACTGGGGCCCACCTCACTGAGAATAGAGGTGACAGAATTCATACTCACGCAACTTCATTTACTTGACAGGTAGATTTTACCTGTAAATGTCATTTATTCTCTACTTCTTAGGCTTAGTTTATCAAACTGTCACTCTAAGTGAAGCAAATCCAATGGATAAGTGTTCTTAATTCTACTTGATGTAGAAAGCCTCCTCTATTGTTAGATGTCAGTACAAGTTAGGTAATACCACGATGTTGTCATTGACATGTTCAGTTTTGTTTCTTTTTCATCTAAGTCTGCCCAGGAGAACAGTGTTTGTTCTCTGGCCACAGAATTGCAAAATATGAGAAACTGAGTTTTAAAAAAATCTCAAACCAATAATTAACAAAACAAGAAAATGCAGACTGTGATTTTTCTCTAGGGGGTTTTAAAAATCCATCCAGTGAGTTTAAGATATTTTTCAGTGAGTTTGAGATTTTAACTTTGAACTAAAATGTAAGCATGGAATAGATAGACCTTGGAGGGCTAGGAGGTGAGAGAGAAAAGGAGATTGCAAAAGTACCTCAAGGCTGTTCTTGAGACTTTTAAGATTACAAAATGAACTATATTTCTTTAAATCAATAAATACAGCAAAGTTTTCACAAAGATCTTCAGAAAAAAAATACAAGATCAATAAAATAAATAAAAGGAAAGTCTACATGAGAACTTAAATTGTTTTTTACTCCAACTTATTTTACTTTGTCAACTGATTAGTCAACAGTGGCTGAGTGTCTTAGCACTCCACTGACAGACCAGTAAATTAATTTTTTTTTTCTGGTTTTGGATTCTGTTTGTGATTCTAGTGAAGGAGAGTCAGGACTTCAAAAAGACCTTATTCCATTGAACAGACCCTGATGACCCCCTCTCTCTTTGCAGGGATCATGTATAGATACTCTTCAAGCCTCGACTTAGATCCCATTCAGTAGCACCATCTGTCAATGTGTCTTGAGCACTGACTCATCTTTTACACGGACTTCATTTGTTCTCATAACGAATTTATGACTTGGACACAAGTAGTAACCTTTTAAGAGTAGAGGACATTGAGACACAGTGTTCTAAAGTCCTACAACCTTAGCTGTTATACTATGCATATGGAATTAAAATACAGGTAGCTACATTCCAAGACCTACGCTTCCCCAAGGTGTAACTAATCCTATCTCAGGTAATATGCCTTTCTATGCACAGTCATGGACCCGAGAGCCATCCCATCCTGGTACTTTTAAAACAACACTATGGCTGCCTGTTTTATCATTTGACTCTCTATTAGAATATAATTAACTTAAAGGAATAGCTGTTTATTCGTACAGTTGTATTCCCAGTGTCTATAATTGCTTATCATGTAGTATATGAGCAGTAAACATTTTTAAATGAAATATTTCCCTTCTAATGATGCCAATAGTGATGGGCCTGGAGGGTCAGGCTAGTTGGGTTTTTAAGTATACAGTGTGTGATGTAAAGGAAATAATTTAGTGAGGAATCCAATTCACAGATGTGAAAAGGCAATATATGAACAAAAATATCTTTTAAATTTTATCATTAAAGGTCCCTTGAGATTCAAAGGATGCTCACCTGTTAATAATGAATAAAAAAAACCAACTTATATAATAAATTAAATTTTTTTCACAATTGAACTCTAAGTGACTTTTACATAATTGACAAATAATATCCTCTATTATGAAATCATGATTTAAAAAGTCAAAAGAATTTTCTCTAAAGCTTAAGGTAATGTAATGCCTCAAAATGACTGCTCCTAAGACATACTTGAAAAGTTTTTAAATCTATATAGATCTGGTCTTGCTCCCAGTGGTTCTGGTTCTTCAGAACTGAAGTGAGACAAGGAATTCGCATTTGGTTATTGTGCTGGGATTTCTCATTTTTTAAACCTGAAAGTCACCAAGTTAAGAGAATTCCACACCAGTTCGTGGCACTATGCTTCATCAAGCCATCTTTTGAGCAATGCAAGGGAAAATCGTAGATAGCTGAGAAATAAACCTACTCCCAACTCCACACTGGTCTCAATTAAATTGTTGCTCTTCCCCTTTCAAGTATTTCTGCCAACCACATTTAGCCCTTTCTGCTGGGAATTAACACTTGAACACATGGCACAGGTATCTGGACAACATATTGAAATAAATATTAATTCTTTTAACCTGTTATGCAAATAGATATACTCAATATTTGCTTTAGAGGAACAGGAAAATAAAGGATAGTGCATATTAACTTTTGGATGAATCCACAAATGTCAGGACAAGAAGGCGCATGTTGAAATTAATGGGCATTTTATTAGAAGCAAGCAAAATGGAAGCACTCTTACAAACTCCTGTGGAATTTGCAGTTACTGCCAGCCATGGAGATACATTTAATAATTATTTTAAGAGCTGTATTATATGGAGATTAATGACATCAAAATTATGCAAGTAACACTTTAAAGACATGATACTTCCAGATGCACAGCTGGAGGTTTGCACAACAAACCGAAAAGAGGGGACAGTCAAAGATGATACTACCCTTAGAAATATTAATAATCACCAAGGTCCTATAAATCTCTAAAAATTATCTTCTAAATTCATAGATTAATTAAAAATACATGCCTTTGATTAAGCTAAAAGTAGAGGTTTTTTTAAGTGGGGTGTGAATAAAAAGAAGAATTATAAAAAGGGTTCCCTATGCTGTCACTGAGTGTCCTGTGGGTGACAACAATCTCCAGGTGTTCTGGAAGGGTTATGACTGACAGCATTAATTACAAACCTGCAGCATTCCCAAGCCTCAGTCTTCCCTCACCACCCCCACTAGACCATTTCATCATGTAACACCTTTCTTTCAAGTGTCATAAACTTTCAAACCAAAGGTCTATGGAAAAGACTATGAATGCCTTTATGGTGGGTGTGGTGTGGTGACATACACGTGAGGCATAGTGAACCTATTCCTTTAAACCATAGTGTTGTAAACCAGTGTTACCTCAGTTTTAAAAAAAATGGTTTTTAAATCCTGAATCTCCTTTTTAAAACAAACCAAATGTGCCACTAAGGAGATTAGGAAAATACATTTCACTGAAGCCTCAGGTCTGCTAGTCACAATATTGACTTTTTCTAGCAAAATCAATAAGAACTATCCAATTTACCAATGAATATTTTCTATCCTCTAGTCTCCATAACTGAGACAATAAATTGTTGTGGTTTAAACTCACCCATTAGTGCTACTTTGCTACAGCAACCAGAGGAAACCAATACAGCATGATACATCAATATCTTTGTGGATTTTAAGAATGATCAAATGCCAGCATGCCATTATTTGTCAAAACATTTTGAAACATAGGGGGAAAGTGTGAAAAGGAAGAGTCAAAACATATCTATTTTTCATAGGTAACAAGATCCCAACAAATGCAATGGATAACATTTTCGCCTGTGGTTCCTTTCTAGTAGCTGATAGAAAGTGCTGATGCAAATTTGGCAGTGGCTGTTTCCTTGCTGGAATGCGATCAGACAAATCTATGCTAGTTCAAACCTAGATTCTCAAGTGCTGCTCCAGCTTTCCAGGGCAGAAAATTGCCAGTTCTCCAATGATTAAAGAACAGTTCAAACTTATGTGACTATTACCGGGGAAGAAAAGGTCACAACCAGATAGGAATTCCCAGTGTTCCAGTTCCTGAAGGTAGCAACCTGTTGATCCTCTGGGAGTAAAATGTTTTAAATGGAAAAACCTGGAACTAAACCCAATCACCCAACACCTAAAGCTAATGGTCTTCTTCTTAAGGTATCTGAACTGTATTTTCTACTCAAATATTTTTTAAAATTTCCAAAATGAACCCAAAACACATCAGACATTTTTACCCTCCAAAGCAACACAAAATCTGGCACAGTTGGCACATCACTAATAATAATTGCTGTAACTCAAAACACAATCCAAATATAGGGCTTCACCTTAATCCAAAGATAACTGATTCTCCCAATGTATCTATCAGGATTACTGATTCATAAATTCACTGCTTCATAAAACAAGTTTTAACCAAACACCAGTTTCTTTTGAAAAGGAAATGTTAGTTGATGACATTTAAATCAACTTTTCATGAAAGTAGCCCCAAATCAGACGTCATTAGCTGACATTTCAAATTTTAGTTTTACAGCACTAAGTGTTAACCTACTTTAAATTCCCTTGAAAAGAATTTTGAGTTGTCTAAAGCCCCATCACAGTAATTCCCCACAGAGTTTCATAAAATGCTAAACAAACCTAGTTTGTGTTTTAAAACAAATTAATTAAAACCAAGTGGCAGAATATTTATCATTATCTCAGTCCAGGCCCTTTTTCATTTCCGTGGGAATTGCCACTGCTTTATCCAGGACATGAGAGCTTTCACTTTCTGTTCTATTCTTACCAAAAAAAAAGTTCTCCTAGACTATTTTTGGTCACTGTTATCTTTGAACACAGTATATTTTTTCTTCATTAAAAATATTTGCTCTACAAGCCATTTATGACATAAAAGCCACCTAGGAGTCTTTAAATGTGGCTAAAAGGGAACAAAACATTCAGTAACTTTTTAACAGATAGTAAGACCATTTTCTTTACCAAAATTGTCCTCTAACCCCAAACAATTCTTTTTAAAAGATAGTGTAAAATAACCAAGGCAATATGTTCCTCATACAAGGCAGCCAGGGGCACTAAAACTGGCATGGACACTGCCCAAATAGTCACCGTCTGAGTTCTTCACCCACACTCACAATTGCAAGAATACTCAGGTTCAGAGAACAATAATAATATGATCTATTTAACAAACCAGAGAAACAACACACAACTGGCCTTTCACCTCACCAGAAGCTGAGTCTAGTGTTCCAAAGTCCTATGCACACAGATTCCCATCATGGCATCCTCCAGCCACTCAAGGCCAGGAGCAAGTTGAGGCCCCAGACTATAAGCCAGGTTCCACCTCACAAAGATAGCAGAAGACACAACAGGAGACGCTCTCGAGAACTGCTGAGATGTGCCAGCAAAGCACCAAACATTCAAAACAGCAGCAGGCAAACAAAAAGAACCCGAAAAAACGGTCTGTACTCACGCAGCTAGAGAGGCGCGCTGCTGTGGGCCTTCAGTTTCCCTTCCAGGCTCTAACAGCAGCAAAGCTGGGAACTGTTTCTTTCCGTCGGCGACCAACAAAAGTCTCTGAACTTTTCTTCTCTGAGGTTGGCTGCTGAAGTCTTTCCATGTCCTTCAACAGACTTCTTGAAAAGCAGCATGGTAGGGGCAAGAAATGGCTGCCTCCGGCATCACTGGGAATTTGAAAACGCGGAAATCCTGAACACTGACGCCTTCTTCAGTCCCTTAGACTTCTTTTCAGCGTCTCCAGCCCCCCTGATACATTGTTACATTTTGCCTGAGGCTATTAATCCTCCAGGGAAGGACCCCTCCATCCAGGAGGCGGGACCTGTAACACCATTCCTGCTCACCCTGTTTCTCTGAGTTGGAGTATACATTGCGGTCATGCAAAGGAATGGGGTATTATTATTTTTGTGTTCTTATATGAGTTAGTCTATAGATGTTCTTTCTACGTTAATACCTTTCAGTGAATATTGCAAATCTGCATCCCACAGGAACTCAGTTAATTTTTACTTATTTCTCAGAGGATAATGAATCTCTCTGAGAGATCCCACCATTTTGAGAACCAGGTGTTACCTATATCATGGCAAAATAGAGACCAAAGTCAGTGACTCAGTTTTTTTAAAAGACCATCGGATGGGTTTTAACCTTTGTAATGTTTACTGTCAATCTCAAGTAACATAAATGTGTTCTGTTCTGATACTTTTCCACACTTATTAAAACTGATTCTCCTTCAGGGCAGGTTTGTACTGTTTTGATCCTGTGGAATCAACCATTTGAAATCAGATTTTTTTCACCTCACTGACAGAAAAAATTCTGTAAAAGAATCACTTATTCTGTGTCCAACATTGTGATTCCATGAGGTGGTACCTAGCACATTCCTTACATTCAGCTACTCAAGTCAATGAAAACTAAGATCCAAAACAGTTGAAATTGTTGGGTTTATTTTCAATGAGAACTGTATAATAACAGTCATGTTCTCAGAAAAAAATGGCATAAGAGAGACAGAGGACTAAGAAAAAATGTAGACGGGAGGTCAAAGGTCTCCATTTCTAGAGGTCTCAAGTTTTGTTCCAACATGTTTGAACATGAGGGTAACGTTAACTGAAAATTGAAATTGAAAAATTTCTGTCACTTATCTTCCTTTATAAATGCCTGCTGTATAATAAAAAAATTAACCTGACTTTTGCACTCCCCTTAAACTTAATTATCTCTATTTGTATATAGTTCGCCCACTATAAAAATCACTCTTAATGTATACAGTTCAATTGATTTTAGTATATTTTAGTTCACATATGCTCAATGTGATTTGCTCTTTTTCTGGCTTGTGACCCAAAAATAGCTTGCTAAGCATAATCTCCCTTCCCCCTGACTCCTGGCTAGAAACAGAAGTATGTACCAATTAAGGAATTTGATGACAGTTTAATAAAGGAACTCTTCAGAAAATGTGGGTAGAAGTGGAAGCTCATAGAATGGTGGACTTCAGAGCTCCAAAGAACAAGAGGGCGCCTCCCGTGTCCAGACCTGCAGTACAAGCAAAGGAAGCAATGACTAGTACCCAGAGGGGGAGCTGGGTGGAGGGAAACTGGCAGGAGCTGGATAGGAGGAGAAATAATCCACAAGAAATTAGATTCCTGATGGTGTTGCTCCACCTGAGAGACTCCATGTCTTTCATCACAGGGAGCCAGGCTAGAGAACACTTCCTGAGAACCCAAGTGTCCAGAAAGAAAGCTCTGAAGAGGGAGCAGAGGATTATTTCATTCCTCCTCAGTGATACCTCTAGATCATCAGTAAAGTTACAAATACCATGAAATGCTTGTTAAGAAGATAAGTTTTACTGTCTTTTTTTTTTTTTAATGGAAACTAGAATAGGGTTGAACATTGAGCAGGAATACAAAGAGATAGGAAAAAGAAAAAATAGTATCAGAAATCATGACCCATACAAATATTTCCCAAGGTGACCAGGGGATTGGAGTGGTATCCAGTGAATGAGTAAATGTTTATCAAAATATATAGTCAGGCCCTCCCTGGTGGCGCAGCGGGTTAATGCACAGCACTGAGAATCTAAAGCCGCTTCCACATGAGTTCGATTCCCGCCTGCCCTGGAGGTGACCACATGGCGTGGCAGACCTCTCCTGACCCGCCCGCTGCTCCCCTCAGCAGTGTACTTCGTTGATCTGCCTGTTCTGTTCCCCACTCTGTCTCTGGTGAAGCCTCTCACCACCCCTGAGCCTCTGGCCTGTACCCCAGTTCTGTATGCACAAATAAATAAATCTTTAAAAAAAATAAAAAAATATATATAGTCAATTATTTTTCAATGAAATTATTCATAATAATAAAGGATAGCTTTATTATGATCTCCACATCAGCTTTCCTCCCATTTTCCTTTAATTAAACCAAACTTAAATGGCATATATCATTATTTCTTATTGAATACCATAGTTTTTCCTCATGTTTAGTTATTGCTTTTGTTTAGAATAATAGCATTTATTCTCCCTTTTATTGTCATCAAGTAGGACCTCAACTCTACTCGAAATTAAGCAAAATTCCACTTGCTGTTTTGGAAAATCAGCTACCACCTTTATGATTTTTTATTGCGATATGCATTATGATTCCAAATAACTGATTTTTTTTTCCTTCTAGAACTCTTTAATGAAATAAATGGAAAAATGTGTAGGTGTTCATACATAAGATCATTTTTTAAAATAATCTAATAGTTTATTTTTACATCATTTTGTGTTTTTTTCCATGTCAGTTGTAATCCCCATGGGCTTCCCATCACCAAGTCTCCCGTGCGCCATCACCATAGACCAGTGCACTTCCCTCTCACCACCGTTTTTGATCCCATTCCCCATTATACCTCTGTAAAATGTCTCTGGTATATAATTATTTATTATTATTATCAAATAATTGATTTCAAGATAACCTTTTGTCATATATCTAAACTGGCCTGAAAGTTCCAAAGTAAGAACGCAGTGGTGAACTTCTTTTGGGAGGAGATGTTTAGAAAGCAGGTAATTGGGGAGGGAATTTGAAGTAATATTGGTCATAAGAGAAATTTATTGTATTGAAGGAGAGCAACATACTAGATTAAATCTATATTATCAATTATTCTGAATAACATTTTCCACAAAGTATGAGACAAATGGGTCAAGATAAAGTTTATGGATTGTTTACCTACTATTAACCAATCAAAGTGAGGCTGACCAAGTTCACAAGTGAAATCAGTCCAAATGGAGAGAGGATCCAGCCAAACTCATGCCACCTGCACCTATCCAGGTTGAATTAGTTCCTGAGCTTTTCATTCATTCTCCTTTTAACAAAGCTACAACAGCCTTCATACTGATTGTTTTTAAAACTTGCCTACATTAATATCTTGTCTTGTTCTTTAACGTGTTAACAAGAACAAAATACACTACTCTAGCAAAAATTTGATTTTTTAAAATTTTGGTAACTGTGTTTCACTATTTTCAATAATTTCTCTTGGAATCATGTGACTCTCATTTTATGCATTAAAAACATTATTTTGACAGAGGGTCCATGGATTTCATTGAATGTCAGAATAGTGCATGGTCTGGAAAAGTAAAAAACATTTTATCTAGCATAATGCGCATTTGAAAAGCATGGAGATTGATTAAAATATTAAAAATAAATCTACCATATGATCCAATAATTCCACTAGAAGATATCTGCCCAAAGAAAGCAAAACCATTAATTCAAAAGTTATGTGAACTATGTTCATTGCAGCACTGTTTATAATAGTAAACTTACATGAACAACCTAAGTACCGAACAGCAGATATTAAGAATATGTGGTATATATACCCAATGGAATACAATGAAGCTCTAGAAAAAAAGGATGAAATCTTGACATTTATGACAAAATGGATGACACTGGAATGGATTATGCCAAATGAAATAAATAAGGAGAAAAACAAGTATCAGATAATTTTTTTCAGAGAAAATGTAGCTCGAAAGCCTCAAACCTATGTGAAAATAGGCAGAGTATATTAAATAAATACAATAGATTCAAAGTGATTGTATTTATTTGGCAATAATTTATTAAGAATTTATTTTAGGCCCTCCCTGGTGGCGCAGCGGGTTAAAGCACAGCACTGAGAATCTAAAGCCACTTCAGCATGAGTTCCATCCCCGCCTGCCCCGGAGGTGACCACATGGCGCGGCAGACCTCTCCTGACCCGCCCGCTGCTCCCCTCAGCAGTGTACTTCGTCAATCTGCCTGTTCTGTTCCCCACTCTGTCTCTGGTGAATCCTCTCACCCTCCGCATCTCTGGCCTGTACCCCAGTTCTGTATGAATAAATAAATAAATCCTTAAAAAAAAAGAATTTATTTTATTTCCAGAACTATCCAAGATACTGTATAGACACTAAAACACACACACACAAAAAACCACAGTCCGAAGTTATTTTCATGTTTGAAATGTAATTTCTTATTCTGCTTGTTACTTTTCTAGACAAGACAAAAGTTTAAAATTAAGAATCACAGGAACAAACTAACGATATTTTTCTTCTTGTACTACAACACAAAACAGCCTTTAAATTGATTTTAACTATAGTGAATATTTTCAGTTTGAATTTTTTTTTTAAAGATTTATTTATTTGTTCAGGGGTACAGGCCAGAGGCTCAGGGGTGGTGAGAGGCTTCACCAGAGACAGAGTGGGGAGCAGAACAAGCAGATCGACGAAGTACACTGCTGAGGGGAGCAGCAGGCGGGTCAGGAAAGGTCTGCCACGCCATGTGGTCACCTCTGGGGCAGACGGGAATCAAACTCATACGGAAGCGGCTTTAGATTCTTAGTGTTGTGCTTTAACCCACTGCGCCACCAGGGAGGGCCCCTGTCAGTTTGAACTTTTTAATGCATGATACGTGAAGTTGAATTACTGTCAAAACACATTCATGAACATAGCTACAGTATAGTTAAGCACTAACAGTGTTTCTTTGACATCTTTAGAGATATTAATCCTCAAAACTATTTTTTCTCTTATGAATAAAGAAACTCAAGGCCTGAGAAGGGAAATGAATTATACTTTATATAACCCTTTTCATTATACAAAAATGAAATGCAATAACAGAACCCAAATGCAAGCTAGACTTGCCTATTATGACTACTAATCTAATTCTACAGAGAAAAGAAGAAACTAAGAGATTAGTCACAATTACCCATAACAGACATGGTTAATTCAGTTGTATTATCCTTGGATTTTCATCTCACTCACTGAGTGCTCTGGCCACTTTTTGAGAAGGTAAATTAATTATTTAACAATTTCTGTAAAGCCACTTAAGTCAGCTTTTTCTCTCAATACCAAGAGCAAAGATGCCAACAAATGCATTCACAGAGCAAGGTGCAATTAAAGCTTCAATTGATTTAAATTATTGACTATCCTTCAACTAAATTAGGAGTCTAGGATTTGTTTCTCTATCTAACTTTCATTTCCAACAATAAAAAGGGGTTTATATTTTAAATTTTCTGGTCATTTACTTGTAAAATTGTATTTTAATTTTTTTCCTTCAGCAATCATTATCTACTCTTCTATGAATAGAGACTATTCTAATTAATAGACTTATTGATTTTCATAGTTAACACCTTATTCTCATAGATAATACCTATCTATTATCTATTTTCATAGATAATATCTAATACTCTCAAGACAAAACAAAGTTCCCAAAAGATCTTGCTAAAAGACAAAGAATGTAATAAACTAATATTAAGAATTTTTATCTCTAAAAATATTTTTTAGTCATTTTTAAAATTCTATATCTCTGGTTCCATAGCATTTCATTTAAAATGGTTTTAAATTAATAATATTGAAGAGAAATTGAGCTATAATTACAGAAGGAAATCAATTAAAAACCTTTTTGTGACCAGAATTATGTCAAAGTCATCAAATACTAATTTATGACTTAGGTTTCACCCAAGATATAACATGTTGACTTTTCAAAATAAAACAAATCTTTTACACGAATCATTTTTGCAAATTTTTCTAATTCATTGTAATGGCTAATAAAGGCTGAATGCAGTATTAAAAGCCATTTACTGCGCTTTCTATTGTGAGTTACAGACATACCAACTTAATGACAGTGGGCTGATTAACTCTACGTGTAATTGGCATCCTTGGCATTTCATTCCACTGTCCTACTCTGTAGTGTACCTTCCTGAACAGTTTGGCTTTGTTTGCAGATGGATCTCTCTCAAGAGGGCAAAATGATTCAAACCTTCCAGATGTCATAATTGGTCAAGGCAATATCCAGGAAGACATCATCACTTTGAGTTAGTTTCCGGAGAGCCATGAAATAATCATACCTCAATTAGCTTGTGCCTGTGTTCTTTATCCAGTCACCATGGTCTAGCATGTGGGGCTGTCCCATCTTAGGCTAACCCACTCCCCACTGAACATGGTACAATAGGCAGATACCAGAGTTGGGAACAAAAGGAGACAACTATGTGACTACTTCCATTACTAAATTTCTTTGAGTTTTCTTATTTTTTTTAAAGATTTATTTATTTATGCATTACAGAACTGGGGTACAGGCCAGAGGTGCAGGGACAGTGAGAGGCTCCACCAGAGACAGAGTGGGGAGAAGAACAAGCCGACTGATGAATTAACTGACAAAGTATGCTGTTGATGGGAGCAGCAGGTGGGTCAGGAGAGGTCTGTCTCGCCATGTGGTCACCTCCAGGGCTGGTGGAAATGGAACTCATGCTGAAGTGGCTTTAGATTTTTAGTGCTGTGCTTTAACCCGCTGTGCCACCAGGGAGGGCTGAGTTCTCTTATTTTACTTTATTCACAGGAAACCCAAGCATATACTCTCTTGTGAACAGGACCTAAAAATTATGAGTGCCAACTTCCAGTTTCTGAGATTTACCAAAGGTCAAACACTGAAATTTGCTTAAATTCTAGATCAAAGCAAAAATGAGTTTTCACCTCATTTTATTGCCACTTTTAAGAGGAACTTTGCTCAGAAAACTGCCACAACTGACTCCCAGGCTCCAAAGCTGCCTACTATTCAAGAAAACCAGCAGGCATGAGGATTCCCACCCATGCACTACTTTCTGTGAGGCAGCTGCTCATCAGTGATGTCACTAAGTGTGTGAGAATCCAAGGGGGGAGGGAGGGGGGAAGAAGTAGCTGCTCAGGAAGTTGCAGCACAAGGACAGGTAAGACATCCTCGTGGAGAGCATGGGACAAAGGTCCTGCTAAAACAGCAGCTCCTCATATCCCATGGTGCTAGAAACTAGAAATGAATATGTTAAAGAATACATTTGAATAGATCCGTAAGTCTAGTTTGAATCCATAATATACAGGGTCAACTGTGTGAACTTTATCACTAGATTTTCTTTTAATGACTGTTAGAAAAGACAATGACAGTATTTAAGTATTCAGTGAAGGAGATCTAGTACCTCTTCTGAAAGGAAAAAGTTGTCTTAATTTAACCAAAATAGTAAATTTAGGACTTATTTTTATGAGGATATGTACATGTATGTGTGTGTGTGTTTGTGTGTGTGAAAGAGATATATATCAATAGATATAGTGTGTATATGAGAAGTTGTACCTTTAAAACAAAAGAATTCAGAATGTTTCCGACTCAAAATTTTTCAGGTTTTAAGTGGCTTTTAAAGTTGAGCTTCTAATAAATCCTGTCAGCTACACACGCACACATAATGACATTCAGCCAATCCAACTAATCAAATTCTTCTCAGTAGTTGTGTTGGGTCTATTAATGAGTAGCACAAGTCAGGGTAGTAATCTGTCTTGGTTTAGCCAATGATGAGAGGAGAAGAGAGGGGGAGAAATTTATCCATTGTTGGTCATTTAATGCATTTGCTATTCTCTTTCCTTGCCATGGTTTTCTTAAGTGAGACTAGAAACAAGGGAAGGGAGAAAAATAGTTGAGATGAAATGAACAGAAAATTCTGCCTAAGAACATATTACCTTCCCCAGTCAGTCTCAGCACAGTTATCAATCTTGACAACCCATTCTCAAACCATTGAGAGGCACATCCTAACATGGTTTCTTTTACCCCTGAGTATTAAAAGACAACTCTAATGCCTTGAAATCATGAGAGATAAAACATGAGATGTAATCTCATCCCCCTGAAACATGCTCTCAATTCCAGCATTTGTTATGGTCTCTATTGTTACACACAGTAGTTCTGTAGAATTAATTATTTAATTCATTCGCTCACACACTGAACATCTACCATCAGTCATAATTCCAGCCTATTGGAGACAATGGTTAACAAGATGTCTTCTCTCTAGAACTTACATCTTTGCAGGAGGACACATCAAATGTACAAAGAAGTTAACAAGAGAAAGCAGTTAAGAAGACAACAGCAGATAGTTGCTTTTGTGAGCCATATAAGGAATTAAAACACAGTAACAGAACAGAATGATCTGGTGGCTAATTTACATTTAAATGTCAAGAAGGGATATTAGCTAAGTTAGTTCTGCTAGTCAGATAGCTCCAGTGACATTTTTGTGAATCTCTGAAGTACAAAAGCATCCAGCCTTGCTAAAATCAGAATGAATTTCATCTAAGTGAGAAAACAACAGGAGTCAACTGCCAGATATGGAAACCACTATGACTTATTCAAGAAACACAAGAAAGATCAGTGTGCCTGGAACATAAAAGTGTGAAGGGTAAGTGGTGTGAAATGAGGTCTGAAAGGTAGTGGAGAAGGCAGCATGAAAGGCATTGTGAGGCAGAGTAAGGGATCTTAGTTTTACTCTTAGGGTCAGAAGTAGTCATGGAACTAAAGTATTGCAATACACTCGCATTTTATGCTTCTAGCATTATCAGTGTCTATTACAAACATATTTCATGTTAAACTTAAAGCCTTTCTGGGAGCCCAACCACAATGAGAATTATTTATTATCTTATTTCCATAAGATAAAGCTTTCTCAGCATTACACAAAACACACAAACTCTTCAGGCCAGATCCATTTGTAGCCTGGGTGGGGGTTTTCCTCTAATGTGGCTTGGGCATTGTTCTAGAATTGCAGCTCAGCCTGCTTTTGTTCCTGATGACAAATTTGGAAAATGGAAAATCACAGGCTATTTGAATTTTCTAGCCTCACGTAGGACCTAGTTATTCATCTCTCTTTATGAATATATACATTATCTTACCTTTCAGATGTATTTACAGACTCAACTCCAATCTCAAGGGGGGGAAAAGCAAAAAATTTAAAAGTGGAGTGATATCAAAGTACAAAGTTTATGTGCAGAGAAAGAAACTTGCATCAAAATGAAAAGACACCTACTGAATGGGAGAAGACGTTTGTACATTATCTGCCTGACAAGGCAGAGTACTGCAATACTTTAATTCAATGACTTCTTCTGACCTAAAATATAGAGAGAGAGTTCAAAAACTTAAAAAAAAAAAAAAAGTCCAATTTAAAATAATGGGGAAAAGATCCAGGTAGATGCTTTTCCAGAGAAGATATGTAGGTGGTCAATAGGAAAAGATGCTCACCATCTCTTATCATTAGGGAAATAGAAATCAAAACAGCAATGAAATATGACCTCACATGAGAATGGCAGTTATCTAAAACAAGTGTTGGTAAGGATGCAGAGAGAAGGGGACTTGTGCACACGGATAGTGGGAGTATAAATTGGTGCAGCTCTTATGGAAAGCAATGTAGAGATTCCTCAAAAAGTTAAATAGAAATTCCATCTGATAGAATTATCCCACTTATGGACATGTACCCAAAGAATATAAAACCACTAATTTGAAGAGATATATGCACCCCCTGGCATATTTATATTATTTATTTTATTTATAATAATGAAGAGCTAGAAACAGCCTACGTTCCCAGGGATAGGAGGTGGGAAAAAGAAGGTATGATATATATAGATATATATATATAGTGGGATAAGATGCAGCTATATAAAATAAGATGAAATGTTGCTATTTGCAACAATATGGATGAACTTAGAGGGTATTATACTTAGTGAAGTAAGTCAGACAGAGAAAGACAAACACTGTGATTTTACCTATATGTGGTATACAGAGAAAAAATAAACTAAATGAAACAAAAATACTACTTTTAGATTAGAAGGCAAGAAGAGTTGTGGGGTACAGTGGAGAAATCAGGTAAAATGGAATAATGGTGTGGTATGGTAAAGGATAGGATTGGGCTTTTAATGGTTATGTAGTATATATTCATGTCAATTTTTAATGGTGTATACCTGAAATTTATATAATGTTATAAAGTATTACTTCATATAATTATAAAGTATTATCTTGTGTCTGGACCTACAGGTCTTAGGTCCAGAATTTTTTAAAAACTGCTTATTTTTTATTTATTTGTGCATACAAAAACTGGGGTATAGGCCAGAGGTGCAAGGGATGAGAACATTCGCCAGAGAAAGAGTAGGGAGTTGATCTACTGAACAGGCAGATCTACTGAAACACTGCTGAGGGAGCAACTGGCAAAACAGGAGGGTTCTGCCATACCATGTTGGTCACCTCCAGGGTGGGGATCGAACATGTGCTGCAGTGGCTGGCAATAGCTTGACAGCACTGAGACTTTAATTCCTGAAACACCAGGGAGGCCCAGAATTTTGAAAAAATTGTTTCCTGACCAAATAAAAAAGAGAAATTAATTTATACCATCTTCTTCTTAGTGAAAATTAAGCTAATGATCACTTTAAAATGTCCATACTCCTTTATGACATAAAAAACAATAGTTGTAAATCACCGCCACTCCAAAAATTTCTTTAGTAAGCATAACATGAAATGAAATTATCTTTTATGTTATTTGTGAAAATTATTCTCTGAGCTTCAATTATTTTATTTTAGGAAATATGTCCCTTTTTCTGGGTAAAAGATCATTCTAGTAATGTCGCTGACTGCATCAAATCATTTGCTATCAGTTGGGACTTGAATAAATATATAAATGTAAAATGGTGCATTCAATAAATTAATATTATCTGGAGTGTTATTTGTTTAAGTATTATATAAACTGATGATTCTCTGGAACTATAAAAGATTATTTTCTGCTCAAATAAATAACTCAGAGAGAAAATAACAACTATTTTTATCATCATCATGAACTGAACCTGGTTGGTTCCTTACTGTGAATTGCTTTCTGTGGGCAGAGATACTGGGGATTATTTTTAAGACATGAGAGTAAAATTGCCATGCCATAGATCCACAAACTAGAGGCTGTATCAGCTGATCAAGCCATTTAATATATTATCTAAGATGTAAACACAGAAGATTTTTTTAAAGGTCCTTCTGCCATATACTAAACACAATTGAAAATTGTGGGGGTTTTGTTTGTTTGTTTGTTTTTTTGTTTTACAGAATCAACACACATTTTGAAAAGTTGCTACAAGCTTTCCACTGCACCAGGTACTTTCTCATGATCTTATTTCCTCTTTATAACAGTATGGTGAGGTGGTATTAGTGTCTCTATGTTACAGGTGAACAGCTGAGTCTTACAGCAGTTGCTGTCTCACAATACAACAATGGAAAATGTGTATGAAACAGCAGGACACACAGTAAGCATATATTAAATGTTTGATTAACCTGGAAGTACTCTGCCTTTTAAAACAAATAATGCTTCATTTCCTCGTACTTAGATATGACATTAAATGAATAAGTATGAACCTTAGCATGTATTCTGGTTCTATTTATTTATTTATTTATTTATTTATGTTAAGTCAACTATTACTTCATTTGACTTTGACATTAAACTATCTGCCATCTTTAAAACTCTTTGAGCATGATTAAAGTCAACCTTCTCAAGTCATAGTTATTGATTCAACATATTTTTCTCCTTTTTTTGTGATATCTTAGAAAAATTATTTCATGCAAATCAAAGCCACAATGAGATACCATCTCCCACCTGTGAGAATGGCCCCTACCAAAAAGACCAGAGTCAAGAAGTTCTGGTGAGGGTGAAGAGAAAAAGGAAAACTTGTACAGTCAGTCAAAATGAACACTGGTCCAGTCCCTATGGGAAAAAGTATGGATATAGATTTCTTAAAATATTTAAAATATGACACAGCAATTCCACTCCTAAGTACCTACTTAATACAAAAAACACTAATCTGAAGGGAAACTTGCATTCTCACTGTTCATTGCCACACTATTTACAATAGCCAATATACGGTACAAGCCAAAGTGCCCAGTGGCAGATAAGTGGTTTGAAAAGATATGGCATATTTGTGACTTGCTAGCGTAAATGGGTTCTTGAACTCCTCAAACAAGAATGAAATGAGAATTCCAAGCACAATCATTAATTTGGAAGCTGACATTTCCTGAAACCATAAAACAAAAGGAAACTCCAGGGAGACCTCAAGTTTGGATGTTTCCCTAAAGGACAACAGCCTCTCCCTCTACAGACAATGAGGAACCTACCACAAGGGATGGCATTAGTCTACATGCAGGGTGGAGGATTCAGAGCAGCCTGACGCAGATGCAGAAGAAGAACAGCCTTCTTCATGCTTCATATATTTAGAAAATGGTGGGGAAAATTCCTCCCAGAGACAAGGATCTTAGTATTATAATGAGGACAAGATTGGAATAGGGTCATCTCAAAGTTGCACACAACCACTTGGCCCAACCAGTCTGTCCATGGGCCAGTAACAGACTCTATTTCTTATTTGCTATGGCAATTTGATCTAATCACATGATAGCCTTAATCCTCCAACCTAAAAGATTTTTCCCTTTAGAAGCACAGTGAACTATATTCACAGAGTAAATTATGATGTAATGAAGGCAGTTCTTAAAGTTCATAACTAGGATGAGTTGAATCATGCCCTCCCCAAATTCATGTGTTTAAGTCTTAAACCCTCATACTGTCAATTAAAGTGAGGTCATTAGTGTAGTGTGGGTCCAAATGCAATACGACTGGCATCCTTATAAAAAGAAGAAAGTTTAGAGCATGGGAAGAACACCATGTGAAGGCAGAAATTGGATTAGTGCTTCTACATGCCCAAAATTGTCAGCAAATCACCAAAGTATGGAACAGATTATTCCCCAGTGTCTTGAGAAGCAGTCAACTCTACTGACACCTTAATTTTGAACTTCTAGTCTTGAGAACAATGAGATGATAAAATTTGGTTGTTGAAATCACTCATTTTTGTAGTACTTTGTTATGGAAGTTCTGGGAAACTAATAAATGTCTGATGCGAGTATCTCCACTCTTTAGAAGAAGTTAAAATCCTCTTCTGAGAGGGAGCTGGCATTGAACTGAAAGCATGAGAGACAAATTTCTTCATTCTAGCAAGGATACTGACCATTACTCAGGTGTCAGCTATTGTTGTTACCTCAGAGATACAATCATGAAGATCAGAGCCACCACCCTTATATAAAGCCATCTGGCAAAGGTTTAGAAATGCCGTGATGGAAAACAGGTAATGGAGGTGACTTGGAATGAATACAATGATTGTCAAACAGTATAGATTTCAAACTCATGACAAACAAGAACTGTTATGATTTTAATTTTGCTGTTTCTTTGACTACAATTTCAACCTCCAGCCCCTGTGGCTCCCTGTCCTCTCGACTGCCACTGCCCCATACTGTGCACTCACAGGCTACATGCTACAGCAATAAGTACTTGTGTTTGCTCCAAACTCCCATACTCTTAGTTTCATGCATTTACTCTTTCTGTTTTCTCTGCGCAAAGTCCTCTACTTTCTCTTACCCCTTTTATTTACAGCTTAGGCTCCTAGGCCTTTCTAGAGTCAAAAATCAAGCATTATCATCACTTTATTTTTTTTAAGATTTATTTGTGTATATGGAACTGGGGTACAAGCCAGAGGTGCAAGGGCAGTGAGAGGATTCACCAGAGACAGAATGGGGAGCAGAACAGGCAGATTGACAAAGTACACTGCTGTGGGGAGAGGTCTGCTGTGCCATGTGGTTCACCTCTGGGGCTGGGGATTGAACTCACACCAAAACGACGGCAGCCAGCGTGCAGGGCAGCTCTTCAATCTACTGCACCACCTAGGAGGGCCTATCTTCATATTTTTAAGCCTTTTCTGATCACAGTCTCAGAAACCCCTGCTTTGACCCCATGGTACCAGCTACCATCATCATGCTGGAATTGACTGTACTTACTTGCAAGCAGAGACTATGTACTTTCATCTCTCTGCTTCATGCTGAGCACAGTTCCTAGAACAAAGTGGATGCACAATAAATATTTCTTAGATCAAATGAATAATTAATGAATATAAGGAAATGTCACATCCAACAATCTCACCACATCTCACTCTGTCCTGCAGGACTATGACCTCCATCACCACCCACCATAAAAGTACCACCCACTATCACCCATCTTGTCATCAGATGTTAAACATGTGTCTCTACCCTTCACCAGTAAGAAGGGAAGTCACTGAAATACTGCTATTTATCTCTTAAAAGTTGCTGAGCACAATCCTGAGCTGTGCTGTAGTTCTCAATGTATAACTTTTAGTTAACTATGACTTACATATAACATGAAAACTAAAGAAAGTCATAAAGCATTGAGCTCCTTTAGAGTGATAAATAACTTTGTAATCTTTTTAAATCTTTTCTTATTGAGTAAGCTTTTTTATTTTCTTACATTGCTGTTCACTTTTGTATATTTGATCACATAATTCCTTTGGATATAAGTAAATATACAAAATAAAAGGAAAAATAAGGTAGTTGAAAAGTTTGAACTTTTATGCAACCACATATTTTCATTGGTAGAGATGAACAAGTACTACTAAAACAGCTTTAAGAATCATAAATTCTAACTTTAACTTTGCCTCTGCACTTGATTGTATTATCTCTTAGGTTTAATCTCTTAAACAGTTAGGCTTTCTTCTGTTTATAAAATGGAAATAACAGGTGCTTCTATTATAATGCATGTTTACTTTCTGAAAAATTACACACTAAAAATGAAGGTTTATGGGAAGGAAGACTAAGGTTGGGCAGGTTATCCGAAAGCTGTGGAGCTTTGCAGTGGTAATGGAAGACAGGGGAAGGGATAGGGGGTTGTTGAGCTTTGAAACTGAAGTCAAAGAAACTGACAAAATTAAATGTAACACTAATAAATGCAATTAATCACCCTAACAGAAATATGATCACATGTTAAAGCTCTCTAGTGTTTAAGCCCAGTCTGTTTACTGTAACCTTAACATCTAGTGCTGCTGCTTCACCTGTGAACTAGGGATCCTGGAGAACATCTCCTTCTAATAGATCACCTAATGGAAATTAAAAAACTAATTTGGAGTATAACATTTCCATTTTCCATTGTTTTAAGGGGAAATGTCCATTGTTTTAAGTTTATTCGTAGATACAGTTTCCCCAAGGAAAAATGAACATAGAAGATATAGCAATTCTTAAAGTCACTAAACCAGTCTCTACCTGCAGTTATGGAGATTTTCATATCTTCCTAAAATCTCCACAAATTATTAAGGTTTCCCATTAATTAAAAGAGAGCTTACCCTTGATGACCTCAAAACATTGACTTCAGAAAAATCTCTAAACAAATGGCAAGTTAGATAAAGTTATACTCTCCGCTTACCAAGAGTGAATGGGGGTGATTCGTATCAATGAAGTACCTTTTAAAAAAAAAGAACAGATTGTAGTGCTAAATCCCTATTTGAGGACCAAAATAAGCAACTGGGGCTGAATGAGATCATCTCAGGAAACTTTTCAAATTCCATGAAACTACCCTATTCTGCAGTGATATCCTATCCAGTATCTCTTTGGAGCCTCACAAATAGCAATTGCTACAATCACGTTCACTTTTACATTTAAAGGAAGAGTTGTTAGTTATGGCAACTCCTACCCTGGCTACTTTCCCAGAAAGTAGTGTGCTAAATATATTCAGGCAAAAAAAAAAAATGCAGATTTGCTCAATTTTTGCTGTTGGAGTTCTTTAGTACTTTTCAATGCATCTCTCACTGACCAAGTGAGTTGGAAGACATTTCTAATTCTTGCAGATGAAAATGCTTCCATAGTCGCCTATCATTTTATATCCTTGTTAGGTAAGGATATTTGAAATACCATCATGAAAAAAAGCTTTGCTGAATCCTGTACAAATACAATGACTCAAAAGCAGGTAGAATATAAATAAATAAATGCAATATGGAGTGCATTGGTAAAATAATAAAAAGTGTTTTATTACACATGGAATAATTTAAATTTTACTTTTTAATCTGAAAAGAAGTTATACTTTTAGAAATTGGATGATTACTTTTATGTAGTAGTCTTACATAAGACTACTATTACAGAATTAGTACTTAGAATTTGTATCCTTCTGCACTAGTCCTAGGTAAATTTCTATTGTACTATGTGTTCTTAATCCAATACTTACAGTCAAAGATTTGCAGGATGTTAGCATAGGTTGGAATTTAGAAAGCCTTTATGCCATCAATAGATTCTTTTCATAGATCACAAACTTGATAATCAGGCAGAATAAATGAAATTCTTACAATTCTTAATCTTTTTTTGGAGGGGAGAGGTTAGGGTGAGAATATAAGGACAAGAAGCAGTTATCACTGCCCAGCAAGGCAATAATCTACATATTTTTCAGTGTGGATATTAAAGCTGTGAACAAAATCACTAATATAAGAACTTACCCAATGCAAAGTTAATAAACTTCAAAGGCAATATATGCCTATCTTGTTTCAATTTAATCAAGCATATAGTCCATTTGATGCTTATTGTGTGAAGACACTGAGCTAGGTCTTTGAAATACAAAAATAAGCAAGAGAAATAACCTTGAAATAAAGCTTAAATTCCGGATCTACCATTTATTAACTCATTAGTAACTTTCATAAATAATTTATAACCCCCTTGACTTTCAGCTTTATCTGTGAAACAAGAGTTTTGTAAGTTTTTTTTTTTAAAGATTTATTTATTTGTGCATACAGAACTGGGGTACAGGCCAGAGACTCAGGGGTGGCAAAAGACCTCACCAGAGGCAGAGTGGGGAGCAGAACAGGCAGATCCACGAAGTACACTGCTGAGGGGAGCAGCAGGTGGGTCAGGAGAGGTCTGCCAGGCCATGTGGTCTCCTCCGGGGCAGGCGGGAATCGAACTCATGCGGAAGTGGCTTTAGCTTCTCAGTGCTGTGCTTAACCCGCTGCGCCACCAGGGAGGGCCTGTAAGTTTTTTTTTTTTTAATGAATTAAGTAAATATCTGTTTCACTTAGCAAAGTGCCAGGAGGGAGGTCTGGGAACAGGAGCTTTTGGAAACCTATAACCCAGTAGGGAGCATGTGCCCTATCATAAAAATCATGAAAGGCAGACACATGACAAATATATGATAACATATTGAAGACAATCGTGGTTTCTGGTGAAGAAGGTTAAATGCAAGAAAATAATGAGCTTTAAATCAGAAAGGAGAGGAGAATACTCCTTGCATGGCAAGAATATGGAAATGGACTAGAAATGGAAATATTGGGGACACATTCAACATAAAGGGAATGCAACCAGAAAGTTGAAGCAAGGTGACTCAAGTATATTATATCTATTTTGTTGATAAATTTGAAACTTTTAAATATTGGAGAACACAATGGATCATTATATCATTTCACTCATGCTGATTATCATTCATTCTTTTCACAAGTAATGTCTATGTATCAAGTTCTGTGCCTAGCACTGGGCATTCAGTGGTGACAAAAGAAATTTGAGGATGCCTTCGTAAGTAAATGATGTTTAGCTGAGTCTCAAAGGGAGAAAAGGAGAAAATGATATTGAAGTAGGAAAAAGTATTTTAAACAGGACTAACAGGCAGTGGTTAGAGGTACAGCCAGGTCCAAGAATATAAACCTTGTTACTAGGAAAATTTTATTATAATGTCTGGAACATGCTAGACACTGCTAAATGAGTAAGAGTGGATGAATGAATAAGTTTTGAAGACACAGATTATCCAACATCTAAACAAGAGAATGGTGTGGTCTCATCTACACTTAAAAAAAAAAGAATTTTGTGACCATCTGACACAGAAGTTTGTGGGAGGGAGGATCTCAGCACATTTTGTGTGCAAAACAGCACAAAATTAGAAATGCTGACAATAGCGACCAGGAGAGTGGTGACAAGATTTGGATTGGAATTGTTTAAATGGGAAACAGCAAAATGCTTGATTTTCTCCATAAACCTATCTTGCCGCAGTAATAGGAGTGTCGTAAAAGCCATATGTGTGTTGCTATGACCCTTGACTTTTTTTGCAAATAATGGCAAGATTTTGAAGGTATTCAGGGGAGTAACTGATTGGATTTGCATTTTAGATAGATCATTCTAGTGACAGAGTGGAAGATGATCTCAAAAGTCCCAATCGCCACCTCAGGCTAAATAGAAGGTAAATAAAGGAAAGAATCTCACTGAATAACTAAGATAACTTAGGGGACAAAGAAAGCATACAATTGTAATATTGCAGGTAGAAAAAACAATAAGTAACTGAGATTAGTAGAGGGTAAACAAAGGTAGGAGGCTATTATAATATTTCAAGTAGGGCAATAATGAAATAAAATGAAAGAACAGTCATGTCAGGTAGGAAAAAATAGGGGCATTGACTGAACTGAACTACTCAAGAAGAATAGAGCTATTGAATAATTAATTGGATGTGTGGAGGAGAGGGAGTAGGAAGAGATCAGGATGATTCACAAGTGTTTATGACTGACATGATTGCCCCATTCAATAAGCTAGAAAACTAGAAGGTAGATCAATTGAGGACAGGAAAAGGTAGAGGTTTCATCTTTATCTCTGAATTAAAATATTGGTAAGTTTTGAAGTGGTGACACAAAGCATATTCAAAATATTGATTAAATGCTTTAGCAATAAGGACATCAATATGGATCCAGATTGATGAAAGCAACCCAAGCAGATGACAGCACTGGTTCCTGTGAGGTGCTCATGAGTCCTGAGTGGTGAAGGAGGAAAGTCGATGTGGGTGTCCAGTGGCCTTTATTTTCTCATTGAAGTAAAAGGTGAGGCTATTTCATTTTAGAAATGGTATGACTGAGATTAATTAAACCTACAAGTCCTATTTCTTTATTGACTATTAGGCATGTTTTCACCAGTATTAATAATAACACTTATTGTTTCTATAATCAGTCAACCAAGTACCTTAAGGACTTTTAACTGAATTACTTTTTCAGATCCCTTGATTTTGATAGGACCCTTACCTCATCCTGCCCAAATGTGTTTCTCTCAAAATCTCAGTTATGCACTAACCCCTCTTTTAGGAAACCTCAGCTTTTGCTTCAATGAAAAAATAAGGATACTTTCCAGAAAAAAAAAAAGTACGATGCACAAGAGAATGATGGAGGCAGGGCATTGGGCAAGCTATTTTAGCTAGCATTGTAAAGTGAGAATTTTACAAAATGACATCAGCATTTCAGTGGAGATCTCCAATGGGTGGAAGTACCAATTTAAAAACCTCCAAGAAACACCTTTTCATCTTTCAGGAAGGAACAGCAAATGTGAAACCTTACAGGCACAAAATAAGGAGAGCGTACTGGAATGCAGTGAAACTGGACTAAAGCGCAGAGCCTGCTTGGGAGAACATGCAGCTGACCACCTAGGGCCCTAAGGGCAGGACTTGGATTTCCTTGCAAACATGTTAGGAAGCCATTGCAGGGGTTCCTAGAGGGGAGCAATATGTTCTGACTTACATTTTAGGTTGATAACTCTGAGTTCTATGTGACAATCAACAGCATGGTAGCCAGAACAGAGGCCGGGAGACATGATGTGGTATTTCAGCGAGGTCACATCATGACTTGGGTGAAGTTCATGGAAATTTTTAGGGATAGAGAAGAATCAGATGACACTGCTAAGTTTTTGGCTTGAGCAACTTCATGGGAAGTGATACCATTTGCAGTTCTGGAGAAAGCCAAGTATGGGAAAGATTACAGAGACAAGCTCAACTAGTCCTTTTGATTGTAATAGTTTAATAGTTCAACTCAGGTGGCTGAGTTGAAAAGACTGTTGGAAAGGATAGCTTGTGTTTCAAGGAAAAGGGCTGGAGCAGCAAGAAAAACTGGGGAGTCTTTGGGCCTCCCTGATGGCTCAGGGAGTAGTCTCAGCACTTCCACCATTACATCTGAGTTCAATTCCCACCAGGGAGTTAATCCACATGGAGTGCAGCAGACCTCTCCTGTCTCAGCCCCTTCTCACCCCAGCAGTATATTTCAGTAGATCCACCTGTTCTGTTCCCCATTCTGTCTCTTGAGTCCTCTCACCCCCTACACCTCTGGCCTACACCCCAGTTCTTATATATATGAATAAATAAAAATAAATCTTAAAAAACAAGCACCATTTCAATAGCCCAATGGAGACAAATGCTGATTGGAAAAGCCAAGGAGAGAAAGGAATAAGGAAATAGAGAAAGTAAGTATAGACGATTTTGTGAGATTTTCTGAGAATGAAGACATGTATGTGTCGCTGAACAAGTTCACCTAACCTGTCCTTGATGTGCAGAGGTAGTAAGGGGCAGGTACTCATTTTGAATTGCTGATGTTCCATTGGGTAAGGAGACAAGTTTGTTGTTGTTGTTGTTTTTAAAAGATGTATTTACTTATGCATACAGAACTGGGGTACAGGTCAGAGGTGCAGGGGCAGTGAGAAGATTCACCAGAGACAGAGTAGGGAGCAGAATAGGCTGACTGAAGAAGTACACTGCTGAGCCGAGAAGCTGGCAAGACAGGAAAGTTCTGCTGCACCATGTGGTCACCTCCGGGGCTGGCGGGGATCGAACTCATGCTGAAATGGTTTTAGCTTCTTAGTGCTGCGCTTTAACCCACTGCACCACCAAGGAGAGCCTGAGACAAGTTTTTAACTAAAAATTTTCATTTAATTTGTATCTAAAGAGCATTGTCCAAACATTGTTTAATTTTCATCTTTAACTAAATCTCACTGCAGTTAGACAGTTATCTGATATTAAAACACTGTCAGAGCCTAGACAGGAGGTCTGGGAATCTAAAAAGCTGGGAGGGGCCCAAACAATGTTGAAGTCTAGCAGACATTGTATTAATGAAGCTATCCCTGCCTGTCACAGGGACAGTTAACTTCATGTATATTTCAGGGTCTATTTCCAGAAGAGAAATATTTCCTGTTTCTCACCCACATCCTGTTGTAGAAAGAGATAAAAATTATTCCATGTTTTATTTGAACATGGAATATTCATACAACATACAAAGAAAGATGTTTCTCCTTGGTCTTTATTTAAGGTCAGCCAGAATATGTGCTATAGGAAAAGAATGTCACATGAAAGGAGATGACTCAGAAGAGTAAGATATATTGCCACTTAGGTTTGGGGATGTGGTCACTGAGGTAAATTTTCAAGTAAGTTTTTAAGACTGAATCTTATTTTATTGATAAAAATAATTTAGAAAGGTAGAAAAGAAGAAAAGAAATTAGTAATTATTGATTAGTCATGTGCTGAGTGCTAGTATTTTGAAATGCATTATCTTTTTTGATTCTCATGACAGGTCATTTAAGGTTATTATCTACATATTTCAAGATGACAAAAATGAGACCCAGAAAAGTTAATTCTTTTACATAACTCATTAGAGAACCAATGCATACTCTAACCAAATCTAACAATCTTACAATAACATCTTCCATGCTAGCAAGTACTTAGTGATGGAATGATGGCTTCTCACATTATTCTTTGCTTAAGTTTATTTTGAAGAAGAAAAAGAATGGGATAATATTTGAATTTTTAGAATTCTACTAAACAGCATCACAGCCATGACAGCACATCACATGTCATTCATGTGAACATGACCCAGGAGGGAAGAAACCCTTACACCATTTGCAATCCATTTATAGCCTTCCAGGAATACAGAAGTGAAAACAAAATATAGCTCCACAGCTATCTTTGTGGAAGAGACACATTTAAGTCATCTCTTGGTTTGATTTTTAAAAAGAGCAATTCATAAAATCTTTCTCCTTCACACTCCTAGAAGTCTTGAAATCTTTAGCTTAAGCCCAGCACCTAGAAGGAGACTCTCAGTAAATAATCACAAAATACAGTGATCTCTGGTTATGTATGTGTTAGGTGCTTTGGATTAGAAGGAGGAAAGAAAAACACAGGTTGCTGTGCTAAAAGGGAGGCTAAAAATTCACAGATAGAAACAGAGCTGAGGTTCTCCCTGCTGGTGTAGAGGGTTAAAGCACAGCACGATGAAGCTCTCTGCAGCCAAGAACCCGGGGCCAGTGAGCTGACCCACGTGGTGCAGCAAACCTCTCCTGATCTGTCCACTGCTCCCCTCAGCAATGTATTTTAGTAGATCCCCTGTGCTGCTCCTCACTCTGTCTCTAGTGAATCCTCTTATTGCTCCCATCCCGCCCCACCCCACACGTCTGGTCTACACCCCAGCTCTAGTATGCATAAATAAATCTTAAAAAAGAAAGAAAGAAGAAAGAAACAGTTGGCAAAGACCAAGAGAACTCTGGGGTCCAGCTTTACCTGCTTCCCTGCTGGACTTCAGGTCTTTGTAGGCTTTATGTATTGTGTTGTTCCTCCCAACTAGACAATCTTCTTTGAAGTTTCTATTCTAGTTTGTAAAAGAAGACGGTCTGATAGTTTCACCTACTTAGACTTATCTCTTTGGGGCAGAAATTTTTATTCCAGGTCATTTCCTGATCCAAATTTGAGTTAGATCCCTTCCTCGCCCTTAAATGGTCAGCAGAGAATAACCAAGAGTTCCAACTGCAAACAGAGACCTATAGAATAACAATTTCAGCTGTAAGTGGACTTGACAGGATGATCATGGCCAATGTTTTAGTTCTTAGGATCTTTAGGCAAAGGTCTGTTTTAATTTGTATGAAACAGCACAATGTTTAACTGAAATGCTCAGATCACTCCATTATAAGTCTAGTGCTTTGTTTCCAGTCTTTGAAGAGCAAGAAAAAATTGTATAAAGTGTTAATTCAGAATTCATTTTAAAAGATACAAATCTGAAATCTAGATGTGCCAGAATGTTAGACACTTAAAAAATTTGAAAGTGAATTGCTTCTCCTCCTACATTCAGTGAATTGACACTAAACCAAATTCATGCACCACTTACTTGTACAAAAATTATTTTTGTCAGCTAACAAAGCTCTTAGGGCTTTTTTTTATCTAAAGATTATAGAAATGTGATACCCTGGTAGCAGTAGGCCACATTCTGATAGATATAGAAAAAGCTTTGCCCTCAATGTAAAAGAACATGTCTTGTAACTGAGATTCTAAAACACAGAATGTGCACAAAAGTCTCATTGGTTCTCCCCAAAATAAAGATTTCTAACAAAATTTATTTGAAGATGTTAGGATATGAGTATAGTTTGGTAAGTGGTTTTGGGTTTTTTTTTTTTTTTTTCTGTTTGGCACAAATATTCTGTAAAAATACCTGCCTCTTATGAGCGACAAAAATTTACATATAACATAAACACATGGGATCCCAGATTGTGTTTTGTTTTCTCTTCTTTTAAAATTTATATTTAATTTCTGTTTCATGAATTAACCTTGTTATGTCCATAAAATCCTTTAAAAGGAAGAAACAATGATGAAATAGCCTATGCCCACAAAGAAAATATTTAGGAATTTCTGAGGAATAGCATTTCACCTGGTCATAGAAATACAAATATTATGTAAGAGAGTAGTTAAATAGTGTTATGGATTGAATTATGCCCTACCTCTTCCAATTCCCCTCATAGTGACCTTAATTGGAAATAGGGTCCATACAGATGTAATTGGTTAAGATGAGTTCATACTGCTGTAAGGGGTGCCCCTAATCTAATGTGACTGATGTCCTATAAGAAGGAGAAACTGGGATACAGACACACTGAGAGAACCCCCGTGAGGGCTGGAGTTTTGCTGCCACAAGTCCAACAACTACCAGAGCTAAAAGAAAGGCCTGGAACAGGCTCTTCTTCAGCACCTTCAGCGATCAGACAACACCTTGGTCTTGGACTTCCAGCCTCCAGAGCTGTGAAATTTTAAAAAAGTGGTTTTTTGACTCCTAGTAAACTAATATGGATAGCTATCTCCTACTGGTGGAAGGATTTATCAGTCCCCTTTCATTTAAGGTGTTCTCTTGGTGTTTCCCAGCTTCTCCTTTCTTATAATGACATCAGTCACATTAGATTAGGGGCCCCCCCTTACAGCAGTGTTCATTTAATGAGGGGGTTCATTTAACGAGCCCCCTCCCCCCAAGAAAACTAAGTTTGAATGCCGTGGAGGGGGCTGGTTTCACCAATACTCTCAAGTCAATTAGAGTGAATCAGTGTTTGTAAGAACTGAAATCTACCTTTGAAAAATATATGGAAAGAACAATCCATTGTGATGAATGTCACTAAAGCCATGTAGGCAGAGTAGAATGTTATGCAAACCAGGTGAAGCCTGAAAAGAAAACTATTATGAGGGAAGATGGAATCTGGGCCCTGAATGGCTCACCGCTCAAAGTCAACATGGTCCCAGTGTTATGGAAGCACCCTAAAAGCAATAATGCGAACATGAGGGGCAGTGGATCAAAGAGGGAAAGAGATGAGAGGAGGGAGAGACCATTGAAGTAAGTGTGCATCTCAGCACAGCACAGACAGCTCATGGTGAGTGGGACACCCCAAGTTATTAGTATAATACACAGAATGAGGAAGTGATCACCGAGAGAATCATCATCTATGTGAGTTGAGGGCACTAATGCCACAGCACTAGGACTCAAGTTGGAAGTCACAGCCAGGGTGACAGCCCTGTCAGTGCTGTGTCTGGGGTCCTCGCCCCATTGCAAGGACAGCGCTCTCATTTCCTACTGGTAGCATAAGTGAGGAGACCCAAACCTAGAGACAGTTGCAGGTCTACTTCCTGTCAAACATGCCCACAAGCAACTTTTCCCTGTTTCATCAGCAGGAATAGCCATGCAATATGTCCAAGCAATGTTCTATGAAGAAATATATGCCCCCTTCTCATCTGAAGAAATATTTGCACATAAAAAAATCTATTGCAGACCAACTTTTCTGCAACTCTGTCAAGATGGGAACATCAAAACTGGAAACATAAATGTTTCCTGATTCATATGCAAATTCAGATATAGCCATCTTACTAGGGTACATTTAAAGTCAATGTGCTGTCTTTCATATAAATATAAAATTAATACATTCCATATAAGTATAAAATGAATATGTTCAATATAAAAAAATACATATTGCAACTTTATGGCTATAGCAATGTATTTTGTAGTGACTTGGTAAATTTACCTGGGAGGAATGTAAATGAAAATGAAGCATATATATTGAAGGCCTGCTCACTGGTGTACGAGACTATGCCAATGGTTCAGAGTCCCTACAAAAAGTGTGTTTTTTCTCTCTGTAAGATCAACTGAAAAAAAGTGGTAGAGACTGTCAGCTCCTGACAGTTCTATCTCTACACCAAAGAAGACATTAGATACATATCTTCCCCAACTTACTACCAGACTGTCATTCCACAATTACTGAATTATTTATCTGCTAGATGTGTCCATTTTTAGAGCTGTCACTGTGGGTGTTCCTTAAGTTATACCGAGAAAAATCAGTCATTCCACTGGGCTTAACTTATCTTTGTTCTCAGGTGAAAAGCCTCAATTTAGCCATTGGAGGCAACCATATACTCACCTGTTTAATTACATATCTCAGAAACCTGGAAAAAATCCAACCTCTGCCTCATAAAATGGATTTCAACATTATTAAGTCAATGAATTTTTTTAAGATTCATTTATTTATACATACAGAATTGGGGTACAGGCCAGAGGTGCAGAGGCGGTGAGAGACAGAGTGGGGAGCAGAACAGGCCGAATGACGAAGTACACTGCTGAGGGGAGCAGCAGGCAGGTCAAGAGAGGTCTGCCACGCCATGTGGGTCCCCTCTGGGGCGGGGATCAAACTCATGCTGAAGTGGCTTTAGCTTCTTAGTGCTGTGCTTTAACCTGCTGTGCCACCAGGGAGGGCCCAAGTCAATGAATTTTTAAAGACCTTGGTTAATAGTTCCTGAGCACTTGCTATGAGCAAAGTATGGTTTTTACCTAGATTAGCTCTTTAAATCCTCAGAACCACCCTAACCAGCAGATGCCTCTAATATGTCCATTGAACAAATAAAGAAAAGGAAGTCCAGGGTAGTTACATGGCTTAGCTACTACCTCACAAGGAGTGAGGCAGAGAAGCATTCAAACATTGCAAGCCTGACCACATCTGAGTCAGCCAGGTACAGACTGATGAGATCCTGCAGTAAGGATATGGCCTTCCTTCTGTCTGATGGGAAAGTAGATCTCACATCAAGCATATTTCATTGCACACTACATATGAGCCAGATAATACTAACATGATTTGTATATTTTCAGTTCACTTTTGACATTAATCTCTGAAATATATTTTTATCCCCATCTTATACATGAAGAAATAAACTTGGATCATTAAAACAATCATTAAATCAAGGTCACAGCGTTGGAAAATTTGTTGCTAAATGAGATCCTAAACTAAAAACTTCTTTCTTTTATTCAAAACATATTCATTTTATTTGTTTGCTACACTGTGTATTCATCCCTGTTAGATAACAGTGATGGATATTAAATATTTTTCTTCAAACCTGTCTATGTTTTCTTCAAAGATGTTTATGTTTTCATATCACATAATACTAAAAGAAACTAAGGAATTATTCTCCATGTAATTAATTTACCCCAGAGTTGTCAGTAAGCAAAACAAGTAAAAATAATAATTCAACATCTCTTTTTCAAAAATATTAAATTAGTGCAGAAATGCAAAAAAACAAACAAACAAACAAACAAACAAAACTGCATAGTAAGGAGCTTAACTCCAGTACCCCCAGGGCTCCAATACTCCAATGCCAGTCCAGGAATTGTAGAATGGCTGTGCCCACTCCCGTAGGGGGAATGTAAGTGTAGATTACTTGCCCAAGATAGATGTTTTTAAAATCTTATAATATTTTACAATATATGCTTACATGTAAATTTTTTACATAATTAATGCAATAAGAAGGCAGTTGGATTTTACTTTCTGGTTGTATCAGATTTTCTAGACTTTAAAGCAGACAGGGGGAATGCTTGTTCTACATCCACCTGTTATTTATTGGTCCCTATATTTAACATACCTTGGAGAATGATGAGGACATGAAGAATTGTGGGGGGAGACATCTTCCAAGAATATAGCATTGATAGTATCCTGATACCTAAGAAAAAGAGGAAAAATGACCGATGAAGTTATTGATAGCTGTTTGCAAGCAGCAACCTGGCTGAAGGTGAGCTAATACTTAATGCTTTATTTTTAAATATTTTTGGGATCCACAGCTCTTCTTATTGTTCATAGCTTATATTTTTAAATGTTTTCTAAGAGCAGTAGACTGTCTTTTATATGAGCTAGCTCACCAGAATTGGACAGGACAGTATCATACTATCTATCCAAAGTAGAGTAAATATCATGCCCCAATTCATGCAGCAAAGAAACAAAAAGCCAGGCATTAAATCTAGACATTCTAATTCCAGAACCTGTTATGATCAACCCAATATTTCCCATGTTTAAAGCCAATAGAGTGCCCTAATCTTGTACAAGGCCCTATTCATTATATTAGTGAGGTTTGTAATTGTCTGGGACTTTTGCACTTTTTTTTTCATTTTCAAAACATGCATATTTCCAACTGACAGGAAAGAAGTGAATAATAAAAATAGATAACAGAGAAAGAATTTATCTTAGGCATTTTTAAGATAAATTTTTAGAATTTATCTTAGTAATAAATTATATCATTTTAACAATGTTTTAGTTACAACTCAGGGGCATTAAATGTATTTATATTGTTGTATAATCATCACCAACATCAATGTCTATAATGCTTGTCAATAATTTGACTTCAAAATATATATTCATTCAGCAATATCTGTTGAAATCTAGCTAAGTTTGTGCCCTGAGTCAGGTGCTGTCCTGGGAAAGACTTCTCCACTTCCTATTTGCAAATTGTCCCCACATAGTTGACCAACACAGCCTAATGAGCCTTGTTCTTTGTGGGGTTGGCAATACAAATCCTCAGTAGTTTAGAGACAAAGAGTTTTGGGGTGGAGGATCTGATACCATCAGAGAACACGCCTGGCCCCTCAAGCATTATCCTTCACAGCAGAGTGAAGAGCCTGAGCGCTAAATGTGTATTTGCATGTCCTTTGTGCCATTTGTGGTAGAACTTAGATATGCTTCTTAGTCCCTCTGAGCTGCCTATGTCTCTGTAAAACAGGACTAAGTTTTATTTGATTGTTTTGAGAAGGTCAGGGGTAATGCATGTGTGGTAAAAGAATTTAAAATGTTGACAAGAAAAAAATGTGTATAATACTTAGGCCATTTTTATGAAGGAAAGTCGATCTTGAACCTGAAGCCTCGAGCTAGCCTTTGCTGGCCTTTAGCATATCTTAGTGTTGTACAGTGTCAAGAATGCGTATGTGTGTGTACACACAGGTGCATGTGTGTTCACATGTGCTCTGTGTGTGCATACATGCTTATGCTCATGTATTAGGAAGGAGGGGAAGATAGAACCCAATGTTCTGTGTTAGAAATAGAGGAGAAAATGAGGCCTCAGGGAGGCAGCAGGACTAGGAGAGCTCAGCCTGAGGAGAGGCAGAGGCCTAGAGGGAAAAGTAGAGTTGGTGAGTAGAGATTTGAACCTTGAAATGTTGTTTACTTTGTGATCTAAAACCCCATTTTGGTTGTTTCTCTGAAGCTTATACTGTTCAGCAATATTTGAATTCTCTCTTTTTTGACGATATAAACATAGGATAAGACACAGGAAGAGATGAACACTAAGTCCTATGTTATTGGCTCCAGAAAAAATGAGTTGGCTCACAAGAAAGCCTTAAATAAAGGAACTTATTTGCCATAAAACTCACATGCTATCCTCCTGTGTGTATGCTTGTATGTGTGGCAAAAAAAATGTTTTAAAATTCCACACATAGGTATTCTAGGCACAGCTCTTGGGGCTTACAGGCATTCCTCCTGCCAGTCTTTCTGAGAACAGACTTCAGACAACAAAGCATAAAGACAAGAAAACTTGAGGGAACAAAAGCTCATATAAAGTTGGAGGAAAAGAAAGACAGACTGATGACCCAGCATTAGCAAGACCCTCTCTGGGAGGGAATGCTGGCTCCTGCAAAATAAGCCAGAATCATTCTTCTAAGAGGATGACTAGGGAAAATACCTTCTCTGAAATCATTAGAGATATCTCTCCTTCCAACACCAAAGGGGTGTGGAGAAAATCTTCAGATGCTCGGGGCTGCCATCTCGGCAGCAGAGTATGGCAGGCTAGTATGGCACCGTGGGATAAGTGTGCCTGGAAACCCTGCCAGTATGCAACCACGACCCTAGCACCCAAGGATGAAAGCTTGTTCTGCAACCTCTTCCCAGGCATCTATCTTTACCTGTAAGACAAGTCCTCATAGTGAGGCCAGCAAGCTGCTCTAGAGACTGCATTTCCATCACGTGTGCTGGATGGGATCTCAATCAGTGGGATGTGATTCTCCTGCCAAATCCCTTAGAAGGAATTTTCAACCCTGAAGTTTCACATATAAAGGAAATTGTGTAATTCTTTCATGGAACACTAGGTTCAGTTTCAGAACCAGAGTTCTTCTTTGTTTCATTCGATTCAAACTGCCAAAAATACCAAAGTAATGATACTACCTTTTGTTAACATGTTTAGCATTTTGTATCTCTTATAATGAATGTAGGAATCAGGGAGAAGAGTGAGGATAGAAGGGAAAAGGGGAGAAACCCAGTTAAATGTCTATTAGATTTTAGCAAGTGAGCTAAAGAAACCTCAGGAAGTTTTAGAAGCACCATCCAACTAGGTGTATCGTGGATAGTGATTTTGTAATATGCTCCTATAAACCTTCCCCTATTGTGAAATCAACTTTCTGTGCATTTTATCTGCTATTACCTTTACACTGAGGTAACAAGTTAGTTCAATATATAACTAAAAGTTTATATTACAAGAAAACCCCACAAATTAAACTTCATTTTATATTTACAAGTAGCGCTCAGCAACTCACATGGCATAAGTTTACTTTCATTTTATACACAGTTCTCTTTTGCTACTCATATGAGTCCACATAAGAAATAAATAAATCTTCATTCCAGGACACTAGGGGAAGTTATTTTTTCTTGACCATCTACTACACATCAGACATTACTTCATATAAATCTCACAACCCTGGGTGTTATCTTCTTCCTACACCTAGAATCAGAGGGGGTGAGAAAAGCTAAGATTCAAAACAAATCAAACTCCAAAGCTTATGATATTTATACTATATAAAACTCAGCATAGTCCTTTAGGAAAATAGGGGTGAATGCAAATGAGTTTAAAATTTTTCTATCTCAAATGACTAAGATATTTTGTACCCCAAAGTGTAAAACATGAATTATTTATTAAATTTAACTTTCCAGAATAACTCATCAGCCAAACATTCCATGGTCCAGGCACAATGTTAAATCCAGATCAGCCATAGTCGTGCAGATTTTTAGTTCATTTATTCACTTTTTCCTAACTATAATAAGTATAATTTACCTTTTGAAGTCTCAAATTACTCTTATTTCTGGGTAAAACTTGAACTCTCTTTTTCAGTAAAATGGACTTGTATTCATTTCCAGGGAGCTTATACTGATTCATTATGAGCTCCCTTCTCTACTTTGCTGCTTTTGCTATAATCAGTGCTCTCCTTCACAGGATTAATCCTCATAGGGCTCTCATGAAGATCGCATGTGTGCCTATTCATACTTAAAAGTGTTTGGCAAATAGTAAATGACATTTAGCATTTTTCCTTTTATGGAAATCCCTACAAAATAAATTGAATATAGTAGTTTATTAGTAATAATGAATTATATGAATTCTAGAAGTAGACATTTGTTCCTTGATTATTAACCACTGCCCAAAATAAAACAAGCAAAAATAGAATTCTGAATTTTATTAGTGAATATATCTAAAATACAATGTTTATTAAGTTATGATATATTTTTTGAATGGAAATATACTCTGTATCACAACTATAATTATAACAATTTTTATAGATAATACTTCACTTTAATCTCTGTAATTCAAAAATCACTGTTACAACATGATTCATATTTAAGATAACATTACTACAAATATATAATAATTTAAGTGTTTTTCTTTAATATCACATCTTGAATCATGAACGTTTATCTTATCTGATTTACATTATACAGAATCATGACTACTTTTACCTGATTTACATTATACAGTTCAGTTTATCTCATAATATGGACTTGTACTCAATTAATCTATTCCCCTATGTTTTAAAAAATAGCATTTTAGTGAACAATTGTAATGCTTATCACCCCACGTGCTGTGAACAAAATCAAGGTACTTTTTCCTATTCTTTGGATTATAGTCTCTGTTACAGAAAAGCTACTATCATGAGCAAAGCACCAGTCACAGCAATTCTGTCAAGCATAACAATTGGTCAAGCTGTTCACATTTATTAGTAGTCACATCAGGTGAGAGAGGAAGGGCCTAAAAAACCAGACACAAGGCAGCCAGGGTTCAAAATTCACCATGGTAGTAGATCTGTGCTTAGCTAAACCAGAAGATATTTTTGACACGGACTCTGGGACCATCTTATTTGAAGGAAGCTTTGATTTGCCTGCTGTGCAATGGCTGAGCCGGGCGCCAGTTGTCTATCATAAGTTTTTCGGGTTCACCCTCCTTATTGAAGTTAAGCTTACGGAATTTCATCATCTAAAAGACAAAATAAAAGATTAAAAAAATAAAAGTTCATAATAGTATTCACTTATGGGGCTCATATCTTTGAGTATATTCCCTAATATTCATAGTAATGGTCAGAATTCAATTGATTTCCAATAGCTATATAACCACATATAAATTTGATATTTCTTTTATATAAGAATTCATTTATATAAAATACAAAATTATTGTTATTATTTGGAAGGAAATTCCCATGAGCTTGTTCTTTTCCCCTTTTACTTCATAATTGAGTATCGAATCAACAAAATACTTCTGAAATGTAAAATGATCATTGTAGATTCAAATTACTTTCTTTGTTTGTTTTCTATCTCCAGAGAGGATTAACTACAACATCTGTACAATTAGATATTCTGGATGAGGATGTGCAAGCTAAGTGAGGAACTGTCATTTCTGCTTAAATATATGGAAATACTGAAATGAATTTGCCCAAATTGGAATTACAGATACTTGTCACTGACTATTTGTTATTACCTTTCAAATTTGTTTCCAGTTCCCTAGCCAGTACATGACACAGGCAGCCCTCAACTAATCTCCCATTTTTTAAAAGTTGTTGTTGCAAAAGGGTACTTCCCTTCCACTAAAGAAAGGGAAGAAAAAAAGGAAGACAGTTTGGGCAATAGAGAGCAGACCATCAACTACACTTCTGATTACTTATGTCCAGAAATATTCCCTCAGTTATACCCTCTCACCTCCAAAGTCAACTTCAAAGTAAGTCAACTATTTTAACATGAACAATTATTTTTACTACAAGGCAAGGAAAGTTGCTAACAGATTCTAGGCATTGCATCATTACCACAGAACTTCAGTAAACTGAAAGTTAGAATCTGTTTATAAAGTGCAATAAGATCAAACTTTTCGACCAAACCAATATGGCCAATGTCTACTCCTTACTCCATCAACTATTCCATCTCACATTGGTCAACTTGACTCATTATTTTAGCGTCACAGAGACCAGGAATGAATATAGAAAAATGGTAGTAGAATGTAGCAGATCTATTTACATGACTTACTTAACATTCATCCTCTCATACTTTCTCATAAACAGAAATTCATCTCCCCCTTAAGCCTTGGAAGAGGTAAATAAGTGGGTCTTATGGACCGTGATGATTTATGGTGATTGCGTTCTCCCTCTGAGTACTGGATAAGAAGTGAGTAAGAAGTGGGTAAGAACTCTTGCTGAGCACTGGGTAAGAAGTGGGTAAGAACACAATTCTAATCAGTAAAATGTAGGTCTACAAGGAGATTTCAAGGAAAGGCTTCCTTACTCTTAAGTAATCAGTGGAAAAGGAAGTTGTTCTTCTCTTCCTTGAGATGTGGTTGTATCTGAATATGATTCTCAAACTATTTTTGCTACCACCTTGAGGATGAAGATGGGTGAGGCAGAACTAGGAAAATCACTAAGAGGAGGAGCCAGAGTCTGGATCAGCCAAACATGGCCTTACCTCAGACTCCCTGTTCTAGGATGTGAAAACTAACACTATTGGTATTTTGTTGAGAACTATTAATAGAATGAATAATTCTATTTTAACATTACTTTTTACCTTAAAGTGTAAGGGACTATGAAGTAAAATCAATTGTCCTCATCTGTAGAAGTGTGAGAGGTATGTGTGTGTACACAATAAATCCACTTAATAATAGCTCTTAATGTCAGAATATGGATCTCAAGTTAGATTATTCTCAGTAAAAGAAGAAAAAGAATATTCATTGTTTAAATTGTAATTCAAAAACTGCATTTACAAATAAGAAATGGCATAATTTTTCCTTATGCTATTATTTAGAGAAATTTTCTCAATATGTTATGACTACAAGGCCAATTTTTAAGTCATATGTCAGCCAAGCATACTATTTTTCTTTGGTGCACTTTGATATACTAGAAGAAATTCCCAGTGTCAGATATAGATTCCCTTTTTTTTTAAAGGTGTGAAATATCACCTACTCATAAATTAGCATTCTAAAGAAGAACACAGAAATAAAATCCTTGCTCCCAGAGCTGGCTCTGTCATGAGGTAGCTGGGTGAAAAGCACTTCAATTTTCCTGCATTTCTGACTTTTTTTCTGTAAAATGAGACGGTTGGACAAAGTGATCTCTACTGTGTATTGCAGTTTTTGACATCTATGAGTTCAACTTCAATAGTAAAATATATTAATAAATATTAAATTTAAAATAATATTAAATTTTAAATAATATTAAAATATTAAGTGTGTTACAGGTTTAAGTGACAGTACAGCTATTTAAATAGTTACGACTTTCAAGACTATTGGCTGTTGATTCTCAAATTATCCAGGATACAAGTTCTTGTATACTTGAACATCACAAACTACATTATAGGGGAAAGAGTCTTTGATCTGATCTGATAAGCAACTTTGAGTGAGTTGTATCTGAGATACAGTATCAGTATCAGTAATAATGACATTTTGTCAGAGTTCAGAAATGCATTCTGATACTAATAAAACTAATGATTATTAGTATTTTGATACTAATAAGGCCAGAGTAGCCTCTGTGTGCGTGAACAGAGGCTGGGAATTATTACTGATACTGATGTAACCTTGCATATAAGATCTCAGTTTCTTCTTAGATTACAAAAAACATTCGTTAAGTGACAGGCAAGTTTCTTATTTAATCTTCGTGATTACTAAGTGTTACAGAGTAAAAAAAAAAAAACTGGCTGTAGATAACAGCAACAAATATTCATTCAATACTGTTTATTTGCTGAGCAGTGTTGTAGACATTAGTTCTACAAGCAGAAACAGCAGAAGAATTTAATCCCAGGTCTACCTGACTCCAAAGGTCAAGTTCTTCTGTTGGTCCTAAAGTTCTGTCTGCCTAAACAGACTTCTTGCTAGAAACTGACCTGCTCGCTGCTAACGCTGATGGGTTCCCTGAGCACAATCCAGGTCACACACTCCAGAAGAGGGGGGGTAGTCAGTGAGCCTGGGTAGGTCCAGTAGTCCAGACTTTCTGGAAGAAGGCCACGAGGATCGAAGTTAGAGAAGTCAGCACTTTTACCCTGGAACAAGGCAAAACCATGGGTTAAAAAGTCACATAAATGCACTGGACTATGGTGATGGCACATGGGTGATTTGGTGATGGGAAGCCACGGGGGTTACAACTGAGATGAAATAATGCACAAAACAATGTAAAAGTAAACTATTATATTAAAAAAACATTTTTAAAGTCACACAATCAGCTTAGAAGGAAAGCAAGAGTGCAGGGAGCATAATTAGCAAATTGGTAAAATTAGTAAATTGGCATAGTTGGTAAACAAAAAAAACCTTTCTTTTAAAGAAAAGTTCAATGTTCATCTGAAAATAAAATAGAAATTAACAAAAAACTTTTAATTTTGGAAGAAGGGCAGATATGAGCAGGGGAACATGGTTATTATTTCCACATTGTCGTTTCTCTTCTTGTCCTCTGAGATGGTTCCTGTAGTCCCCATGAAGGCACCAACTGACCGTACCCAGGAGTAAAGTGAAACTGCTGACACTGAAATCATGTATTTTAGTTTACAGTAACTACACTATGCTTGACAAGGTAATAGTCAAACTATCTTGTTTGATGAGTAAATCCAAACAACTGCATTCTAGATGCTATTCTTTGAAGCCATTAAATGCAAACCAGAATGAGTTACAGGAAGAGTGACAATTATTGCAAAGAGAAAACTGCCTTATGAGAACAGCGGAAGGGAACTAAAGATGACTAGTCTGGGCAGGGTGAAAGGCAGCTAGGAAGAGACTGGGTCAAGGTTTACACAGATCAGTTTTAATCTTTTATCTGACTCAAAATCAAGTTAGGAAAATGGTGAATATTTCAGAAGATAATGCCACTTCAATGTGACTGTGAGCTTTACAAAGCCAGGCTGCCACTGGTGATTTTCATTTTTAAGCAGATGCTCAATGACCTCAATGCCACTATAATCTATAGAGGATTTAAATGCTTTTCTTGGATGAATTCAAAGAGATCACAGAATATAAATGTCCATGGAGCAGAACCTTGTAGGTCACATTCACCACTGTATTTCTTAGGTTGACTAGCTCAGAGTAAGTACTCAACAAATATCTGTTATATGAATGAGTGAAAAATTTGACCAAATGATTTTTCCTTGAACTCAAGGGATTTCCTATTATTATGGATGTTCAAGTGATTAGAAGCAGAATTTAATATATACAAGTTGTAAAAATAACTAACACTAGGATCAGCTTTGGGATAAGGAAAAACACATACAAATAATAAAAATTTTAAAAGTAAAATAAAGACAGTGCAAAGGCCTATTGACTGATGATTAAATAAGGAAGTTATGGTAGATATCTATGTGCACAATGGAATAACACTCAGCTATTTAAAAAAAGGAAACCCTGCCTTTTGCAATAACCTGAGTGGATCTTAAGGTGACTATATTCAGTGAAATATTACTGATTCATGTACATGTAGAAAAGCAATTAACAAAACAAACTAACAAAGCACCACAAAATTTACTTAGACTATGATAACCATGGTGATTACCATGAGGGTAAAGGGGAAAAGCAGGTAGAGCGGGCAAACTGGTAGTTTGATGGTGGGTTTTGGTGGTGGGTTTTGGTTCACTGACATATATACACATGTCAAGGTGTGAAACTGTGCTCCCAAAACATGCATTATTTTTTAAACCAATGGTAATTCAACACATTTTATTTCTTAATTTTAAGACATTTTTAAAGAAAAGTTAAATAGACAAGCAACATTTACCTTTAACTTATCACTCAAGTGGTGATTATTCAATTTGATCCAAAGAGTTATTTAAAACCAAAAGGATATGGAAAATAGATGCCCCATTGTGACAGAAAATTCCACTTTACCTTGGTTTTAATGGAATCCATTGCATCAATGATTTTCTGCAGACCTGGCTTAGCACTGCCAATCTATAGAAAAACAAAGAACACTGTAACACAAATACTACTCTACATTTTGATTTGGACAAGTCTATCTATAAAATTTTTGCAAATAACAGATCTACCACTTGCTACATGCCACCGATCAGTCTTTGTTCCCTATTTTTTATTGTATTGACACTTCAGACTTCCTTACTTTAGGGACAGCCACCCTCTGTATTACCCCTGTGGTTTCCCTGCAACTCTCCTCTCAAATGTCACCAGTGACCTACAACTGCCAAAGCAAAGTTAACTTAATCTTCTTGCTGGATTTACACTACTGTCTTCCTTTTTAAAATGATCTCCTCTGAGTTACTTCTGCCTAAAGCCTCCTAAATCTCCCTTTTTTCTTGCATTCCTTTTTAGGCATTTGATTAGCACCTACTGCCTCAAATACCTTCCACCTTGTAGCTTTACAAGACTGCCAGCTCAGCATCTCCTCTTCAAGTCTCCCCTAGATGATTTCATCCATACGTTAGTGTCCACATTAACATATAATGCTGTGTATCTCCAACCCAGGTCTTTCTCTGTTTACAATTGTCTATAGGGAAGTTCAACCTGTATGTCCCAATATCAAGTCATTATCCTTCATCCATCCAAAACTTAATCTTAAATCAGCATTGTCTAACATGAAAGAATGCTAGCTAAATTATGGTTAAATTTAAAAATACCTAATGGTGGGCCCTTCCTGGTGGCACCAGAGGTTAAAATGCAGCACTACAAAGCTATCCACAGCCACAGCATGAGTTGGATCCCCAGCCGGGGAGGTGACCCCCATGGTGCAGGAGACCTCTCTTGACCTGCCCACTGCTCCCCACAGCAGTGCCCCTTGTTGATCTGCCTGTTCTGTTTCCCACTCTGTCTCTGGTGAATTCTCTCAACCACTGAACCTCTGGCTTGTACTCCAGTTCTTGTATGCATAAATAAACATTAAAAAAAATACCTAATGAAAGAAGTAGACTTCTTTCTCATTTTCACATTTCAAACATGTACATAACTCTTAAAATTTATACCCATATGTCACTTAATACCTCTAAAACTGTCATTTATTGTCCTCTATCTTACCATTCATCATAGCAGGAATGAAGGAGAAAATATTCCTGAATATACTTCCAAAACAAAGGCATTTTCTAGGCTGTTTTGTAGAACGTCTTGTTTGTTATGAACATTTTTTCTGTTTAATTTTCTTTGAAAAGAGGGGGAAGAAGGAATTGAGCCATCAACTAACCATCAAAAAAATGCCCAAAACAGCCAGTCCATCTGGTTGGTGCACTGCTTTTCCAAATTCCCCATATTTGGTGTTCCAATGAACCAAATGAAGCTAAAGCATGAGGAAAGAAAACCATGTAAGTTAAGTGATTTACAAAACAAAAGTCCACGGATTTTTTTTTTTTTGTACTACTCTTCTTATAGTTAGAGGTTATTGAAAAAAGTAAAAATGTAGGTGATTTTAAATATAAAGTTTTCTCTTTTTTTATCCTTGTTATCAACTATTTGAATTAATCGCAAATGCAACTTTACAACCAAGAGTTACGTATTTTGAAGGCAAATACATTTCTAGACTTACAGATGATATAACTCACAGATTTATTTATATTAAAATAGGATCCTCCAATTCAAAGTTAAAATGTTAACTTTTTGTAAATGTTGTCTTCCAAGATAGTGGATAAGGTTTTGCATCGTTAGCTGAAATACCATGGTAAAAGTCATAAAAAGCACATATGAAGGTTCTTTGTAAAAGAAATGACTTATTCGGTTCAAGTTGAATTTACAAAATTAGGTTTGAAATTAAGGCTAAATATCAATTAATTATTTCTCCCTAAAAGACAAAAGCACAGCTTACCTCTGCAGGATATTTCTTTTTATCTACAGTATGTTCAGAACCAGCCAAATCAGAGGAACCCCAGTGGAAGTGAAACTGGATCAACCTGTAAGTGCCAGTGAGGGGTCCTCCTTTCAGCACTAGAATTAAAAAAATTAAATATATTATCAGTCACACACACACATATGTATGTGTGTATGTATAAACACACATATACGTGCTTACAGATAGGCACCCGAAACACATGCCCTAAATATTACAATCTCTATTCCTATTTCATAGCACTAAAATCATGTCAATAGCAACAGTTTCACTCTGAAAATTAAATCCAGACTCAGGGTGGTCTACGGTGCTGAACAAAATCATCCCCGCTGATTTCTTTCCTAATTGCAGTTGCTGGAGGAGGGGTGCATTTCCTCTCTGCTGTCTGAGCACAGTGACACTTGTCTTCTGGTCTGTTGGCAGCCACATGTTCAGGTTCAGAGCAAGGAAATTTCACAAGGACCTGTTCATTCCTCTGTGAATCATTTAGGAGGTGCCCAAGCAGCTGCTTGCCAGTGCTGGTCTGCTGCACACTAGCAAGTGTGGGAACCTCTCTACCGTGGCCCAGTGAATACCTCTGCTGACCTCTGATACTGGCTCTCACTCACCAGGATCTGAGAAATAACAGCATTGCTGTGATCTTAGAAGTTTAAAATCCAGCTTTCCTTTCAGATTCTGTATTGTTTGGATTCTGTATTGTTTGGATTCTCACTGCTACTAACTAGATTTTAGTTAATGTCTCTGACCTTTATTTCCTCATCTGTAAAATGGAACCATTCAATTATGTATTACTTCACTAAGAATTTATTGATCATTTACTATATACAGTGCATAGTGCACTATTATCTCAAAGAACTTAAAGTTTTAAATTTTAAAACTATCCCATGATTCTGTCCTTCAGATATTAATGTAATCTTGTTACAGCAAAATCAATACCAGAAATTATAGTTTTAGACCAAAATCTAGTTCTATGCAACAAGTGTGTCTTATGAGAGGATTAAAATAGCAAGAAACCACTGTTTCCCCATTACCTTCCATAAGATATTTAACCTAACAGGTATCAATGGAATTTAATCAATACTTTAACTTTTATTATTTTAATTGTAGTAAAATACACAGATATAACATTAACATTTTAAGTGTTAATATTAAGTAGTCATGTTGAACTTTCAAAATTAGTTTAATAACTTCAATTTTATTTCTCCAGGGATGGCATTAAAAATCTGTCCTATAAGCATATCTTAATAGTTATGATTTATAATTCTATAAACTAGTAAACCTAAATATACTTTGGTTCTGAAAAACAAAGTGAGAAAGTCTCTACAACAAAGTTCATTCCTTTAACTTCACCTAAAAGTGCTTAGATAGTAGCAACCTCCATTTATCTATTCAAAGCAAAGATAAAGCTGACTGGATGATATCTAGGCAATTGGTCCTTTCTGTGGCTTCTAACACAATCTCTGGCTACCAGCCCTGTTAACAATAGGCCAGGAGGAAAAAAAGAATGAAAAAAGAAAACCAATTGTAAATGGTGTTAAATATTACATATCTGTTAAGAAACATGAATATAGACACATGCTGATAAATTTGTATCTCTCAAAACAATTTATTGTAGAAGAAATATTTTATCTGATCATTCTGTTAAAGATGGGATTAAACTTAGCCTCCAATAACAGACTTTTTTTAAAAAATGAGACTTTTTTTCCATAATGATATGCTCTTAAAATGGAAAATTTTATCTTTGAAGTAAATTGATAATTAAACAATTCCTTTGTAATAACTTTATAAAACTACTAACTGACCATAAAAAGCAAATGCCATTTCACAAGTGGTAAAATTAATTAAATAAGGCCACATTCAGTGTCCAAGGTAACTATATCAGAGTCTTAAATTTTAAAGATCATAAAGCTTATTGCTATTTCTTATTCCCTTCCTCTATGTCCTTCAAATCCCACTCGGATTTACTTGTTTCCAAGAATATTTAGAATTAAGCACATTTTTTACTTGTTTCCAAGAATATTTAGAATTAAGCACATATTTAGAATTAAGCACATGTTACTAATGAGTTTTATTACATAAATTTTTTGTTAAAGACTTGTAAATACTAAAAAAGAAATAAGTGTTTTGTTAAAGACCTGTTAACACTAAAAAAGAAATATCCTAGGTTCAATGATTAAATATACCCAGTGTTAATCTATTATCACCAGATGCCTGTTTTAGTTCTGTTAAAATAAAACTAGGATGGCCCTCCCTGGAGGCACAATGCGTTAGAGCACAGCACTGCAAGCTAGCTGCAGCTGCATCAGTGTGAGCTCGATCCCTGGCGGAGGAGATGATCCACATGGCGAGGCAGACCTCTCCTGCCCGCTGCTCCCCTCAGCAGTGTGCTTTCATGATCTACCTGTTCTGTTCCCCACTCTCACTACGGTGAATCCTCTCACTGCCCCTACCATCCCAGCTCTGTATGCATAAATAAAGAAATCTTTAAAATAAATACATAAAATAAAACTAGGATGCTATGTAAATTCAACTCCATTATTATAATTAGGAAAGGTTATGAAATCCTTAAGGTTTAATTGCTACCAAAAAAAGCAGCACTACTCTACATCTTCAATAGTTGGGTATTTCTCAGCAAATGTGCAGAATGAAGTTTGGTCAACAAAGCTCAACAGCGTTGCTACAGTAGTGCTTTACCATGAATTGTAGTAATAGAAACATATATCATTTACTAGACAAACAGAATAGACAACATTTGAAAGGAGATTTATGCTATTTATTTACTTAAGTTGACTGCTAAACACCATTGTCCAAAATGCCCCAGCTTAAAACAAAACCACCTTTTTTAATGCAAAAGCAAATTTAAAAACTAGCCGAAATTGCTGACTATATTATTTCTCTGTCAAATTCAGCGATATTAGCAAGCTCTAGAGAGCTGATAATGTACTGTACCACAGAAATATGTTCCATAATGGGTAGAGATATGTTCCAAATGGGATTTCTGCAATGTTCCCAAAACTTAGTTTAAAGCCAACTCTCAACAAGAGTTCCAAGAAATCTTACCTTTTATGATCACTTATACATACTATATATATGAAACACAAAGTAATAAACAAATATAATATGATAACCTGCCTTCATGTATATATTACTTGTGGACATTACATAAATTATATGTATTTGTGAAAGTTAAGAAATTTACTCCAGGAATACTAAAATAAATCAAACTACCTATAGAAATTAAAAATGAAATTAACAATTAAAATTTTGTCCCTATGGGAAACCCAAGGGGATTGCAACTGAGATGGAAAAATGCACAAAAATATGTAAAAATAAACTATTATAAAATTTAAAAAAAATTGTCCCTAATAATACTGGACATAAGGTGCATCCAAATAATAAATTAAAGACCTTAGTTTATATCAGTATTCTCTCTTGAATTTCTAATATCCTACTTTAAAGCTAAAATTGAAGCTACAATGAAGTAAATGACTAAATCTACTAATAGTAAAGCATTTCTAGCAGATGAACTATCTTCTCTATAAATAATTTGTAAATCATTAAATGTGATATTTACTATTGTGCCTCTTTAGCAGTTTCAATAATCACAGGACCACACAGTACCATTAAGAAAAATGAATGTCCATGCAGACAAATCTGAGAAAAATGACATGCACATTCCATTTCTCTTAAAGACTAAGATGTTTACTTGTCACTTTCACTAAACACAATTAAAATTCAAGAGAAGAGCAGTTTTTAGTTTCATGAATGTAGCAATTATGTAAAAAATTTTAAAATGCTTTTGATATGAACATAATTAAATGCTGTGTTTAGAATGCTTCCTCACACTATGAACAATTATGCTCACACCACTACACGACTAACAGCACAGCATGACAAGTCCTGAAACTTGTGATTATATTTCCTGTTAACTTATTGTTGAAGGAAATGTTTAATTTAAGGTTTCAAAAGCAAGCCCATAGAAATCAAGCAGGACTGGTGCGTGAGGATCTATATATCAGAGACAATGGTCTACTGGAAATGTGAGAACAGGTGAACTCAGCTTCCTTCTTTTTTCTTGAAATAATACAAACAAAAATAGCCCAACTTCTAAGTCACATAGAGAAAAACAAACACTGTGTGACTTCAGTCACAAGTGGTATATAGAGAAAAACACGAATGAAGCAAGTAAAACAAAAATAAGCTTTTAGATGATAAGAACAATTAGTAGTTACCAGATGGGATGCAGGCAACACGGGGAATAAATCCAGTATAGTTGTGTAATAAACGATAGATCTGAACTTTATGTGAAACTTGGTATAGTTTGTACAAGTGTTAGCTTTTAATGATACATTCCTGAAACTTACACAATGTTATAATGCAATGCTATTTCAATTAAAAAGGTTTTTTTTTAAATATTCCAACTTCTAAAAGAAACAAATTATATGAGAGTTACAGATAGTTTACCACAATAATTTGGGCATTCATTTTTCAATAATATTTGCCTTAACTTTGCAATAAAGCAGGACAGTTTCAAACTCATTATAAAAGTTAATAAGTTAGCAGGAGTTAATAATTTCACTACTATTCTTTTCTCCCTGATAAAGTTAGTAATAAAAGGTCTCAAGCAGGGAGAATTACTTTTTAATCATTAAAAAAAAAAACCCCTAGCAGGATTAATTTTTCTTTGTTAATTTAAGGGGGTTTATTATAAAAGAATTTTTAGAAGGTTGATGAGAGCTTTAACCCAAGTTTCTAGTTAAGCCCACATTTAAATAACTTAAATATGAAGTTTAAAAAAGAATTCTCTCAGGCTTAAATATAGCAATAAACTCAACCAGTCAAGTTCCTAATACCCATGTATTTAAGCTGGATTATAAGGTAACATTTAGGATAGAAACAAAAAACTGAACCTGTGAGTTCTAGAAGGCTAAAGTTTCAATGAAGGTAAAACAAATGAACTATTTAAAGACAGAAAACAAAAGGTTAAAGATATCTAAAAATGTTAACACCACTTAAAAAAAAAAAAAAAACTAGCAAACTCCTGACCAGAAAGACAGTTAACCTGTCTGTTTAAAAAAATTGATTGACCAAAATGAATAAATTATTTTTATTTAGATTTAATTGTACAGAAAAGTGTGCCAATTTTTAATTGGCATATACACACTAAATATTAACTATTGTTATCATCCAGAGATTCTTAGTCAACATCTGTTTGCAAGTGACTATCATTTAGTCTCATTACAACAAATCAGGAAGATGATGACTAACAAGTTACTGAAACTCTTTCATATTTGGTTTCTTCATGTTTATTTTAAGTGGCTTTGACTAGGACTAGAGTATCTCTACCATTTGTTCTAACTTGAGAGTCTAGGATCTTAAAAATAAAGTCAAGGGGTGTTTTTGGCATAATATGACTGGGTTGGTTTTTATTACTCTATATATTTTTCCCTTGAATAAACATTTAATATATTCTACATTCTAGAAAAAGTATCTTCCTTGTTTAATAAAAACAACAGAAAATGCTGAGGAGGCATAGGTAAAACTACAAAGGAGTCTCTCATATGTAAGGAGAGTAGGTTTTTCTGACGTTCATTCCTCCTTGTTTTTGCTGCACCTCCTTGGTGTCTAGAGCACATTCTGTGCTTTCTCAAGTCCCTGGTGTTTCCTCCAAGACACCAAAATCCTTCAAGCTTCAGTGTAACCTTTATTTACTCTGCAAAGTCCTTCCTGACGTGCTCAGGCCAAATCGTAAGCCTCCGTGTGTTCACAGCTCCTTGGAACACTTCCCTGTTGCATTGTCAATGCCACAGTCAATGTCTTTGTTCTACTCTGGGTATCTCCAGCATGGGCTCTCAGGATATAGGACAGGAACCAGGACTCCAACCCATCCTCATGGTACCTGGTTTATGTGCAAGAATTCAGTGCAGTACGGACTTTTTTGATATAAGAATTAGGTGAATGATCCATGTCTCTCAAGGACACAGGGTATGAGCCCTTATCTAAACTAACTTTGTTTTCATCTGTTTCACAATCTGAATGTGGCAAGTCCCTTGAAAAAAGTTTAAATTACTCACAGAGGTAGTTAGAAGAGAGTGGCTACTTCTAATGAATTGCTGCACATATAGAAATTCATTAGACTAGACATATTCATAGCAAAAACAATTATATAATAGCCATTTCTAAAACCAGCACATGCTTTAAAATGATAATTGGGATATTTAGGAACATATAAAAAATTTAAGTGCCATCAATTTATGGGAAGTAATCTTAATGCTAATTAAAAACTTTCTTCAAAAATCTTCAAAATTTTCTTCAAAAATAGCTACAGCAATTGCCTAACAGGCAGTCATATGATGTGCAGATTGACAACAGTGATGGTCATTTGGTGCAATTGTTATATGCGGCCACTGGGCTAGATACTTTATACTTAATACACCCTCTGTGGTAGATACTGTTGCTACTTCAATTTTACAGTTCAGAGAAATATAACATAAAAAGATTAAGTGTAATCAGTCCTGGGCCACTCACTTAGAGACAGAGCTGAAACTTGAGCCCAGGTCTGTGGTCCAGTCCATGCTCACAGTTCTCAGACTACATGCTGACAAGTTCTCAGACTACATGCTGACAAGTAATTTATTTCACAATTAAATTAGTAAAGAAAATAATCATTTATCTACTTTGGCTCCATTCATTAGACCTGTTTCAAAATAAGATTTCAAGCCTCCTGACTGGTAAGGAGCATCCAATGAGGCATATAAATGGACATTATAACCACTGAAAACAGTATTTCATTGGCAACAATGAAACATACATTCATTGTCTTTTTAAAAAAGTTGACAGCTACAAACTAAAGTAACTTCTTCTTTTGGTTTTCAAATAGCTACACAGAACTTGTAACACCCTTGTCCTATGTACAATACCACCAAGACCTTTGAGTTTGTAATATTATAATCTAAATACATAGTGTTTTTTACATGGAAAAAAAACACCTGTTTCTCTTATGTTTAATCATTTACATGTTATTTGGAGTGGAAGGCATGGTGGGGAGAAGCAATGTAGCAGAATCACTGAAGGATTGTCTTCAATGAACATCCTCATTGACTCTAATAATCTAAATCTACTAAGTCATTACACTATGCCAGAATGTGGGGTGGGAGGGTGGAAAGAGGATGTGTTGTACTGAGGTAAAGAACAGGTAAATGAAAACATTTTTCAGATGATTCCTGCATTTATATTCAGAGAATTATATCCCAGAATCACTACTTCAGAAAGTTAAGTGTCAAAAAAAAAAAAAATGTTGACAGTGAGGACAGCAGACTTTCTTCCAAAACTATATGAAATACACAAGATAAGCTAACAAGAACAGTTAACTCTAATAGTTATAATTTATGCATCATTTTGTGTTTCCCTATCTTTTTTTTCATTTTACCCCACTGTGTGTGCCACCCCCCACATCACCACCAATACTGTATCTGTAGCACTCTCCACTCAATGACCTTCAGAGGAAAACATGCAGGAAATAGGGTACTGGCAATTAAATCAACCAGTGGGCAAGAAGGCTGTGACTATGTCCAAAGGAGGTTGCTCTTTTAAATAAAGAGACAGTCAGTGAGCATCCTATAAATACTCTTACTACAAATAACAATGAAAATGGGTTTTGTTAATAGCCATTTGCCCAGCATCTCTAAGAAAACATCTGTATTTGTGGAATGAATTTCTGAGTAGCTATCAAGACTCATTCCCACCTTTACTAGAGCAGTGGAATGACTAGAAAAGACTCAGAAAGGCAGTGTTTTCAAGATTTTTAAAAATTTTCAAACTTCATTCTTCTTTTCACTGCTGTCTTTAAGACTAACCTAGGTACTCTGAATAGGCATCAAATCTGGAAAACAACTATTTTAGAAAGAATCTTAATAGCTTAGCTTTGGCAAATTTCATCTTTGCTGAGCTTTATCACCAGGACACCTTGCTTTTTTGACTTTCACAGGCAAGTCACAGTTATTCAATGCCCTATATAGAAACCAGGGATTGTACCGGGGAGAAATAGCTTCAGGCCACTTCAAAGTAATTAGCCTACTTCTCAGAGCCTGGGACCTAATGAAGATTACCAGCAGAGCATCTTGGACAAATTGTAGTATTAAGGGATTCCTGCAACTACTTCCTATTCTTCCTAGTAAGCTGGGGAAAGGGCAACTGGCTACAAAGCACAAGGTAATTTTTTCTTTTTAACACTGACCAGCTTTGTCCTGGGAGTCATCAAATTCCACGTTGAAAGAGTGACCATTGTTCAGGATCTTGCGTGAAACTGCTTGCTCGTAGCAAACACACAGAGGCTTCAAGGCAGAGTCATAGACAGCCGCTTTGGTGTTGATGTCAACGGGGGACTGTCGCTGTCCTTTGGCGATGGGGAAGTCCTTATGCCAGGTCTCAGGTCCTAGGTTTGAGAAGAGACATGTGAATCCCCTAATGTGGGAACGGACACCGCCATGCTGCTGGAAAAAGGCAATGATTGATTCGAGCCAAGCTGCTCGGTTCCAATTTGGGCAGCATCCTGAGTAACCTTGAGAAAACATTTATCCTGTGCCTCAGTTTCCACATTTGTATTTTGAAGTAATAACAACAGATTGTTGTGAGAATTAGAATAACACATACAAAATTGTTAGAACAAATGGTGAGTGCCATACAATTATTAGCTTATTTTTAAGGCTAGGTTTATTGAAATGCAACAAATGAAAATAGGCAGTCACTTCAGGATGGAGGTTAGGATTTGGGTTCTGCAAGCCCACTTAAGACATTCAAGCAGACCAGAATTCGTTCCTCAGGCCCCAGTGCTGCACGTTAAGGGCAGTCGCTGCTCCGGCTTCGGCCAACTACTTGGGAAGCCCCAGGCCCCCCCAAAGATGACCAAGATATGCCCAATACCTCTTTCACACAAGCAGGAGAACCCCAAGGTACCAGCATCATAAAATCCGATTCCTGGTGGCCCCCGAAGTAGAGAGGGGAAAGAAAAGTCCGAAATCAACGCAAAGGATTCAAGGCAACCCGCTAAAACGCCCTGGGACGGTTCTTGCTACCTGCTCTTAGCCACAGGTGGTGCTGAGAATGAAGCGGGGGAAGGAAGGGCTCCCTAAATTCCCTGCGCTCAACAATAAAAATTTTGCTACCACCCCTCCTGGTTCCCTCTAGCCAGGGCTAGGAAGGTCTGTGGCTCCGGGTCCCGTCGGAACTGTCGTCGGGTCGCGTGGCTGAGACTGCGCGCCCCCTCTCTGGGGCCCTGTGCGCTGCTGCCGGACGCGGGGATTCCTCGATAGTGGCCTCCGGGCGGGGGCGAAAAGGGCATCCCCGCTCCGGGAGGAACGAGAGGAGCAGACTCCCGGGGCGCACCTGAGCCTGGGGTGCTCGCGGTCGCGGCGGTAAACAGCAGGTGCGGGCGCTGGGGGGCCACGGTCGGGACCCTGCACCGGGCGCCGCAGCCGCACCAGCCGCCGGGGTCACTCACCGTTGTCCTTTCCGTATCCCCAGTGATGGGACATAGTCGCGCCGATGGTCTGGGCAGAGCGGGAGTTGGTGCCTGTCCAGTGACGGCTGTTTCGGAGCCTGTGCGGCGTGTCCGCGGGTCACGCCGCCACCGGCTTTTATAGGCTCCCGCCAACTTGCGCTCGGGGGCGGCCCGGAGGAGGGGGCCCAGCGTGGACTAGGGCGATAGGGGGGGAGGAGGTGGCGGGCGGAGGTTATCTCCCCGCTCTCTGGGCGGGCCGAGCTGGCGGAGCGCCGGGGGCGGGGAGAACGCCCTGTCGGCGGGCGCTCGGCTGGACTCGACTCCTCTGCTGCGCCCCGGCTCCCCTCAGTCCGCGGCCCGGGTCCCGGGTCCCCGGCAGGTAAACCTGACTCCGAGCTAGGCGCCGGTGGTGGTGGTGGTGGTGGTGGTGGCGGCGGCGGCACCCGGGCTCCTGGGTCGGACTGGGGCTGCTGAGCGTCTACGCGCACCCCATCCCCCTCCTGGGTGCGGAGTCTGGCGGCGGTGCTGACTGCTGGGGATCCGGGCCCCCAGTGCATTTCATCTTCGGCCCCCATTGTGATCGCATCCCTGGCCTCGGTGACCTCCACCCCACCCTAACGACCCAACCCGACCCAGGGTCTCCAGCTCCGAAGGCTCAGTCCGGGGCTTCCCGGGCCCAGGGCTGCAGCCCAGTTAGGAGCTATGACCTTGGGGCAAATAGGGATACAGTCCTTGAGGCGCTGGGGAGAGCAGCTTCGGGTGCTGAGAACCACGCGCCCCCTGCTGGCAGTTCGTGGAATAACGCGAGAAACAGGAGCGAGCCTGCGGCTGAAGTCCCCTCACTCGGAGCCAGTACAAGAGATTGCATTTCGATGCAAGCTGTCAGGGTATCATATGAAGTATTCAAATCCTCCTATTTTCCTTCTCCTCTTTAAAAATTAACTTTGGGGGAGGGCCTTCTAGCTTGGTACATGTTGATGTATTACAACCCAAACTTCTAAAAATTCCAGTAAAAGAAAGAATTTCTTGTAGAAAGATGAAAACTTTCCCTAGCAAAGGAAACTTGGTATCTGGAATACCTAAGATATAATTACAGAAAAGAAGAGATTTTGAGATGTTGGCAGTAGTGTGACTTTTGCCTTCTTCCATACACATGCATATTTACAACTACCTTGACATAAAGTTTAAGATCTCAACATTATATGCATATAAAGTGGAAGTTTTTGCTATGTTGATCTTTAAATCATTATTTACTGTTTGTTTCACCTAGTTTTTTTTTACAGGCAAATATGATTCATGTTGAGATTTACTTTTTCTAAGAAACTAGGAAAATGTGTACATCTGTATGGGATTTTTTGGTTGGTATCACAATGAATTTTTAGGCAAAAAAAAAAAAGCAGCAATGAGCTATTTTAAGTCGCTGTGCCCTTCAGAAAAGTGTAGTTCATAGTTAAGACGGGCTTTCTAAGGCTGCATAGTCTTTTGTTGAGCCCAGGGAAATAATTCTGATTCTTTGCATAATTTTCAAATATTTACTTAACTCAGAAAGAGAGTTAAGTTGCTATGAAAGAGTGTTCAGTTGCTATGAGATCCCTCACTAGGCCAAGGGGATAGAAAATTGTTAAGTGCTCAGAGTTGAGTACAAAGCCTCCGAAGGTAAAGTGGGCTTCAAATTCAGTTAAACCTGCTTGCTGGAATCCTCTCATTTTCTGTGACTTTGGGCTGTGGCTAGACCAGTACAGGAAATAATTGCATATTTTTATTATTAAATATCTCTAAAACTTCAAAGCCTACCAAACTGCAGTTCACTAAGTGGATTCTTATTCAAATCTCCCCTTTTTCTCTGGCTTCTAAAAAATGCATTGAATCTCAGTGGAGCAGGCCCTCCCCACAGAGCTGCTGTTGGGGAACTATCACATGCTCACTGCAGAGCAGGAAGTGAGTCACCTTTGGATACTCAGCAGAGATCCAAATTCCCATTAATTAATTAATTACAATTAATAAAAAACAATTTTTAACTGAGGTCATTTTGGGGTCTTCTACCAGATATTACCACCATAGGGCACCCGCCAGGAACTCACCCATATTCCACCACCCTAGTCCATTGTGCTTCCTTTTGTCTTTATTCTTTCTCCTGCCTTGCTCCAAATTTTTTTTTATTGGTCTTAGAATTTTTCTGTCCAATTTTTTGTTCATTTCGTTGTTTTTTGTGGTAGAGATGGTTTTATGTCTTCATCTAGCTCAACCAGAATTCTATTTTATTTTGCTGAGGCATTCTCAGCAAGCCTCAGGATTCAGTAGGGGGGGGGGATACTATTCTAATACTGGATTTTTAAAATTGATAATAGTGATTATCAAGCTACTATGGTTTTTTTTTAACATTAACTATTTTTTATAGTTTCTTTATTTGCATATTTTTTACATCAAATGTATTCCCCATAGAATTTCCACCACCAATTTACCCAGGCACCATCACCTCAGTCTCTTGTGCTCTTCCTGTCTGTGTTTTGTATCTTCTCCCTCCTCCCTTCTAGCAAAATGTCTCTGAATTGTAGCTGTCTGCTTATTTTGTTTAGTCTTGTTGTATTGATTTTGTTGTTGTTGTTGTATTGATGTTATTTTTCCCTGATCCCTTATTTGGTTCCCCTATATTCCCTATAAGTGAAACATCTGACATTTTTCTTTTTCCTTTTGACTTACTTCACTGAGCATAATCCCTTCTAACTCCAAATATATTGTGTGAATGGTATTAGCTTATCTTTTTATTGCTGAATAGTATTCCATTGTGTATATGTACCATATCTTCTTGATCCAGCCACCTATTTTTGGGCTTTTGGGTTGTTTATAACTTGTACTTTTTTCTGCCCCATGAGTTAAAAATAACAGTTGACTTATCAGGAAAATATAATATAAAAAATCTTGCAGTCTACATTATAATTATTATCATCAACAATACATTATAATTATCACAATTTTAAAAGGTTTGTAACATTAATCTTGTCAAAATATAAAATGAAACGAAAGTGTTCACTCTCAAAAAATATAAATGTCAATATATTTTATAAATTGTTATATGTGCTTTATTATTGGTTTATATGGTTTAACTAAAAAACTAATAAAATAGTAAGCCAGATAGTATCATATTTGTCACCATTACAGTACTAAAATAAATATAGAAATTAAGAATCATTCCCATCTCAGGGCTCCCATTGGTTTTTGCATACACATTCCTCTGATACTAAATACTAACTAGATATGTATCATACTCATCAAGCTGTAATCTGTCCCCTCCCCCCCATAAGCTGTTGCTGCTCTTTTATAACATAAGAATAATGGCTCCCACCTCACGGTTATTACAAAGATTCAATTAATAACTACATAATATAAATCACCTGCCACATGAAGCTATTTAGTAAATGATGCCTATTCAGCTTGTCCTAGAAAGCACTAAGCAGTGACAATGTAATATAATGAATGCAAAATTAAACACCCAAGCAAGGTCTAAGAGAACAGTTAAGAATGAGTCTCCAGCTGCCTGAAGTTTCTTTTTGGGAAGGGGGAGAGTATTTGGGTCATGGCCATGTCCACTCTAGTATATTTGCATATTTGTTTACCTTATTAAATTGAGACCTCTGAGATTGGCACTGTATCACATTACTCACCTCTGTATCTTAGGTTCCTATCTCCTCTATCTAGCCTGGTAGATATGGTAACAGGCATGGTAACTCCCTAAGTAATGTTCTTTGAAATTGTGAAGTCATAAACTCAAATGGAGTTAACAGCAGTTTCTCTTTATAGAAGTCAGTCCATTAGCAAATAACATTATGCTGAAATTAGACTTAGTTTTGAATCAGGGCTAGTTTACTAGCTCTATGACGTGGGGCAAATAACTTGGTCTTACAAATATACAGTTTCCTCCCCTGCAACACTAGAATAATAGTAATAACTGCAATGGTAAGGTCTGAAGGTTAAAATTTTATAAAGGACTTAACACAATGCCAAGAATAAGAACTTGATAAATGTTTGCTTTTCTTATTATGTTTTTTGAGTTCCTGTTGTGTGCTTAACTTTAGATACTGTGTAGGCTATAAAAGAAAGAGTCATCCATCCATTCATTCAACAAATCTGAATACTGTAAGGAACCACACATCAGCAAAGGTTATAGCCATAAGAGATCAACTCAGCCCTGCTGTCATGGAGCTTCTGTGGGGTTAGCTCGGAGTAGTATACAATAAAAGAATAAGCAACAGCATAAGTAAATTTCCAATAATGGTAATTAGCATGAAAAAAAATAAAATGGAATGAGACAGAGAATAATGAGGGAAAGTTGTCACTTTAGATGTCATGATGATAAAAGACTTAGTTAGGAAACATCATATAAGGAAACATAAAAAGAAAAATCTGGGAAGGGACATTTCAGGCAGAGAAAACAGTAAAAGGAAATTACTAGTAGACAATTATAGAACAGAAATCCTGTGAATGGACCATTCTGATTGAATAGGTTAAGTCAAAGGCAGGCAGCCTACAGAGCCTCGTACACCATGGTACCAGGAACAGAGTTTTTGCTAATTTACAGGGAAGTCACTAGAAGGTTGCAAAAAAAATCTAATAATACAAACTGCTACAATACTGGGTTTCAGAACTAAAAGGAGCTAGGAAACTATCTGGTCCTTATTTTATAGATGAGGAAACTGGTAGAATTTCATAGACTGATTCTTACTGGCCCTCCAATTTCTTGCCTTTGACTCTCTGACAATGACCTTTCACAAAAAGATCCAAACTCCTTTTCCCAACATATAAAATCACTTCTTACTGGCCCTTATTTTTCCTGTTGGCCTCCAACTCCTCTACCAGAGAATCTAGAGGCAGCATCACACTTTCACCCAGAGCCTGGGAATGGGCATTCAAGCTTAGACGTACTGACTACCTAACCTTGAATGGTTGACTTCACTTCCCCATGCCTCCGCTTAAGCAGCCAAAATTTAATAAAAGTACTCAGTGTTGGGCTCTCCCTGGTGGCATAATGGTTAAAACACTGCCTTATGAAGCTCTCTGAAGCCACTGCAGCAGTAGTTTGATCCCAGGCAGGGGAGCTGGCCCACATGGTGTGGCAGACTTCTCCTGACCTATCTGTTGCTCCCCTGAGCAGTATATTTCAATGGATCTGCCTGTTCTGTTCTCCATTCTGTCTCTGGTGAATCTTCTTACCCACCACACCTCTGTAAGCATAAATAAATAAATCTTTAAAAAAAAATGTACTGAATGTTGATGAGTGTTAAATGAACAGATTCATGTGCTCTAGCCATGTGAACTAGCAGAATGACTGGTGTATTGTCAACTGTTCCTGTAGACCTCCTGCTATTGTAGTAGAGAAGTAGGGAATTGTGCAATGGGAGTCAGTTCTGTAAGAAAAAAGACCTGGGATGGGAAACTGGATCTAACACCTACTTCATAACCTGAACAAACTAAATGATTCTTCTGAACTTCACTTGATTTATTTTCAAATTGGGGGTACAGAGAGGGGCATTCTATTGATAACCCTGGAGCAGTATGAGGAGAACTGCTACCAGCTATGGTTCTGCACATTTTCTTTATTGAATACTGACATAATTACCATCGTGTTGCTTCTCAAAGTAAAATAATAAGTTAGCTTTCCTGCTTCTCTAACTTGGATGAAAAATTCACGTTTGTTTATTGAGCAGTTTTGGAGTTTATACTCATATAAAAATAACACTACTGAAAACTGATTATGCTTCAGCACAGTTCTGAGTGTCTTCTGTAGTCCTGCTTATAACCTGAGAGTCTGAGGTATAGATGTATGCCAGCTTGCCCGGGATCCCTAAAAGGTGATGGAGCCAGATGTGAAAGCAAGTACTTCAACACCAGTATTTGAGCTCTAAGCCATCTGCAGAGACCTTGCTGAGAGCTAGATAAGTGTCTTCCAGTTGCTTATAAAGGTTTCTGACTGGTGGTATTATAGTAACAACTTAGAATTATAGCTGCAATATTACTGTGTGAGACAGAAGTTATATCAACATATTCATCATTTTTAGGGTTTCTTATCCCCTCCCAATATTAAAATGGCAGGAGAGAACACTAAACAGATGAATTCAGTTTCCCTTAGTAAATTGGTTTTCAGGCTGAAAAATGTAGTTCCTAAATGCATTTTTGTTTTTGTATGGTAACATGTAACATTTAAACTTTCTATCAGTAGTTAAATCCCTTTCACGTTTAAGAGTACGTGGAGAATTTGAACACTATTAGCAGGTTTCCATTTCAATTGGAACTGAAATGAAAATATTACGTGGGACGATTACACTAAAAAATGTCAATTACGCACATGTGCCACCTTAAACTATTCAATTTAATGATAATAAAAGTCCACCTTTTCTCAGAGCATTAGTTCTCAAGTGGGGGCAAAAAGAGAGTGACAATGTCTGGAGATGTTTTGGTTGGGTGAGTCTGCTAATGGCGTCCAGGGATGCTGCCAATCATCCTACAGAACACAGAACTGCCCCCATATGGAAAAATTATGCAACCAAAAGTGTTAGTAGTGCCAAGATCATGAAACCTGCCTTAAGGGTATCTGTAAAGGGGTCTCCCTGGTGGCTCAACGGTTAGGAGACGCAGCACTGCAATGGAGAGGTAGCCGCTTCAGCAAGTTGGATCCCCAGCTAGGGAGGAGATCCACATGGCGCGGCAGACCTCTCCTGACCCGCCCGCTGCTCCCCTCAGCAGTGTACTTCATCGATCTGTCTGTCCTGCTCCCCTCTCTGTCTCTGGGTTGTACCCCAGTTCTATATGCATAAAAAAATAAATTTTTTTTTTAAAAATAAGTATTTGTAAGGTAGCGCTTTTGTAAAAGGTCAGAAAAAGAGTTACACGTGTCTGGCAACCCTGGAACCCTAGGTCAGCACTTTGCCTGTGATCTTCCCTCTCCAATATTTAAAAAAGAATGAGATCCCACTTCTGTATTTTAAGATCATTATGGATTCACATTACTTCGGAATATGTCCAAGGTCACGGCAACTTGATTGCTAATAGCAACATGATCACATGATCACATGATCAAACTTCTC
>NW_004567110.1:36025178-36056019 GCF_000260355.1 Condylura cristata
AAAAAAAAAAAAAAAGCAGCAATGAGCTATTTTAAGTCGCTGTGCCCTTCAGAAAAGTGTAGTTCATAGTTAAGACGGGCTTTCTACGGCTGCATAGTCTTTTGTTGAGCCCAGGGAAATAATTCTGATTCTTTGCATAATTTTCAAATATTTACTTAACTCAGAAAGAGAGTTAAGTTGCTATGAAAGAGTGTTCAGTTGCTATGAGATCCCTCACTAGGCCAAGGGGATAGAAAATTGTTAAGTGCTCAGAGTTGAGTACAAAGCCTCCGAAGGTAAAGTGGGCTTCAAATTCAGTTAAACCTGCTTGCTGGAATCCTCTCATTTTCTGTGACTTTGGGCTGTGGCTAGACCAGTACAGGAAATAATTGCATATTTTTATTATTAAATATCTCTAAAACTTCAAAGCCTACCAAACTGCAGTTCACTAAGTGGATTCTTATTCAAATCTCCCCTTTTTCTCTGGCTTCTAAAAAATGCATTGAATCTCAGTGGAGCAGGCCCTCCCCACAGAGCTGCTGTTGGGGAACTATCACATGCTCACTGCAGAGCAGGAAGTGAGTCACCTTTGGATACTCAGCAGAGATCCAAATTCCCATTAATTAATTACAATTAATAAAAAACAATTTTTAACTGAGGTCATTTTGGGGTCTTCTACCAGATATTACCACCATAGGGCACCCGCCAGGAACTCACCCATATTCCACCACCCTAGTCCATTGTGCTTCCTTTTGTCTTTATTCTTTCTCCTGCCTTGCTCCAAATTTTTTTTTATCGGTCTTAGAATTTTTCTGTCCAATTTTTTGTTCATTTCGTTGTTTTTTGTGGTAGAGATGGTTTTATGTCTTCATCTAGCTCAACCAGAATTCTATTTTATTTTGCTGAGGCATTCTCAGCAAGCCTCAGGATTCAGTAGGGGGGGGGGATACTATTCTAATACTGGATTTTTAAAATTGATAATAGTGATTATCAAGCTACTATGGTTTTTTTTTAACATTAACTATTTTTTATAGTTTCTTTATTTGCATATTTTTTACATCAAATGTATTCCCCATAGAATTTCCACCACCAATTTACCCAGGCACCATCACCTCAGTCTCTTGTGCTCTTCCTGTCTGTGTTTTGTATCTTCTCCCTCCTCCCTTCTAGCAAAATGTCTCTGAATTGTAGCTGTCTGCTTATTTTGTTTAGTCTTGTTGTATTGATTTTGTTGTTGTTGTTGTATTGATGTTATTTTTCCCTGATCCCTTATTTGGTTCCCCTATATTCCCTATAAGTGAAACATCTGACATTTTTCTTTTTCCTTTTGACTTACTTCACTGAGCATAATCCCTTCTAACTCCAAATATATTGTGTGAATGGTATTAGCTTATCTTTTTTATTGCTGAATAGTATTCCATTGTGTATATGTACCATATCTTCTTGATCCAGCCACCTATTTTTGGGCTTTTGGGTTGTTTATAACTTGTACTTTTTTCTGCCCCATGAGTTAAAAATAACAGTTGACTTATCAGGAAAATATAATATAAAAAATCTTGCAGTCTACATTATAATTATTATCATCAACAATACATTATAATTATCACAATTTTAAAAGGTTTGTAACATTAATCTTGTCAAAATATAAAATGAAACGAAAGTGTTCACTCTCAAAAAATATAAATGTCAATATATTTTATAAATTGTTATATGTGCTTTATTATTGGTTTATATGGTTTAACTAAAAAACTAATAAAATAGTAAGCCAGATAGTATCATATTTGTCACCATTACAGTACTAAAATAAATATAGAAATTAAGAATCATTCCCATCTCAGGGCTCCCATTGGTTTTTGCATACACATTCCTCTGATACTAAATACTAACTAGATATGTATCATACTCATCAAGCTGTAATCTGTCCCCTCCCCCCCATAAGCTGTTGCTGCTCTTTTATAACATAAGAATAATGGCTCCCACCTCACGGTTATTACAAAGATTCAATTAATAACTACATAATATAAATCACCTGCCACATGAAGCTATTTAGTAAATGATGCCTATTCAGCTTGTCCTAGAAAGCACTAAGCAGTGACAATGTAATATAATGAATGCAAAATTAAACACCCAAGCAAGGTCTAAGAGAACAGTTAAGAATGAGTCTCCAGCTGCCTGAAGTTTCTTTTTGGGAAGGGGGAGAGTATTTGGGTCATGGCCATGTCCACTCTAGTATATTTGCATATTTGTTTACCTTATTAAATTGAGACCTCTGAGATTGGCACTGTATCACATTACTCACCTCTGTATCTTAGGTTCCTATCTCCTCTATCTAGCCTGGTAGATATGGTAACAGGCATGGTAACTCCCTAAGTAATGTTCTTTGAAATTGTGAAGTCATAAACTCAAATGGAGTTAACAGCAGTTTCTCTTTATAGAAGTCAGTCCATTAGCAAATAACATTATGCTGAAATTAGACTTAGTTTTGAATCAGGGCTAGTTTACTAGCTCTATGACGTGGGGCAAATAACTTGGTCTTACAAATATACAGTTTCCTCCCCTGCAACACTAGAATAATAGTAATAACTGCAATGGTAAGGTCTGAAGGTTAAAATTTTATAAAGGACTTAACACAATGCCAAGAATAAGAACTTGATAAATGTTTGCTTTTCTTATTATGTTTTTTGAGTTCCTGTTGTGTGCTTAACTTTAGATACTGTGTAGGCTATAAAAGAAAGAGTCATCCATCCATTCATTCAACAAATCTGAATACTGTAAGGAACCACACATCAGCAAAGGTTATAGCCATAAGAGATCAACTCAGCCCTGCTGTCATGGAGCTTCTGTGGGGTTAGCTCGGAGTAGTATACAATAAAAGAATAAGCAACAGCATAAGTAAATTTCCAATAATGGTAATTAGCATGAAAAAAAATAAAATGGAATGAGACAGAGAATAATGAGGGAAAGTTGTCACTTTAGATGTCATGATGATAAAAGACTTAGTTAGGAAACATCATATAAGGAAACATAAAAAGAAAAATCTGGGAAGGGACATTTCAGGCAGAGAAAACAGTAAAAGGAAATTACTAGTAGACAATTATAGAACAGAAATCCTGTGAATGGACCATTCTGATTGAATAGGTTAAGTCAAAGGCAGGCAGCCTACAGAGCCTCGTACACCATGGTACCAGGAACAGAGTTTTTGCTAATTTACAGGGAAGTCACTAGAAGGTTGCAAAAAAAATCTAATAATACAAACTGCTACAATACTGGGTTTCAGAACTAAAAGGAGCTAGGAAACTATCTGGTCCTTATTTTATAGATGAGGAAACTGGTAGAATTTCATAGACTGATTCTTACTGGCCCTCCAATTTCTTGCCTTTGACTCTCTGACAATGACCTTTCACAAAAAGATCCAAACTCCTTTTCCCAACATATAAAATCACTTCTTACTGGCCCTTATTTTTCCTGTTGGCCTCCAACTCCTCTACCAGAGAATCTAGAGGCAGCATCACACTTTCACCCAGAGCCTGGGAATGGGCATTCAAGCTTAGACGTACTGACTACCTAACCTTGAATGGTTGACTTCACTTCCCCATGCCTCCGCTTAAGCAGCCAAAATTTAATAAAAGTACTCAGTGTTGGGCTCTCCCTGGTGGCATAATGGTTAAAACACTGCCTTATGAAGCTCTCTGAAGCCACTGCAGCAGTAGTTTGATCCCAGGCAGGGGAGCTGGCCCACATGGTGTGGCAGACTTCTCCTGACCTATCTGTTGCTCCCCTGAGCAGTATATTTCAATGGATCTGCCTGTTCTGTTCTCCATTCTGTCTCTGGTGAATCTTCTTACCCACCACACCTCTGTAAGCATAAATAAATAAATCTTTAAAAAAAAATGTACTGAATGTTGATGAGTGTTAAATGAACAGATTCATGTGCTCTAGCCATGTGAACTAGCAGAATGACTGGTGTATTGTCAACTGTTCCTGTAGACCTCCTGCTATTGTAGTAGAGAAGTAGGGAATTGTGCAATGGGAGTCAGTTCTGTAAGAAAAAAGACCTGGGATGGGAAACTGGATCTAACACCTACTTCATAACCTGAACAAACTAAATGATTCTTCTGAACTTCACTTGATTTATTTTCAAATTGGGGGTACAGAGAGGGGCATTCTATTGATAACCCTGGAGCAGTATGAGGAGAACTGCTACCAGCTATGGTTCTGCACATTTTCTTTATTGAATACTGACATAATTACCATCGTGTTGCTTCTCAAAGTAAAATAATAAGTTAGCTTTCCTGCTTCTCTAACTTGGATGAAAAATTCACGTTTGTTTATTGAGCAGTTTTGGAGTTTATACTCATATAAAAATAACACTACTGAAAACTGATTATGCTTCAGCACAGTTCTGAGTGTCTTCTGTAGTCCTGCTTATAACCTGAGAGTCTGAGGTATAGATGTATGCCAGCTTGCCCGGGATCCCTAAAAGGTGATGGAGCCAGATGTGAAAGCAAGTACTTCAACACCAGTATTTGAGCTCTAAGCCATCTGCAGAGACCTTGCTGAGAGCTAGATAAGTGTCTTCCAGTTGCTTATAAAGGTTTCTGACTGGTGGTATTATAGTAACAACTTAGAATTATAGCTGCAATATTACTGTGTGAGACAGAAGTTATATCAACATATTCATCATTTTTAGGGTTTCTTATCCCCTCCCAATATTAAAATGGCAGGAGAGAACACTAAACAGATGAATTCAGTTTCCCTTAGTAAATTGGTTTTCAGGCTGAAAAATGTAGTTCCTAAATGCATTTTTGTTTTTGTATGGTAACATGTAACATTTAAACTTTCTATCAGTAGTTAAATCCCTTTCACGTTTAAGAGTACGTGGAGAATTTGAACACTATTAGCAGGTTTCCATTTCAATTGGAACTGAAATGAAAATATTACGTGGGACGATTACACTAAAAAATGTCAATTACGCACATGTGCCACCTTAAACTATTCAATTTAATGATAATAAAAGTCCACCTTTTCTCAGAGCATTAGTTCTCAAGTGGGGGCAAAAAGAGAGTGACAATGTCTGGAGATGTTTTGGTTGGGTGAGTCTGCTAATGGCGTCCAGGGATGCTGCCAATCATCCTACAGAACACAGAACTGCCCCCATATGGAAAAATTATGCAACCAAAAGTGTTAGTAGTGCCAAGATCATGAAACCTGCCTTAAGGGTATCTGTAAAGGGGTCTCCCTGGTGGCTCAACGGTTAGGAGACGCAGCACTGCAATGGAGAGGTAGCCGCTTCAGCAAGTTGGATCCCCAGCTAGGGAGGAGATCCACATGGCGCGGCAGACCTCTCCTGACCCGCCCGCTGCTCCCCTCAGCAGTGTACTTCATCGATCTGTCTGTCCTGCTCCCCTCTCTGTCTCTGGGTTGTACCCCAGTTCTATATGCATAAAAAAATAAATTTTTTTTTTAAAAATAAGTATTTGTAAGGTAGCGCTTTTGTAAAAGGTCAGAAAAAGAGTTACACGTGTCTGGCAACCCTGGAACCCTAGGTCAGCACTTTGCCTGTGATCTTCCCTCTCCAATATTTAAAAAAGAATGAGATCCCACTTCTGTATTTTAAGATCATTATGGATTCACATTACTTCGGAATATGTCCAAGGTCACGGCAACTTGATTGCTAATAGCAACATGATCACATGATCACATGATCAAACTTCTCTATTGCTTATAAATCACCCCCTTGTGTGGAGAATTTTTTTACTTCCTTTTAGAAATAAGAACAATTGACATTTTCAAGGCAAGGGGAATCGTAGATATTACTAGTAAGTTTTTCCTTCTGATCAAGGGCCAAAATGAGGATTCGCCGATGTTATAAACTAGAGACAAAACACATTCTCATTGTTTTAAATTTGAATATATGAGATTTTTATCTATCTGACTCGCTAGCTAACTATCACTTTTGGCAATTGATTAGAAGGCCCAATTATCTGATACTGTAATAACTTCTCCCCAGTGAGAACACAGCGCTTAACCATCGTTTTCAGGACAGGAATAAACTGAATTAAAACCTTTATGTTTCTGGAGTTTCTTGTGACACAGACCAGCTCATGGAAGGCTTACATCCAAATAAATTTGGATTTATGGAAACTGCCCTAATAATATACAAACTGGGAAGAGGGCACTTTCCTAAAATATGGATGGATGGGCCATAGGAAACAGATGACTACCTTTTCTAATTCTGTATTTAGTTCATTTTGTACTTATCCAGGTTAACTCAAAAGGAGAAAGTAAGTCATTTTATGCAAGCAACAATGTCTGGCAAGTTTTGAACTTCTCAAAATTTGCATTTGTGAAGGTAGAAATAATATGAACCAAGGACAATAACTTATAACCAAGGAAAGTTTCTCCTGATTTTTCTCTTGAAAAAAGCATTTTCTTTATACTTCTTTGCTTCATATTACTCATGTTTTACCATTTCATACAAAATTTTCACAATCATTCTAAAGATATTGTCTCTATACTTATGTAAATATTTCCTGCTGTATCTCTGTCTGTCTCTCTCCCCCCAGCATAGTGCCATGAATATAATACATGCTTGAATGAATAAATGAATGCCATATCTGTTTTCATATTTTAAGGAACAGAAGAAATGTCCCTTGACTTAAATACTATGATGAAATGCCTTTTTCTTTCTGCCTTTTTCCTTTGTAATCTATGACTTATTAAAAGTGTTTATAACCAATTCATAAAACTACCGAGTACAAGATCAACATTAGCACACCAATTTCTCCCAAGTCTCCCACTTTTCCCAATTCACATCAGTGCTTACCTGCCTTGATTTTCAAACATTTGTCATAACATTAAGCTCTTCTACTTCTACTCTCAGCTAAGCCCCTCTTGGTGAGACAGTGAATGAACCAGTAGCCCGGCCTGGAAAGCAACCATAGGCAGAAGCAAGCTGACTGCAGGACACTATATGGACTGCAAACCAGCTGTCTCCCCCATGCAGGGCTCGCAGCTCGGTGTGCCTCTGATGGTCACTCCATGGCAGGAAGAAAAGCTGCAAACTTTTATTTATAGTCACTTTTTCTTTTTCTAAAACTGTCTACCTCCTTTATATTCTATAACAGGTATAACAGTATAATACAGTGTGTATATAACTTATTTTCAGAAATCCTATATTGGAGATGCATTTTGCAAAATTGTGCCGTCAGGGCTACCCCATTCAAAAAGTAGTCCGGATTCCAGGGCTGCCTTTGAGATTCAGGTGACACACGGCCGTGTTTTGCAGGGTGCCTGTACCCTTGGCCCTGCTATCTGTCCCTTCTTTCGTATGGGCCTGATATCACTATTTAACATGTTTTGCATGCCCAGTGTGCTGGGTATGCCATGGTCAAGACTGATAAGACTTTCCCTCCAGTAGCAGAGTATAATGTCTCTTGAGTTCAATTTGGAGGGCACCCTTTTTTCTTTTTCTTTTTTTCTCCTCCTTAATGCTTCTAGGCAGATTCTTAACCCTTTTATTTCTTTCCTGTTGGACATATAAACACTTTTGAGAAACATAAAGTCCTTTCTAGGAGTGTTTTCTTTTTTAGTCATTTGTGTACACCTTTAAAATCACACATCAAATATCAAATGTTTTTGCCCAGATGAAAGTACTATTCACTAAGCAAGTTGCAAACTTTCTTCTTTATGCTTTGTGGTTATTTCATAATTCCTCTGAAACTCTTCACCCCTCTTGGGGCCTAATCAATGCTTCATATCAATTAAGCTGCTAAGGACAAGAGGCTTAGTATACCTCACAATCTTGACAACAGGTCCTTTGTTAGAGAAAACAAATTAAAAGGATAAAATTAGACCTCTGATGTAATAGCATTAAAATACTATTTTAAAAATTTTGAGTTTATTAGAGAGCTAGAGATTTATGAGTTGGGCCCTGATGTACCATCCCTACCACCACCCAAAAATAGACCTTGAGTTAGAATTCTGATAAACTGAATGTGAGTGCAATTGTTTTTGCAAAAAATTTCCAACTACATTATAAAATAAGCTCTAGGTAGTAATTACAAGTTCATGAGTATACATATGGTGTATGTTTATATTTTGTTTTTGCAGAGCAAGGAATTTACCTGAACTGACCCTTTGTTTAGCTGGGTGGGGTAGAATCTCACTTGAAAAAGTGTTGAATTATCCAAAGTGCACTTTGCTCATCTCTGGTATGATGCAGGCATTTGGGAGAATTCTCTTCATGATGGATGTCCGGTGCAGTGAGTATCTTCACATGGAGCTGAGTGAACAGGAGAACTAAAGTCACCAATGAAAACTTACAGACAAATTTACAAAACCTGCAGTTCTGGCATGAATCATGCCAGTTATTATCAAAAGAGTCCAAACTTAAAGGCTCACTGCCAGCCTGCCTCTTCAATGCACATGCTAGAAGCACTGGTGCTGAGAGAGATAAAATATGAAAGTAGAGGCTCTTTTTTTTGTAGCTAAAAATATGTCTCTTCTATACTAAGTTAAATGTGTTTGGAAACTTTGAATTTGCAAATGACAAAGTTTAGATAGGTGTAAAACTGCTTCTATTCTGCCAGTCCATGCACAGCCTGGGTGGCAATAAGAGACATTCTTTGCTTTCCTCCAAGAACTTTTTGAAACAGTCACTTCCCTTCCTCTTTTTTCTTTTTAAGATTTATTTATGCATGCATGCAGAAATGGGGTACAGGCCAGAGGTGCAGGGGCCATGAGAGGATTCACCAGAGACAGAGTGGGGAGCAGAACAGGCAGATCGAGAAAGTACACTGCTGAGGGAAGCAGTGGGAGAGACAGGAGAGATCTGCTGCACCATGTGGGTCACCTCTGGGGCCGCGGATCAAACTCACACTGATGCGACTGCAGCTAGCTTCACAGTGCTGTGCTTTAATTCATTTTGCCACCAGGGAGAGCCAGTCACTACCCTTCCTAGCATGAGGAGCCAGCTTCTACCACCTAAAGGACTCAGACCAACCGTCAGTGTTGCAGAACATTCCTCAGCCCACCCCTCCTTCCATCTCTATGTCATTCTGAATGTCCAAGCGCCCATCTATCTATCCCTGAATCTACCCATCTGCCTTTCTATCTTTCTGTCCATCCATCTGTCCAATCATTTATCCCTTCCTCCCTTCACTCAGCAAATACTTTTTGACAACCAGCTCAGCCAGATACCATTTTAGGTATTAGGGCCTCAGTGGTATAACAAGACTGTCAAAGTCCTTACCTTCCTAAAACCTCTGTCCACATATTCATCACACACACACACACACACACACACACACACACACACTTCCATTATACATAGAACTTATAGGTATTCTTGTTACTCCTAAAGTTTATTCCTGTTATTCCTGTTGTAGAACCCAACCTTAGAACGCTTTGAAGAACAGCGATCTCTTTATTGCTAATTTTATAATTGCACTTTTTCCTGTTGTTTTTCTCAGGATTGTCCTTCTCAGCTCACACATGTTCAAGCCTTGCCAGACCCTGTTTGGGATCCTGATCTACCTGTATGCCCGAGTGAGTACCCTGCATCTTCTGATCACACATTTGGAGCAGAAGTGTGAATTCTCTGAGTCTAAGGTGCATAGTAGTTTCAAATGCTTCCATTAGTAATGAACTTTCATGGGAGTCAAGCCCTTGGGGGAATGACTTCCCTTGAACAAATGTGCTTAGAATCGTCCAAATTTCAAATGCATTGAGGGAGTGCGATAGAAACTTAAGGGACATGTTGAAACATAGACTATCTCTAGTTAATGGCCAAAATATTTTCCCTGAGCTTCCAGAGTCCTCTACCTGGAATGATTTATATACAAGAGAGAACCTGATTCCCTGTTTACTCCGTGGAGATAATTCTCCTCTGGCTAAAATTAGCTTTCAAATCACTGGGTTTGATGCTGCTGCAGTGTATCTGGTCCCCTGTGACGACACTATTTGACTCGCTCCTGTTCTGCTGATTACCTGTGGTTACCCACCTGGTCAGCTCACTGGGTGGCTACCATTGAACAGCTTCAAATCTAAAGAAGTTCATCACTCTCTAGTCATTCTCTTGATCCCAGATTTTAGGCCTAAACTGTTTTATTTCCTTTCACACAACTGGGGTTGAGTCACCCTTGAAAGGATAAACTCATCTCCCATGTTGACTTGTACACCTCATTCAGTATTCTGATTTTATAACTTGCCCAGACAAGCCCTAAATTAATTTCAGGGCAGGAGACTTTCTGTATTTAAGGATCAGGATATATTTTTCCACTTCATGCCTCACTCCAAGGGTCTCTTTCCTGCCAACACTTGGAAGTCAATAAAATAGAATGAACATGAAGCTTTCTACCTGTGTTCTTTAGTTTATTTTTCTGGATGTTTTGCTAATTGTGCACTTCCTCAGATGCAGAGCTTTGGAACAGAACATCCCTCAGGATTCTCTGTTCTCAGTGGATTTACCGCTTCTGGCACTGTGCTGGTTTCCAGAGTGGGCATTTCTTGGTTTTCCTACTACATAGAATGGGATAGCAATTACCCTAGTTGTTTTTAAATAACATTTTGCTCAATGCCAACCGAAGGGAGCTCACTAAAGGGCCCCCCTTATGTAGCTGTTTTAATATCATCTGCAGTACTGTTGTTCCTTTTCTTTCCCCTTTGTAAATAAACCCATTGGTGACCTTTTTTGTCTGTGCCTGCAGTATAACTGAATTTTAAGCACGCGGGTGAGAACCCACAGACAGCAATGCAGTTTACATTCGGTTGCCCTGTAACACTAAGATGTATATTCATGACGTTGCAGATAGGTGTAATGTCTGCTTGGGGAGGTGTTGGATTGAGAGAATGTGCTCCTTGGGTTCCATTTAGAAAAGTTGCACCAGAGCTCCCCTTTCAGCAGCACATGGCAGTCTCTCATAAGGCAGAGACATTTAGTTATATCCAAAAGGGCATGCTTATTATATCAAAAAGGAAAGGAAAGGCTTGCACAGACACAGGAGACAGGCGTGCTGCCTCTGAGAGGGATGTGGTTGTTGGAAGACATCTGCGTAGACACAGGCAGGCAGTCTTGGGACTAGAGCTGCTTTTTTGACAAGGGAAGGTTTAAAGAAGACACGCCTGCATAGACACAGGCAGGCAGGCGAGCTGATCTTGCCAGTGTAGAAAATGTACTGATTCTATGTTCTTCTTTGAGGGAGGGCTTCATTCCTCTGTTGGGTTATTCCCTTCTGCTGGATTAATTGCTTCTAGGGTTTGACTAGGTTAATTTGTAAAGACCAGTGCTGCTCTACAACGGTCCCCATCTCCATAGCCCACCTCTGTTCCGCGCCTCTAGACACTCTCTGGAACATTCTGATGCTTGCTATTGCAGCCGAGGCCTAAGGATGTGTTATTTCTATAGCTGGTTTAATGACTATGTTAATCATTTCCACCCCACCCTCCGGTTTCTAGTCTTGTGACTCATCCATCCTAAATTTTCTCCTCTTGGCTTCCGTCAGGTACATCAAGGAAGAAACATTGTCTTAGATACTGAATAAGCCCTTAGAATTCTTGGTTGAAGTCAAATTAACTAAGGAAGATCATAGTCAACCCCTAAAGAAAGTTTTATTATTATCTGATAGAATAACTATTATAAGAGTTTTTATGTATTATCTTTTTAAAAATGTGAAACAACCTCTGGGCAGAGAGTATATCATTTCTAGTCACAGGTGAAGAGACTGAAGCACAAAAATGAACTTGCCTAAAATGACATAAACAGCAAGTGTTGTGCAATTTGAACACAAGCCTCTTCATATCAGAACAGAGCTGCAAAGTGTTCGTTTCTTATTAAGTTACAGTTCAATAGCTACTGTTCTTTCATTTACTAGGTCTCACTTTAGGCTATTAAGATTCACACACACACACACACACACACACACACACAGAGGGACAAAAAAAGAATCTGTCCTGCCTTTTCTTTTGTAGACTGGTATAGATGATTAATCATAAAAAGGAATACGGTATTTTTTTACATAAAACAAGTCATTGATCTACGATAACAGGAATAAAACAAAGATTTTTCACTTCAGTCAATTTAGTTATTTTGCTGCCACCTAGTGACCCGAATGAAACGGTTTGATATTTTGCTGCCATCTAGTGACCTAAAGGAAAATAACATGCAAGCTTGTTTGGCATTTGTTAAGTTCTATGGTTGTAGTTTAAAGAATCATAAAATGTGCATACCTTAAGTCTGAAAATGTTTCAGATCTGATGCTCCAAGTTATCATTCTTTCCTTATCTCTTTTCACTTTTTCTCATTATGCTAATATGTTTTTTCTCATATCCAGAGTTGTTCTTCAAAATCAAGTTAAGATAGACAGTAGAAGAGAATCCAAAATCTAGTTCATTTTATCTCTGTACGATGTTTTTATATGGTTTTAGATCATATATACTTCTTTTTTCCAATGTTATTTGTGCCCATTTTTATTTAACTAATTGACATACTAATTTTTCATATATATGGGAAAAGTTTATAGTTGATCAACTTCATCTACATGTATTTAGTTATATAAGTAATTACAGTCAGACACTGAAATTAGTTTTTCATTTTCAGTTCAGAATACTTATCATCTACTTAAATATTCACTGATTGTACATAAGGGAATTTAGGTCAGTGGTCTTGAATAATTATCTCTTCTTCATAAAATATATCCCTTCTTCGCAGGGATTTTAATATATTTACACTGTTAAAATCTACCAGTGTCCTATGTTCATTGCATTATTGTTGGTGCATTCATAGGCATTTAAGTATATAATCATCTGAATATTATGACACATTAATTCAAATTACATTCTGCCCATTCTGAAATTGTAAAACATCGCCAGTGATCATATCAGGAAGAACAAAAGTGGGCAGTTGCTGAAACATTACCAGTACCACAGCTCCGAGCCACAAGCTCTCTGTAGGCTGCATGTGCCTGGAAAGCAATTCTTAGTGGGCTGTGAATTATCAGGAAAATGAGCCCCTCATTTTCCCACAAATTTGGTTTTAATAATCTAACGGACATTTAAAATAACTCAGCATTTTGATTGCAGGGGGAAAGTTTTATGTTGGGTGTTAACTGTGAATACTTACAATGACCCAAATTAGGGAGAAAATAAGTTTTACTGGAAAGCTACCATATGAAATTAAAGAGATTATTTATGAACAAAAACCAGCATTAGCCTAGGGCCTCCTGGTAGTGCAGGGTTAAGTCTCAGCACTATCAAGCTATAGACAAACACAACAGCAGGAATTTGATCCCTGCCAGGCGCCAGCAGGGGGGATGTTCCCCTCTGCAGCGTATTTCAGTAGATTCATTGTTCTGCTCCCCACTCTGTCTCTGGTGAATCCTCTTACCCCTGCACCTCTGGCCTAGATCACAATCTTTGTATGCATAAATAAATAAAATAAAATTTTAAAAAACAGTATTAGCCTTAACCATTTATTGTGCTGTTTGGAGAAAAAAATGAGTACTTGTCCTGGATTCACCCATATTCATGATGTCAGTTATTTACCAACATTTACTGAGTGCTTACTGGATGCCAGTCACAGGATTAGACAATAAGGAGAATGTCAGTGTACACAACTCTTTATCTGTGTCCTCATGGACTTCATGGGCTAGGGATATAGCAGCTTTTGAGTGTTTATTTTCCCTTCCAACAGTTCCAGCGTTGTTCAGTCTTTGACTTAAATTAGTACTGATATACCTGGACTAGGATATACATTCCTCCCCCACAGAGAAGGTAGAGTAGATATATTTTTCTAGGGTTCTAAACAATCCTAAGTGAGTACCCTGAGAGAATCAGCTGTGTATTAGCACTAATGATCACAACTCCACACCTCTTAATTTCAAGGGATTTAATTAACACATCCAGTTTGCACTGACCAACCTGGTTTTATTTCACTCAAGTGGTAATCTATTAACTAATGTTAGCCTCCTAGGACTCTGACACATGACTTGACTTCCGGCATCACACAACCCACTTGACCCAATACCATTTTCATCCCATAGGGTAATGAACTTACTACGTCATTTGCTAACGCAAGTTAACATACTGGCCAGTGATATGAAAAACACATCAAAGTCACTAACTGCTAGATTTACTGATATTAAATGTTTTGACTGTCTCGGTGCATGGACTTTGCAGTGGAAAATGTCATCCTAAAGCACATTTAAAAAGATAAGGACATATGGCCCTCCCTGGTGGCGCAGTGGGTTAAAGCGCAGCACTGAGAAGCTAGAGCCACCTCCACCTGAGTTCGATTCCCACCTGCCCCGGAGGTGACCACGTGGCGCAGCAGACCTCTGCTGACCCGCTCCCTGCTCCCCTCAGCAGTGTACTTCATCGATCTGCCTGTTCTGCTCCCTGCTCTGTCTCTGGTGAAGCCTCTCACCGCCCCTGAGCCTTTGGCCTGTACCCCAGTTCTGTATGCACAAATAAATAAATCTTTAAAAGAAAAAAAGATAAGGACATAAAAGCTACAGCCTGACTTGACTCCAAGCCCCTAAGCAGCACCCACAGTACTGGAATGAATCCCAGAATCTTAAACCAACTTTGCGATCTCTGAAAGCTATTCCACACTCTCAAATACATTTCCATAAATCCTTCATCTTCCGTGCAATTCCTCAGAAAGTTAATTGACTTCACTATTCCATGAAGACTGTAGTGGCCAATAAAATTCAAACTTAAGTCCATTATCACCACCCTACAGTTATGAAAACAAACTTTCAAAGTTTACCACTTCATTTTATACCATTTTGCCATTATAACCCTTTTTATCATTAAAAAACACAGCACTCATCTATCTGCATTCATTCTTTATTGTTTTGATGATCAGTACAATTGCTTTCACTCCAAGTGCAGTCATTCATTCCTGCATCTTCTAGGAATCATTAATTCCATCTCCAAACTGGAAAGCTATCAGAAGCAGGTTTTATTTTAATAAGCATGCAAAGATAAAAGTAGTAAAAATGTAAAATAAATGGCCCTCCTTCAGGTGCAGAAAATGTTAGGAGAAAGTCAACTATCTTGTGAAGAAATTCAGATACTGAGTTAACTAACATTTTCTTAAACTCCTGATTTTACTGTTTCCTTGTATCAATAAACAAAACCAGGTATTATTTCTAGTGGATGAAATTGTATTAAATAATGAAACTCTTGGTAGTTTAAGAAGTTGAAAGACAGTGTCATCTCAACTTTTGATGTCATTTTAATAGCTGGCTTATGTTTAACTGTATGATCTTCATACCATTCTACTCCTAAATATAGAAATACTCATTATGCCTTTGAGATAGACAACTAGTAAAAATAGTCAAACTGAAGTTCTGGGAAATTTAAGATAACAGAAAAATGGTGCCCAGGGCCATTTTTCTCTTTCTTTTCAACTTCTTCCTTCTTTGCGATCTTACTAGAAAATGCTACTTTTTTAGGAAAGATGATTCTTAGAAAGACCAAATGTTTTCATATTAGATCTTGCAAAGTAATTTTGGTTTCCTGGTGATTTCATCTCCTCCATTCATTGCTTAATGTGGAAAACTGAATCATACTTAAAGCAAGGAGCACCAAAGGGAGGCAAAGAACAAAGCTCTCCCTTGGCAGGTTTCTTTTCCTGAAGAGGGCAAGCTCCCAAGACCTCATTTGAAGGAGGCTCTCACTACCCTGCCCTTGATGGGCTGCGGGGGGCGCCAGTTCCCCACCAGGGGCACCGGGGGCTCGTTCTCAGCACTGGAGAAGAGGCTCCGCAGCTTGGCCATCTGCAAGGGCAAAAAGAGAAGGTCAGCAAGCCACCAGACCACGCACACGCTGCAACAAAGAGTTAGAAATCGCGGGCTTTTCAAACAAGACAAAGCAAACCACAAAACCTGTTTTCAATATTCAGTCCGGGGCTATTGGGCCATCAAGTCATACAAACTTTACATTAGTTGTAGAAGCCCCTTTCTTCATTTTATACAGCATGACCATTGCCCTCTAGTCAGAACCTTTTCTGAAGCAATTATTTTAATGTGAGAGGTCAGTATATGAGGTACTTTCTATAGGAGTTGGCAAAATTAACTGATCAGTGCAAATGAGAAGTTTAACTGTCCTTCATAGTGTAACTTAGAGGAGTCACTTTTTTTTTAAGGAACAGAAAAAAAAATAAGAATTATGCTACATTTTACATGTTAACTGATTTTTCTCAAGGGAATATTTAGGAAATCTCATTAGTAACACTAATTTTTTATATTACTCCTTAAGAAAATTTCATTCCTCTTTGAAAATAAGTACACAAGTAAACCTGACCATTAAGTCTGATCTTTTGATTAAAATGATCATATATAATTGAGTCCACAAGGGGCAGAAATAGGAAAGCAGCTGTTTAAGAAAGAGAGAAATACTGAAAAACTGATTTCACTGTGAGATATTCATGTCTGTGGTGTTCCACTGTTTCTGTCCTTGGTATTCACTACCCACTTAATTATTCCAGTCTTTTCCATGAAAGTCTGCTTAACAAATGTTGCAAAGATGCTTTTTGATGAGTAGTGAGATAGGGAGGCCTCAGCAGAGCTGCAAAGGGATACTAGACGCAGACATCTGGAACGGAATCTCGAATTCTGCATTTGCCTACGTAATCACCGGCAAATGACTTAACTGTTCTGAGCCTCAACTTACTTATCTGTAGTTCTAGGGAAAAAATTACACAATCTCAAAAATGACCTTTCACTAACACTCTTTTCCAACTCAGGCCCTGTACCTAATCAAGGTTCCCCTTTTGGGGGTACTCCAAATTAGCAAAGTCTGTTAATAATGTACATTTTTAAACGTTTCTAAATTATAGGCTCAGTCACTCTCTAGCATAACCACTTTTAAATTATTTGCGTTTGTTCTGGAACCCCTTTTGGAAGTACAGATTTAGAAAGTTAAACAAATTGACTGTAATTAGACAAGGCAAACTGAATTTCCAGGGGTAGAACTTCTGTAAGCAGTCATTTCGTCAATATATATTGGCTTACTGCTGTCACTGGCTTACCTGGTCGGAGCTCACGGTCATAGGTTCTTTGAGCAGGAGCCACACGATGCACTCCTCGCAGGGCGGTGTGGTGAAGGAGCCGTGGTAGGACCAGTAGTCCCGGCAGGCGGGAAAAAGGCAAGACGGGTCGAAATTGGTGAAAGGTGCTTCCTTGCCCTGTAAAGAGCAGGCGCATGCGCAGTGAGCCGCCGTACGCCCACAGCCCACCCCCGGGGTCTCATCATCTTGTGAGACTGGTGATTTCAAATGCGTTAGGAAAAAGGTAACTTTTAAACAAAATGCCTACCTTTCAGAAATAAAGGGCAAAGGAGGGAAAGCTGATTTGCATGTTATGACTTTCTCTGGCGGTTCTTCTAATATTATTCCTTATTAGCTGTAGAACTCTTAAATCTATTCTCAGAATAGAGAATAGAGAAGTTCACATCTGAACGTTAACAGAAGTTATTTTACATAAGTTAATGGCTTGGTTCTTGATACTAAAATAGGCTTGCATTTTTTACCGAATAGTAAATACTTTCTGTAGTCATAAAAAGTTCTAGCACTTGATTAGAATAGTTCCAAAGGCAATCAAATTGAGTTTGTTAATTAAAGGAGTGTACTGTTAATATTTAAAATATATAGGCTGTACCCAGTAAAGAAAGGGTAATATTAGCACCCAAATATTTGTTATCCTGCAAATTGGCACAGAGGGGTGGGTGGTGGGAGTAAAGATTGATCAATATTATATATTTATAATATTTATATATTCTATATATATTACATATTTTAATATGTTACATTTTAAGTGTAATTAAAATGTTGTATTTATGTTAGTTATATTTTAAGTGAAAGACCTACACTTGAAATATAAAAATGAATTATTGATATAACTGCTCTGTGTTCTAGAAGGGGAAATTACTTTTTTTTACCTTTGTCTTAATTTTGTCCAATGCATCAAGGACCAGCTGGAACTCGCCTTTCTCACGTCCTATCTGCAAGAAAATAGAAAACCAATATTTATATTTTCTCTTCTCTCTAATTTAAGATTGGCTTAAAAATTGATTTGATCCATCCTCTACAACTAGTGTTTATAAATCTGCCAAAATATCTTGTTCTAAGTAAAAAACATAAATTTATTCTCCCCCAAGATTTTAGAGTATCTATTTTCTGAACTAAACGTGGACTTCAGGTCTTTGAAGTACAAAACCACAAAATTACATGATGTTCTACTTCTATTTCTTTACTTCTACTGTCCCTGACCTTCTCTGCAAAGAAGTACAGCTGGGATACAGTCAGTGTATCCAAAACTGAACTCACTTTCTTTCATCTCAAACCTACTCCTCTTCCCATTGTGTTGTGTTCAAGCCCTGAAAACCACCCAGTGAATTCAGAACACAAAACAAATTAGGTCATTCAAAAAGAAAGAAGTTAGATTTTCACCTCTGACTTAAAATCTAGATTATGTTACCACTAAAGTCATGTGTTAATGTCACTAAGCCCCCTTTAAACCAAATCTGGCTCAACAACACACACATTCCATGTGCTGTCTTAGCCTGGCATCATGTGAGCGGTGACCAGTCTAAGCTGAGGGGATATCCAGCCAGGGACTTAGCATCTAGTGGTTGCCAGAATTGGCTTTTCTGGTTTCCAGTGCAAACAAAATGGAACAGAGAGAAAGGATAATGCCCTTGCCCTCCCACGACCATAATAAGCTCCTTCAAAGATTCTTGTCACAACTCTATCCTACACACACACACACACACACACACACACGCACTTACATATCCCACATCTTGAGAAAATTGAGAAGTACTTGGGCATACTAGAGTATGGCAAAAGGCACAGTTAAGGAAAAACTTAACATTTTAAATTGACCTTAGCAGAGATTCCTTGACTCCCATTGAGGGAATGGATAATCAATTTTATTTCTTTCTCCCCTTTAAACAAAAGAAGGAAATGACATTAATACACCACACACACACACACACACACACACGCACACATATACATATATATGACCAATTCTTATTTTACCTTCAGAAAGATGCCAACCACGGCTATTCCATCAGGTTGCTTCAGAGCTTCTCCAAAAGTGTTGTACTTTGGATTCCAGTGAACCAAATGAAGCTGAAACCAGAGAGTAAAGGTTATAAGGGAAATGCCTAGAATAAGGACACAAGTATAAAATTACTAAAGCAAATAATTATACAGTCTAAGGTTGTTGAACACTGTCATGGGAGCTAGTATAATGCAATATTTTGGTTTTTTTTTAATGATTCAACTAAAAAGTACATAAATTATGATTCATAGATTTAGAACTTTGAATAAATGATCGATAAAAAACAAGACCTTGGGCCCCAACCCGTTAAAGCACAGCACTGAGAAGCTAAAGCCACTTCGGCATGAGTTCCATCCCCACCAGGGAGGTGATCCTCGAGGGCGGCAGATCTCTCCCCACCCGCCTGCTGCTCTCCTCAGCAGTGTACTTTGTTGATCTGCCTGTTCTGCTCCCCGCTCTGTCTCTAGTGAAGCCTCTCGCCACCCCTGAGCCTCTGGCCTGTACCCCAGTTCTGTATGCATAAATAAATAAATCTTTTTTAAAAATTGAGACCTTGTTAAAACAAGTCAAAATATTTGTTTTTATAATATTGCTCCTTTTTTTCTACCAAATTACAGTGTAACACAAGCTATAGACATGAAACTTTTAACATCCTAGAACTGTAGTTAATTGGGAAGTGAGGAAAAATAAGGGGGGAAAAATCTTGGGCATTTGCACACCTTTTGCAGTCATTGCCCTGGGACTCTGTGGCAATCTTGTCGTAATTTAGCACATTTTCAAAATGTCCATATTGAGTTACATGAATTAAATAATTCATAGCAGCTAAAAGATCTTTTTATTCTAGACTAGCTGTTATCTATGTATTCCATACGTAAAAATCAAACTCCAAGCCTTGCCCACACTTGTAAAAAATATACTAAACTTTACCCATTTGTGGGAGGAAATGTTTAGAAAGCACTGTCAATAATTTGTCCTTTCACTGGCTTTCTAGATGGGCTATAGAAAAATGCAGTGATAACAATGATCTGACTTGGGTATCCTAGAGTTAGCCTAACCAGCAGTTAAGCCGCCTAGTGATTCTGCCTGAGATTCCACACTCTTGCCTCCACGTTCCTATTGCAGCTCCTATACTAACCACAGCCTGCCCTAGGCAGCGTGGGGGCAGTAAAAAATAAAGAGCCTCACCTCCAGGGCACTTGTCAACCTCTTATAGGCTTGCCTATACAGAGAACTTGCAGAAGGCATGTCTTATTTCCTTGTAATTTGATGCCTTGATTTCAGCTACAAATTATGTTTTTCTTTGGGGGTTGCCAAGACAGCAAGTCGTATTTGCTCATATTAAATTGTATATATATCTATGTATGGATACATAAATATAGATATATATTGTATATACATATATATGAAGAAATATTCATGCACACCCTACATTGAGACTAGATAGAACATGAACATTAACCCAAATTCCTAAATGTTATTTTTAAACCACAAGTTTCTTCTAAAAGAAGCAGCTTCGTGTGCAGAACAAAATGGTGAACTCTGAAATCAACCTGCAGAAGATAGCACACCAGGTCTAGCACTCACAGGCTGTTGACTATGAAGAACCATCTCTCAGCTCTCCGCCTTTAACCTAGCTCATGGAGTTGCTGACAGGATCAAGTGAATTAACACTTGTAAGCACTAAATAAGTGTCAGCTATCCTTATCTTTTCAGTTCCATCCAGAAGCCTGATACCCCCCCTTTTTTTCAATTAAGCTGTGATCCAGTTTCTTAAAATAACCTTGAAATTCCTAATGCATGATGCCAATTTACCTATACTCTCTTAACTGTTTAGCTCAGAATGTTTGGCAGTTTCAGCTCATTTTAAAATGACTCCAGTTCTTTCATAATGACTAGCTGGAAGCAAAAGCAATGCACGCTGTACTGTCATTTTTTGGTTTTCACTGTGTGAGACCCAGAGTGGCTCAGGGTCATTCTCCTACCTCCGCAGCATACTTGACTCCATCCACGGTGTGCTCCGAGCCGTGGTCGTCAGAGGAGCCCCAGTGAAGATGAAATTGACGAAGCCGGTAGGGCCCAGTGAGAGGACCACCTCTCAGCACTGTGATTCAAAGAAGCTTAGGTCAGCAGTAGAACTCACACCTTTTGCAGAGCCCTGCTGTCAGCCAAGGCTGGATGGGCAGAAAATGTGGTCAGACTGTTGGGCTGGTGATGCCACAACATAAAGGTTTGGGGTATATTAAAATAAATTATTTTCCTTGTTTTGCTGATTTGTTGTAGTATTTTCAAAATATCAACTTAACATTTATGAAAATAAAATTAAAGTAACAGATGGGCAATAAGGATGCAGACAACCAAAGAATGGGTCAGTCATGGGTACAGTGGGAAGAACATGATAGACGAGAGCCAGACAAATTTAGGTTCCAGCTCTGGCTGCCTTCACCCTGCTAGTTGTGTGTTCTCAGGCAAGTTGCTAAACTTCTTGGAAAGTGTTTTTTGCATTTGTATGAAGGTGATAATAATAGTAGCCTTTCAAAGCTTATATAAGGATTAAATGAGATTAAAGATTTTAAAGTTTTCATCACAGGGCCCAGTATGCCATCTCTGAGCAAATGTGAATTCCTTCTCCATGTTTTGCTTCCAACTACACCTTTCTTTTAAGACTATAAGCAAGAGGTTTCATCCATGTCTCGTTAGGCTGTGTCTATTTAAATGAGATGAAATGTAAAGTTCAGAGATTTCCTAGGGAATCAATGTGGACAGCTAGAATAGACAATTCTTGTTAACATTAATTTCAGCTTTTTTTTTTTTCAAATACCTCAATTTGTCATTTAATTTGATTTCATTTCATTTAGGCTGGGCTGTGATTTAGAGATCCAAATATTTTATAAAGGATATTGAAAACTATGCAGACACCCCAAAACAAAGATTTAGCAGTGGAAGTTACATCAACATAGAATTTAGAAGATAGCAATTATAGAAAGGATTGAACAACTATTGATGCCGAAATGACACATGAATGCTATAATGTAGGTCTAAAACAACAGAACTAGGCTTGCATGAGTTTTATCATGTAAAAATGACTGACTTGATTCATTGCCTTTTTCCTTTTCAACCTCTAGTAACAGCTATTATCTGGTCAGATGAGTTCAAGTCATTAGAAGGAGCCATAGGAAACATCAGTATTCAAAATGGTGTTTTCATATGGCTCACGCTAACAGATACTGTTTGATTTTGTTCTTTATCCTTCAAAATGGAATTGTTTTAAATGTGGAAGGGATAAGTAACAGCAACATGGGATTACAAATTCCTATGCTGCTCCTTATTTGGAACCTGCTAGTAGCAAGAAATTACAACCCTCATTCTTTACTACATTGAAAATATTGAAAATATTCATTTCTATATACTAGTAAGTATATTTTAACTTTTTACAAATTTGGTTATAAGAAAAGCATTGTTATACACTGATTTGTTTATAGTGTAGGTGAAATAAAGAGATGTTTCTAAGTTATGTTTTTTTTTTCATTTTTACTCACACAAATCACTAGTTTAAAAAATTGTCAGATACTTCAAAAACACTCAACAAAAGGAATAATCAGATAAACACCCCACTGAAGCACTGAAGGCTAGTCTTCTTTTGAATAGCCCTATTCTCTCACCAGGACTGGCTCCCTCCAGCATACCAGGGCAAGAAAGCACCCACTTTGTTTCTTTGCTATTTTTCTTGCTTTGTAGAATGGAATCTCTGAATTTGGGAGTGGGACCCTCACTCTGCAGACCATAGTCAGGAAGCACAAGAATCCTCAGGTGTAGTCATCAGAACCTGAAGACTCTTCATGTGGACCTTCGCCAACCCCCACCCTATCAAGTGCCATGTCAGGACTGAATTGACAACATCTAACTTGAACATCCAGTCCACTTTTAGCAGCAAAATGACTGTTAGAATGTAAGACATCCCTCTTCAATGCAGAAATACAAATTTTTATGACTAGAGCAAAGTGAAATATCAACTCCATTTTCTGAGAAGTGCCCCCTTGTCCCCACTAATTCTGTGGCATCACATTTTGCCATTATGGGTATTGAAAATGTCAATGTGCCTCTACCTAAGCATCACACTTACTTGATCTATCATAAGTATCATCAAACACAACCCTGCATGTCTTCCCATTGTTCAGGATGGTCTTGGCAGAGCCGGGGTCATAAGATGCTGACCACGGCTGCAGAGAAGGGTCATGCTTGATGTCTTTAGTATGCAGCTCGATGGGTGACTGGTTGTCTCCCTTGGCAATTGGGTAAAGCTCATGCCAGTGATCAGGACCTAGAAAATAAAATAGAGGGGCTTATTTATTTAGTGGCATAAACTAAGAGCTTTTTCCAATCGACTAAACCAGCAGAATACACAGGCTAGACAATGATTATGGAAAAGTCTTGGATTTCATATTGGGCAATCAAGTCTTACCATTTGACACCTGTTGATAGTTTTGTTAATCATGTATCTAGAGAGTATATTTAACTGAGAGTATTACCTCTTATTGCTCAAGAATATAATTTCAAAGGCTTCTTTTTGAAATGGACTTTATACAATTTACCTATGCCATTGTCTGTCATACAGTTGGAATAAAACATACAGTTGGAATAAAATAACAGACATGGTATGCTTTTCAGTATACACCCATAACATTTTTGCCAGGGGTCAGGCAGGAGCCTGGACAGAACTGGGATTCTGATACCAAACCGGCTCAGAGAGGTTAAGTGCTTGCCCTGTAGGGTGGGGTAAGGAACAATGAGGAAGGGGCAGCAGGTGGTCTGACTTCTTGGCCAGAGGCTGGTGTGATCTCTGAGAAGTTACCAGCCTCTCTGTGCTTCCTCCAGTGGAAGTAATTACAGGTCCCTACAGGGAAACTAAATGAGAGGAGCTAAAGGGGTCCGTAGCATTTGGTACTTAGGAAGCACTTAGTGTTAGTTTCCATTCGACTCCTCCGCCCGCACTTTCAAAGGCAGACCTTAGAGGTGCCCACTTCCTGAGCAGCCCAGGGCTTCTCGACCTGGTCAGGTACCAGAGCTGTGGCAGCCCACACTCACCGTTGTGGCTGGCGTAGCCCCACTCCTTGGCCATTGTTGCCTTTCTGGGCACGAGACGACTCCTGCTTTCTCTCTCCGGCGTCGTGCAGAGTCCCCGAGAACCCGCGCCTTTTATATATGTCCCCCACACATTGCATGGCCTTATTAGGTCAGCGAGGGTGGGGCAGGGGGCTAAACTGGTTTGGGGTGGTATGTGGGAGGCGGAGTAGGGGAAGCCAATGAATTCCAAGAGTTGGACAGCTGTCGGTGTTGGGGGGTATGGGGAGGGGTGAGATGGGCAGAGGGCCCCCAGCCCTCCCTATCCTCTTCCTGGAACCGCCGTCCCTCCCCCTCTCCCTCGGGTCTCCAAAAGCTTCAGGGCTTTCTAACTCTCAGTGGCGCTGACCAGCAGAAACGCGGGCGATTTCACAGAATCCTTCCTCCCTCCTCCCTTCCTCCCCTGTGTTAGTTAGTTTTTTTTTTTTCTTAGTGGGGCTGGAGACGGGGTAGGGGAGGTTGGTGGGTAATAGGGAGTCGTGGCTGTGCTTTGCCACGAATTCAGATACGCACCCCAGTTGGGCTTGCAACCCACTTAGAACTTGCTTTAAGCTCAGGCTGGCCGTCAGGCTACGGTGCTGGACACTTCTGAAAGTTTATTTCTCTCCAGCGATCCAGTTATGGTGGCTGAAAAGAATAAGTTTGTTTGCCTGGCCGATGTTTGACTTCCGTGCAGGCAACCTACAAAATCCTTGCAAAGGATGTGTGTAGACTCTGGGAGTGCAGTTTCTATAAAGTCCGTTATCGTTAAAGAGGCTTACAGCACCAGCTTCCCCGAACCGCTTCTGGCGGCTAGTCCCAGCTTAGCAGATCTGTTTGGTCTACTGGGGGCGGAGGGCTGGATCCCTGACAACGCCAGCAAATTGAGGAGAAGGCTGGATGGATCTCAGCTTCCCGCAGAGTCCGAGTGGGAAACTGAATTATGCCGACTCCTTGAATTGTACCTATTCTGAAGGGCTGGAAGGCTACAAAGAAAGTGAATCCGAATTATTCAGAACGTGTGATCTTACTCTCCAAGACATAATGAAAGGAGCAGGAAAAGACCTCTATGATCCCCACCCCCTTGAGTTCTTTTGTAATACTATGAATCACACAAAAAAGAAAATAGGACCAGCCTATCCAATGTGCACTGATCAAATATACATTTTTATTATGTTTATTAGTTTTAAAGTATGTATTTTTAAAATGTCTGGTATGGCTCACAGTGATGATATCAGGTTATAGGTATAATAATTCTAGGAATGCATTATGAAATTTCTTCTCTGGTCTAGGTCTGTAGTAATTTTATTTTGAAAAAGATAGCAAGCAAAGATAAAACTAATTTCCATGCTATTTTGAACAAGCTTACAATATACATTTCCTAAATTACTTGGATTTTTATTGATGCTAGTATTTTGCGATTGGAGATTACAAAACTTGAAAAGGAAACCTCTCATCATGGTAAAGATAGCTCATCTGCAAGGCATGAGGAATGACTGACCACACTCATAACCGGGACGCCAGGGGAGTCACAACCCAGGGTATTTTTGTGACCGAGGATTATTTGATCCGCACAATAACCATGTGGAATCAAGAACTGACATAGTTCGGAAAATCCAAGCAGAGAGGAAAGCAAATGTCCTAAGACTCTGAGCTCAAATATGTCAGCTGGTTGGGAAAATCTGCAGAGCTGAAACTCCTGGACCAGTTTTCTGCTTTAATGGGAGAGTGCAGTGGTGGTAGATCTTGTGGTTAATGGAGGTGTTTTCTATTTCTTATCTAGTGCATCATTATTTATATCAGCAGATTATGATCTTGTGTCCCAGTTCACTAAATTGTTACCTCTCTTTATCTGAGATGTGTGGCTAGACAACTGGTAGTTAAATTTCATGTGATTTGAAGATAAAGTATTTAATAAAGTCTTTGCACCAAGCAAGGTCAACAGTCTAAGAATTCATGACATTGTTACTATGTACTCATAGAAAGAGTTTAAAAATGGACTCTTACTCACTCATTAAAATAAGTGCCTCTGCACAATGAATAAATAATAATGTATACAATGGCATATAATCTTAAATAAACACTGCATAAGATTTGCAAAGTGAATTATTTATTAGTTTAAGGTATATGGTCTTGAAAATGACAATTGGTGTCTTTACTATATTTCCTTAAGAGAAAGTTAATAAAAATTAGAATTTCAAAAGAACTTATATCAAATTGTATCATTTTAGACAATAATCTATTTTTCAAAACCACAAATTAATCATCTGTGTCTAAATTGATTTACTCTAGCATATTTGTTTATGAATTTAAAAATCCCCTGTCAACAAAGCAAAGTGATAATTCCAAGTTGTGCCATGACTTTTGAGATTTCTGGAACTGGGTTAAAAAAGCAATTGTTAGGTTAAGTACAGCCAGAACAATCTAGGAATGATTAACTACAAATTATCTCCTAGAATATTGACAATATTCAATACTACAATGGGAAAATTGATATGCTGGGTAATTAGTATGAATTGTCTGCAAAAAATTAATGTGAAAGGAAGGAGGAAAAGGGAATAAAAGAGAGAGAAAAAAATTGGAGTGAGCAAAAGTTATTGGGAGATGGTAGAGTTTCTAAACTTGGAAGTTTCAACAGAGATCTCTTTTAAAATTATAAATTCAAAAGCTCTAAGGTGCTAAAATTTAAACATTTTTGCCCTTGATTTGGCATTTTATTTTATATTACCAACTAATGTAACCAAGTCACTGTAAGTTGGTATCACTGGGTGATTTTAGTACATTAGAAATAAAAGAAAAAAAGTGAGAATTGCTTACCTTTTTAACTAAGATCAAAGTATAAATTAGGATTTGAAGTAATTATGTAATTTTACTTAAATGCTTTATGTTATAGCGGCAAGTGTTTTTCTACTCATTATTATTTTTCTTAGAAACAAGTTCTAGGATAAAAATATACAAATGACTAATAAAATTTTAAGTTAATCTACTTAACTGTCACACAGAACTTGTATCTTCCTTCCCTATAATCTTATTTTTCTGAGAGAACATTGGCAAGAATCTTGTCTCACTATGTTATATAGGAACATGATAGGCCCAGTTCTTGAGCTTGTCACCAGTGACAGCTGAGTCCCTTGAGTTGGATCTTAAATTTTGGCTCCTATTCATGGTAGCTGTGCAGGAGAGTAGTCTGAGGTCTTCTCCCGTCTGGTGTCTCTCACTAAACTGTATCAATCTGAACTGTCACTTCATTTGACAAAAGAACATGAATCTAAAAGGTGAGTACTCCCAGATAAATAAAGTAAGACCATCAGGGTTCATAAGTTCATTTTTTTTCCTTCCAAAACCAATTTTTTTTAAAGTACAGCAGTAGCATTTTTTTTTAAAGATTTTATTTATTCATACAGAACTGGGGTACAGGCCAGAGATGCGGAGGGTGAGAGAATTCACTAGAGATACAGCGGGGAGCAGAACAGGCAGATCTACGAAGTACACTGCTGAGGGGAGCAGCGGGCGGGTCAGGAGAGGTCTGCCACGCCATGTGGTCACCTCCCGGGCAGGCGGGAATCGAACTCATGCGGAAGTGGCTTAAGCTTCTTAGTGCTGTGCTTTAACCCGCTGCGCCACCAGGGAGGGCCAGCAGTAGCATTTTCAATGGAGAAAAACTCATTACTTAAACTTCATGCTACCTTTCTTAATATCAATCATAGGTGATCAAGTCTAGCTTTCAATAACAATGATAGTATATGATTGTAATAGTCACAAGTGGAAATTTATTTTGTTTCACCTTGACATTTCATTATGTGGCCATTTGCCTAAGGTTTCTTTGGCATCAGGCACCTCATCTGGACATGGAAAGAATAACCCCTTCCTTACAAGGTTCTTAAGTCAGATAATATATTAAAGCACTATCACAATGTAAGTCACTCAGCAAAGCTAGTACTCTTCCTCGTACATTTTATCTAGCTTCTCTCTGACCAGACTCCCCTAAATAATCCTAGCTCCTTATTGATCTTAAACAGGGCTTCCTGTGCATCTCTCAAAGTACAGGAGCTAACCCACAGAAACCACTTAGATAAAGAGACTTTCTGCTATTGAAAGATAGCATTGAATCCCACAGCCTTCACCTTTAAACTATTTCGAATGGCTCCATCTCATTGCCAGTTGTCCCTTCACACAGTGGGAATCAAAGTAAGCCTTTTTAACTGGGCACAACCAATGATGTGTACAGTGCCTAAGCTAATATAACAGTTAAATGAAACTCTGAGCATCATGATAAGAACTAAAAACAATATCATTCCTTCAAAATGACACTCATTTAGGGTTGTTCAGGCATCCATCTTACCTACTTTCAGCCTTATTCTATCCTTTCTTTCCAGATTTGCCCACCCTCTCCTTCAGCTACAAGAGCATCTTTCACTCTTCCCACAGCACAGTTTACTTCTCCTGCCCATCCACCCCCCTCCATGGCTTTTCACACTCTGTTTTCCCACTGACTATTTTCCTTGACTTGTCCTTTCCAGCTGCTGCACCAGCTTAAAAACCAAACTGCTTATATTAACAGACTGTATAGTGAGTGCTTATGTACGATTTCACACTGAAAAAGCATGTATTTATCTTGAAGGTCCGCTCTCTCCTAAAGCTGCTGGTTTGGGGCCTGCCCTCCTACCACAGTGGCTGCGCTGTCAGTCTCAGAAAACTGCCTGCTTTCCCTCCCTGCTGTCATTCAATGCAAGGCTAAGCCACTATTAGAGTTACATTGACTTGTTTGGGTTTTATTTTTTGGTCTGCATAATGCACATCCAGCGTGATGCAAATTATTTTGCTACTCTGGAAAAAAATCAAGCCCCAACTTGAAGTCTACAGGGACTAGAAAAATCTCAGTTTCATTTCTGGCTTTTTCTGTAAAGCATTGTTGTTCTTACTGGTGAGGTGACTTCTCAGAATAATGACGACCCTGCCAAATATCACTTGGCTATTAGCACCAGACAAAATAATACATGTGCAAGCACTCAAAAACTAACATTTATATTTATCATTGTTCCCAAGTTATACATTTAATACTGGATCAGTATTTAATGGGAGTTTTGTGCAAAAAATTCAATGCACCATTTTTTAAATTGTAAGGACTATTTTGAAAAGCACAAACCTAGTAAATCTAAAATCATGGCATCTTAAAAGCATTAGGACATAAAAGATTCCTTTTCATCTAGTTTCTGAATAACAGAGAAGAAAAACACCTGCATTAATTTAATTTTATAACAAAGCCTCTTAATGTCATTAATTTGTTCAGAATTCAGCTATCAAGACTAATAGGAATTTATGAATTAGTGAAACATACTACACAGCTATTTTATAAAAAAATCTAATGAAATTTAAATAACCTATTTTTTATATACTTTCAGTTGATATTATAGGATGACATTGTTTTAGTATCCTTTCATGTTTGTTGATGTATACTAGACAAAAGTGTAAACTACTGGAAGTATGCATTATGGTGACTTGATATACCTATACATTGTGAAAGAATTTCTTAGTCTAGTTAACACATCCATCACCTCACCTACTTATGTTTCTTTTTTTGAATGTTAGAATAATTAAATTCTACAATTAGCAATTTGAGTTATACAATGAAGTATTATTAGCTATAGTTACTATATTACATATAATATCTTCACACTTCATTTTATACCTAAAAGCGTATAACCTTTTATCATTTTCTTTATTTCTAATTTTAGTATTTTTAACAGTATAAAGTTCCTTCTATAGGAATGCTACTTAAAACCCTAAATTCCTCAAATGTAGATGCTGTTTATCCTAAAAGGAAGTATTATGTTCCACTAAAAAAAAATTGATTAAATCATACACTACATTTAAAAATCCCAGTGGTATGTCAGCCTACCTCATACACTAAGACTGAATTATGATCAATTTTTATCTATTGTCTTTAGAAAGTTATTTGGGCACTCCTACTTTAGTCTCTAATGATGATAATTATCTTGTCATTATAAAAATGTATTTTTGTTTAGATATAGTCTTACAATATTATTTGTTACTTCTGCTTAACCTAATCCATCCTCTTGATGGATATTTTGGAAAACATTAAAATAAATGTAAACGCCAATGCATTTTTTTAATTTTATATAAAAGTTCATTTTTACATCATTTTGTGCATGCCAATGCATTTTAACTTTGAAATGCTATGTTAGTAGAAGTCAGAACTGATTTTTATAACTTTACCTCTTTAGAATATACTATTAAAAATGGAATAATATACTATTAATAATATACTATTAATAATGGAATAATTAATATACTGGAATAATATACTATTAATAATAGAATAACTGAATGAAAAGCACTTACTTGTAAGATATGTGGAGGTGAATTACAATGAATGGAAAAGTCAGATGAAACCTTGTCAGTGTTGTTAATATTTTCACATACCAACAACATGAAAAAAAAAAAAACTGGAAAGCATGTCCATATTTCAGGGCCAATAATATTTTTATTAGATTTTTTGAAAATAATATAACAGTTTATTTTAGGGCCAAGAAATTTTTTTTTTAAAGATTTATTTATTTGTGCATACAGAACTGGGGTACAGGCCAGACACTCAGGGGTGGCGAAAGACTTCACCAGAGACAGAGTGGGGAGCAGAACAGGCAGATCGACGAAGTACACTGCTGAGGGGA
>NW_004567110.1:36056119-36059289 GCF_000260355.1 Condylura cristata
TAGGTATACAAGAACTGGGGTACAATCCAGAGGTGTGGGGGAGTGATGAGAGGATTCACCAGAGTGGGGAGCAGAACAGGCAGATCAATGAAGCACACTGCTGAGGGGAGGAGCGGGTGGGTCAGGAGAGGTCTGCCACGCCATGTGGTCACCTCCGGAGCAGGCGGGGATCGAACTCATGTGGAAGTGGTTTCAGCTTCTTAGTGCTGTGCTTTAACCCGCTGCGCCACCAGGGAGGGCCGGGCCAAGAAATTTTTAATCTAAACTTGAAATATAAGAAGGTCAGGCATTTTCCCAGTAGGAAAATGGTGGGTCAACGGGGCCTAACATGCTCAGAGACCTACTATTGATTGGAGGACATCTATCTGGCCACGTCCCCATTTAGTCCCTTATTAAACTCCTAGGTCCTAATACCACTTAGCACAGTTTATCCCTTTGCCCTAGGAGAACTTGAAACTTCAAGGGTAGCCATTCTGTCAAGATTTTTTATTTTCATTTTCACACACAGTAGTAACCATTTATTATTGACTTTAAAGACATTCATCTTTTTAGAAGGTGCCAAGGAAGGATTAGCTAAAACAAACAATTCACACAGGTAAAGTGTCATTCAAATAAGATGAGTGAATCCCACTGTCCCTCTTGAGCAGAAGCACACATATGAATACCTTGCTCACAGCCAGATGGCAACACCTGCTCTTCCAAAAAAAACAGGGTGAAATTCTTTGTTTAGCATTGTTTTCACACTCATGATGACATTTCTAAGGTATTCTTCTCTTCACAGGGGTCAGAATTGAGCCTGAGAAGGACAGCTTGTCAGATTTTTTTCATCTTTTGCCTAAGTCACAAACTTCCCACCTTGAAGTTGAGAGGATGAATAATGGGATGATTGTCTGGGGTTCATTACTCAAATTGCAATCCGCAATGCTTCCCAGTCTGGGACAGGGTGATGAAAGAAATGAACAGCAGTCGAGCACGGCAGACACTGCACAAACTGCAATTAAAAAGTGGCATGGGCCCAAAGCTGAATTCTAAAAAGATGAATCCATCAATTCTTATTCAGTAATAATCATTTCTTCACGGTTTCATATTGTTGAAATGATGTGCCAGTAAATCTATATTGACTTTTTTTTTTATATTGACTTTTTAAAGCTACATAATTTAAGGATATAAACTTTCTTTGGCAGCAGTAAACCAGAAAGAATTGCTAAATATTACTTGTCCTATGAAAAATTTTACTTTTACAGAGATAGGGAATTATTTAAAAATCCAGAAATATTATTGAAAACAGTGTTGAGGCCCTCCCTGGTGGTGCAGCGGGTTAAAGCACAGCACTAAGAAGATAAAACCACTTCCTCATGAGTTCGATACCCACCTGCCCTGGAGGTGACCACATGGCGTGGCAGACCTCTCCTGACACACCCGCTGCTCCCCTTAGCAGTGTACTTCGTCAATCTGCCTGTTCTGCTCCCCACACCTCTGGCCTGTACCCCAGTTCTGTATACACAAATAAATATTAAAAAAAAAAAGTTGAAGGATAGAATTTCATAGAAAATATAAATTACAATAATTTATTTAATAAATTGAATATACTTTGACATGAGCATAGGTCTTCAATTTAGATAGTTACTGGAATCATCTATAAATGATATGTCAGAATCTGGTCTCTCAGATTATTTTTTTTGCTGACCAACAGGCAGACATTTCTGAGGTCACTACATTACATTTCATGATGTTTTCAGTTACAGCAGTGCAGAGTGAATTAATTTTGTTCAGTGACTGGTCTAACACTCTTCTCCAGCCCAGTGGTACAGATGACTAAAGGTAGTATCTATTGTTTTCGAAGCTTCCCTGAATACATCTGACCTACCAAATGTAATAAAATTCCAGGTGCAAATATTTTTAAAATATTTTACCTAAAGAACACAATTGAAAGTTTATCCTTCAGCACAGTTATTTAATACCTTCCATGTGCTAAGATCTGGCCTAAGCACTAGAGACATGTTTTTTAAAAAGAAATTAGAGAAGTACTTCTCATTTAGTTTTCCTTCTAGTTGAGTAGTGGTAAACCAGAAAGAATTGACCAAAAAAAAAAAAAACAAACAAAAAAACTACAGTCAAATAATTACTGTTGTGTCTTATAGGGAAAAATTAAAAAAAAAAAGTCTCACTGAGGAAACTGGAAAAGAGAAATGTGTAGATATAATTATGGAAGCATTTCCTAAGGGGATGAAATAAAAGAACAAAAGCTTACTAGTTCAAAAACAACAAAACAACAAATTTTTTCTTGGGTTAATCATCTTCCCAAATGAAATGGAAACAAAAATGAAGACAGTTTTGCTCACAACCACAAAATTTGACTTCACCCCAATAGAAGACAGTAATGCCCAGGCAGGTGCTGCATTCAGGTGACCTTAGACAGGCGGCATAGTCCAGGTCAGATAGGGCCAAGTAAGTCACAGTGAAAAGCTGTGGCAAGTGTTGGAAAGTGCAATGCTCATGCAGGACATGATCTGATTTGCAGATCGTTCTAACAACCTCATGGGCAATAGAGTGGAAGTGGACATAGAAAGCAAACAAGGAATAATAATTAGCATTACTATGATCTATTAAAACATTTCCTTCATGTGATATTACTACAGACTCTAGAGAGGCTGCCATTTTTAAAAGAAAATGAAAATATCAAAATATGCTTTTTTTTCTCCATCTTAGGAGATCAGAATGCTTATCAGTTTTTGACTCAAGTTAACTAACAGATCAGTGATGTTTGTCTTGTTGATGTCCATTTCATGATTTCTCTTAAAATATAATTAAAATGCAGATTGACCAGAAATACCAGCAACAGAGGGGCATAAAGCTTCTCAGTTCACTCCCAACTAAAGAATACAGATTCAGCTGTAGCAGGAAACAATTGATCTTTGAATTAGTGTTTATTTGTTCATTTGTTTTTACTTACATTTGTTTGTTAGTTTATTTTTTTTATTATTATTTTTTTAAATTTTATTTATTTGTGCATACAGAACTGGGGTGCAGGCCAGAGGCTCATGGGCGGTGAGAGGCTTCACCAGAGACAGAGTGGGGATCAGAACAGGCAGATCGACGAAGTACACTGCTGAGGGGAGCAGCAGGCGGGTCAGGAGAGGTCTGCCACGCCGTGTGGTCACCTCAGGGGC
>NW_004567110.1:36059389-36092585 GCF_000260355.1 Condylura cristata
TTTTTTTTTTAAAGATTCATTTATTTGTGCATACAGAACTGGGGTACAGGCCAGAGGCTCAGGGGTGGTGAGAAGCTTCACCAGAGACAGAGTGGGGAACAGAACAGGAAGATTGACGAAGTACACTTGAGGGGAGCAGCGGGCGGGTCAGGAGAGGTCTGCCACACCGTGTGGTCACCTCAGGGGCAGGCGGGAATGAACTCATGCGGAAGCGGCTTTAGATTCTCAGTGCTGTGCTTTAACCTGCTGCGCCACCAGGGAGGGCCACAGAACAGGAAGATTGACGAAGTACACTTGAGGGGAGCAGCAGGCGGGTCAGGAGAGGTCTGCCACGCCGTGTGGTCACCTCAGGGGCAGGCGGGAATCGAACTCATGCGGAAGCGGCTTTAGATTCTGTGTGGTGCTTTAACCTGCTGCGCCACCAGGGAGGGCCTGTTTGTTAGTTTAAAATAGTTGCTTCAATATCTTTTTAAAAATAAATAGAACTAAAGAGATCACAAAGCATTGCAATTAAAAACTAGAACTTAGAGTTCCAGAGCCCTGACTGAGTGCCAACCAATCTTTGCCACTTAGGGCTAGCAACTTCCTTGAGCTTCAGCTTCCTCCTTAGAATTAGTAGAACAGAGATATGTTTGTTTTAAGGATTAATTAAGACAATACATGTAAAGCACATAAAACAGTACCTAGCATTTATCAACTTTAAGTAATTACTAGGTACAAAACAGCAAAATAAAATAATTTTTCCTGGGTTAATCAACTTCTGATGACATGGAAACTTCATGAGAGCAAAAAATCAGGACAGTGTTGCTCATAACCATATGCCCTACACTTAGCCCAACTCTTGTCAGCAAGTGGTCATGTGGTTAATAGTGAGGAAGGAAGGTTGAAAGCCAAGATGGCAGGAGTTAGAGAGGAAGGGAGTTCTAACTAACAGAAAGTGATTTGCCTAGAGGAGCCCTCACTCTCCCCTAAGGAAAAGGAATTGCCTTTGTTTAACACTTTTTGATAAAAGATGAAGTGTTTTATGTTTAAGAGTACCATAATATGGAATCTAGATTTATTTGTATGTATGTGTGATGCATCTGGACACAACATTCCACTATTTGATTTCATTCCACTATTTGATTTCAATTTCAAACTATGTCTCCAGTTATTTCATTGCCACTGCTTACATCCTAGTCAGTCACAGATATCCCTCATCTGGGCTTTGGTCATCTCTTCCATGTGTGACTAGAATGTACAGTACTCCACCAAGACACAGGGCTTTTTAGCTTGCCTTATCCTTTATTTAGAGTGTTCTTCCCCTGCATTATGCACATAGCAATTTCTTTCCCATCATCCAGGCTTCAGCTTAAAAAATCACCAACTCGGGCCCTCCCTGGTGGTACTGCAGGTTAGGATGCAGCACTGCAAGCTGGCCGCAGCTGCTGCAGTGTGAGTTGGATCCCCGCCCCGGAGGTGACCCACATGGTGTGGCAGACCTCTCCTGTCTGGCGCGCTGCTCCCCTCAGAAATGTTCTTCATCAGTCTGCCTATTCTGCTCCCCACTCTGTCTCTGGTAAAACCTCTCACCTCCCCTGCACCGCTGACCTGTACCCCAGTTCTGTATGCATAAATTAATAAATTTTTTTAAAAAAATCACCAACTCAAAGTAATAACTTTTGGCCATCCCATCTAATTAGACTCTCTTTCTTGAGAGAAATTTATCAGAATTTATTGTTTTGATAACATACTGCTTGTGCCCTAAAATGAATAAATGAATCAATGAATGAATTTATTTCTGATTTGATGTCCCACAGTTACTCTGAACTAGATAATAATTTATTGAAACAAACGTTGTCTCCCTTCCTCACTTCCAAAGACTTAACCTTGTGGTAGGACCTATCAATTGAAATTAAAGACATATTTTCCCAAATAGCATATCAGAGAGAACATGCTAATCACTAGTTCACTACTTGTAAGAAAATAAGACTGTCAATAAAACTGCAGAAAGCTGCCTAACACAAGAGTAAATATGGTGCTTTCTTTTCCTTTCTCCATCCATTCTTCCGTAAGCATTTGTTAGCATGGCACGCTTATTGAAAACCCTATTCAGGAATGAAAATATGAAACCAAGCTATCTGCTTTTGTGTACTCTGGCAATGTTTCCTTTAAAATAATCCAAGAATGAAAATACGAGCTAAGCCATTTGCTTTTTTAAACACCGAGCGCGTCAATCCTAAAATTCCATTGAAGAGGCATTTACTCGCCACAAAGATAAGAGTTCCTGTTGACCTTGAATTATTCAGCTATCTTACAATACAACACCCCCAATATGTATTCACTCTGAACTGATAAAATTTGAGACAAATGATCATACAATCTATTAAAACACATTAAGTAACAAAGATCAAAATAGTTTTGAGAGAGCATTTAAGGTCTGAGGCTCTGAAATGATAGCACCCTCAGTTTGTGCTTATGCTAGTTCTTAAAAGCATGCATCTTTGGGAAAGTCATTCTAAGGCCCTGGTTTCCTCATCTGTAAATGGAGGTAATAAACTAATTCATTGTGTTATTAGTCAGGGCTAACTAATGCAAGCAAAATATGCACATGTACTATAGAAGATTTCTCACTAGATATTAGCTGATACAATAATAGTAATGATGATGATGATGATTAATATTATTATTTACTCTTTGAGGTCAAATGAATTTTGGGTCCTTGAGTTTAACCTTCAATGAAGTTGGAATTGCCTCTTCACTCTCTACACGTGGCAATTCAAACCACTCCTGAATGATTCCCATGAAAACAGCTCACTAAATTCCTAAGTATATTATTCCATTTAACAGAACTGCAATTATTTGAAACAAGTTTATGAGCATAAGTAAGTCTGTCTTCCTGGGTGATGTAGATCCTGCTTCTGACCTTCAGAATTAAATAAAACTATCAGCCCTAATATATCCCTTCAAATCTTTGAAAACAGTTATTTACTTCCCTTCTCCCATCTTCCACTGGTCTGTCTTTGTAGTAAACCAATATCCCCAGTATTTCACTCTCCAATCTCTCTCTTTTGAATACATTCCATTTTGTGAATTATTTTATTAACAACAATAGAATAAAAGTGAACAAATGACTTCAAAATTTCTCCGATGAGGCAATGACCAGAATAATTACATTCCTTTTCCTGGATACCACATTTCTTTCAATGCAGGGTAAAGTGTCTTTACTTTTTTGACTCATACCTTTGGACTATATTGAGCTTGTTGTTCTCAATGAAAATATCCAAGTCTTTTTCATGTAAATTCCTTTTTAAACTGTCTCTTTCCACAATATATGAATATCAGCCAGAACTGCAATCTGATGAAATCTTTTTGAATCCTGCTTCTGTCATTGAGCATATTCACTATCACATCCAGTTCTATGTCAACAACAAATGTGGTCAGCCTACTTCTGTATCTTCATTTATACTGTTTCCTAAGACTATCAAATAGGATCTAGCCTAGGTAGAACCCAAGCTTCACTCTGGGGAAATCTCACCAAAATGAGGTCAGTATAAGAACTAACATGTTCTGTGTATAACGTTATTCTAGTCTCTGTGAATTTATCTAGTCACAGTTACTTAGTTTTCCTACTTACCCACAGCATGCTACTGTTAGAAGTATGAAACATCATGAGCTTTTGGTGGAGAAAAAACTGGGTTCAACCTCCTGCTTTATCATTCTCTACCTGGGTGCCCTTAAACCAGTTTTAACCTCTTTAAACTTCTCTCCCTTAATTAAAAAAAAAAGTTTTTAATTTATAGGCCAGTTCAGTGAAGAATTGTGTCATACAGATATATGTTTCATTTTGATTCTAGTATATCTGGATGTGCTCCTTGTTATTTTTTTAATGTAGCCAATGCAGATGGTTATGGCATACCAGTAATATTTATTTCTGGAAAACGAGCAAATACACAAAACCAAACAAAAGCAACTTAGCAAAGGATTCATTCTAAGGAAACTTTTCCAGGTTTACATTAATATGAAAGTTTTTAGTTTGGGGGGACCTTCCTTCCATCCACCTCACGTTCTGCCAATATGTGCAGATGAGGGTAACTCAATAAGTTTTGCATAGAATTAATAAACATTTTTCCTTTCTTTTAAGATACCACCCCTTTCTATCCTAAGACATGTAAAAATTAGAATTATTTAGAAATACCAACATTCAGACCATATCTAATTCTTAGCAATCATTACAACTCTCTGGTTTTTTTGATATATGGTTTGCCATATTCACTTTCAGGGGCATGAGATCAGATAGACACTCCTGCCCACCCCGAAGTCAACAAGGTCTGATTGCTGTTAGAATGTGCTGGACCTTCTAAGCATGTTTAGCAAGGGGAGACAGAAAATACATAAAGTTGAAAAGTAAATTGTATAGAATTTTAAAATGTGGAAGTTACTTTGAGGAAAAAGAAAAAGACTCACACAGATGTGTGAAAGCATGATTTCACAATTTGTGAGGGTTACATTTGCACAAATAGCTAGAAGATATTTTCTTGACATAACTTCCGTATGGGTATTAAGTTTCCTTAGGTGTCTCCATTTAACATGCAGCACCAGCTTCGCAGCTCCGTGTAAAACACACCACTGTTTCTGTGCACTGCTCTTCCACCTCCAACACCTCCATGCATACTTGACCCTTCTCCAGGCCTCATCAAATATCTTTCCACTGTGCTTACTATGGAGGGTGTTTTCTCCCAGCTGGAGACAGATTTGTTCCTCTCAGTGGCATTCAAAGAAACATTTGACTTATATAAGGAGTGTCTTATAATAGATACATGTCCTCTGAAGTCACCTCTTTAGGACATATTTTCTAAGCTCATCCTTCTGAGTCTTCCATGCAGCAGTGAATTTCTTCTAATACAGCGTGCCAATGTCTATTATTTTCATGTGTGCCGAGGTTTTCTCTTATTAGTGGAGTCTGTCTTTTTACATGTTTTATAGTTAGCTATAAAATATTTTTTAACTAATTTTGGAAATCTAGATTTAAGTTAATTGATAAATGTTAAGTTCAATACACTTATACAAAGGTACAAATAGAAAGAAGCCTATCTTTTTTCATTTATTTAAGAAATATAACTTCATCTGAATTAACAAGAGTTCCCAAAATCTGCAAACTGAAGAACCATTGGTGTCATTCATGCAAGGATATTTACATTATCTCAGGATATATAGAGAGAGACGTAGATCTATAGATGTATGTTTATATGTTTGTGTAAGCATATGTATGTGTATGCATATGTATATGTATTCACACATATTTTTTAAGAAATTTTTTAATTATAGGGAGTTTTATGGGATAAGTTAAAATACCTAAAATTGTAATAGCACTCAAGTTCAGAGTAGGATGCAAAGAGAAAGAAATGAGCATTTCTTGAGCATCAATACAAATCCCTGTAATAATCCTCACAGCAACACAAGAGTTAGACTTTAGTATCCCATTTTAGATGCAAATGAGGTCAGAAAAAAATAAGTAACTTTGGCCCTCCCTGGTGGCGCAGCGGGTTAAAGCAATGCACTGAGAAGCTAAAGCCACTCCGCATGAGTTCGATCCCCTCCTGCCCCAGAGGTGACCACATGGCGTGGCAGACCTCTCCTGACCCGCCCGCTGCTCCCCTCAGCAGTGTACTTCATAGATGTGCCTGTTCTGCTCCCCACTCTGTCCCTGGTGAAGCCTCTCACCACCCCTGAGCCTCTGGCCTGTACCCCAGTTCTGTATTTACAAATAAAATAAAATCTTTAAAAACAAAATAATGTAACTTAACAGCTATAGACTGGGAAATCTCAGGTCCTACTCAAAACCAGCTAAACTGTGGTCTAGCTTCATAGTAGTTCATGTAATAACAGAACACAAACCAGACCCATCCCAAAGAGTAGTTAGTATAAAAACTAAAACCATAAATCTTACTAAAGAAATAACAGTTGAGTTATATCCAAGTTGAAAGGCACCTAAATTAGTCAATTAAAGAACCATCAATATACAGAAAAAAGCAAAATATTTTTGACAGAAAGAAAACAGAGACTAAAATCTTTGCCCTCCCCTTACCCCACAAGTCAGAAAAGGTTTTACCCCATATTTAAAAATTATCTTCGAAAATACCTTCATCACATTTAGGAAACATGACAAGAATTTAACACAAGTATTGAAATATCAGATAGTGGTGAAAATTCAGGATTGGTATGTGAATTTTCACTGAGGTGCAAAGTGAACTGAGGGAGTATCTCTCTTCCCTTTGCCAAAATTGTAAACATCAGTCTGTTACTGAGCCAACTTCTCTGTTAGTTAGTACAGAGGGGTGATGGGTCCTCACGGTTGTGATCTCCAGAGTAATCAGTTCACTCTGAGGGAAACTTGGTTGCACAACTACAAACACTGCAAACTAGGCCAAACATCATGAAAGTTCACATCCCAAACATCACGAAAGCTCAAAAAGAAGATTGTGTAAGAGCGTGTGGGTAATTTGGAACCCACAAAAAAGAATCACAACTGAGGAAAACCAGCATTCTTGTTCAGGTTCAAACAAAGAGCTGCAGTGCCCATATTATCACTTAAACCAGTGCTCTTTTGAGGAGATGTTATTAATAAAGGCCCTGAGATGATAAACTGGCCTTGCACTAGGAAGTGGAGGCTTTTGCTATAAGAAGCAGCTTGGTAAATGTGAAGAACTCAAATATCTAGACTGTATATTGTTATGTCCCGATTTCTGTGACCAGCCGCAAGGAAGAAAGTCGGGAGGCAGAAAGGCTGAATAAGCAGAGTTTACTGTTCCTGAGGGTGGGAGCAGCAGCTGAGACAGAGTTCCAGAAGGTGGGATCTGCAGCTACTGTGAGTGCTGTAGGGGAAAGAGTCTCTTACATAGGCCTTAGGTTGTTTTTTAAAGCTGTGGTGGTGCGGAACACGTGGATGCAAGGCCCAGTTCCAGTCATTGTGCTATTGCCCATATATGGTCACACAGGCAACCGTTGCGTTATTGCCTATCTATGGTCACACTCAACATATACATGCACCACATAGTGTCCCAAGCCTTCCGGAATCATTTTAGATGACAGAATTCTGTGTGGATGAGTTAGAACTAGCTGAGCACAAAGCCTGTCATTTAGGTAACAGAGATTCTTGATTAAGCGACCTTCGGGATGTATTAGTGTGCAACAAGCAAGAACACTGTTCTGTTTTACCTTTTGTCCCAAGAATATGAACTCTAAGATAAAAGAGGAATAATACAGAGAAACCACAGCTTTTGCCTCTTTCCTATGGCTTTGCAGCATTTTGTTCAAATGTAGGTACTAACATTTAAAAGGATGTGTGTGGCCCTTTTTTTTTTTTATTCTGTGCCTAGCGGTAAGCAACTCAAAAACAAAGATCGGGTTGTCAGTGAGATATGGCCATAATATTGTCCCCCCATTGATAGCCAGGTTCATTTGACTGATCCGGCTAGAGAAGAGGATGTCCCCTTCCTCCCTCACTGCGTAGTGTGATCAAAGAGAACCACTTTCTCTGAACAGAGTTGAACCAGAGCAGTTCCTTGGTCAAGAGTATATGAATAGCTATGCCCTCTGTTAGAACTTCCAAACAAATTCTCAAGTATAAAGATGGTATTTTATTCATCTCTGAAGCCCTGGGGTTTAATAGGGCTGCACAATAAATGTATGTGAGATGAATGAAAAGGTGGGACTAGGTATCTGAATCCTGAAATGATGGGGCTTACTACAGAACTTAAGAATGAACTTAAGAATGAATTTTCCCTTTTGATTATTGAAAACAAAACTGATTGAATTTCAGGAAGAACTCCCTATGAAAATCTGAGTACTCTTAACCCTCACTTCTACTTTGTTTTGCTTTCATATGCAAATGTGAGAGTAAAAGCAAAATAGATCTTTTCAAGTTTGTTCCAACATTAACAAGAAGCTGAAAAGCAACTTTAACTTTGCCAGTTACTTGTTCAGTCTCTGCAGGGCCTTCTGGTTATTTCAGCTTTGTTCTACAAGCAGGCTATCAGTTTTACCAGCCTATTTTTATGTCTGCTAAGCAGAAATTATTGCCATGTTTCCAAAGATGACTGGAATGGTAAATATTCTTTTTGAGCTCACCCTGCCTGCCATACCTTTCTTTCTCTTCAGCCACCATGGAATTAGAGTTCTAAATAAAGAGCTTACATGTATTTTTAAGCAGCCAAATTCATCTCTGTTTATTTCACCTCCAGGAATATTCTTTGGCTAGAAGTTCTGGGGGCATCATTTACTAATAGTTCAGTTAATACAGAGAGCAACATACTTCCATGATGGCCTTTGGGTAGAATTCAACTCTAGCTGCTTCAAATTCCTTTCAGGAGAAGACAGGGCAAGAATGCATATATTTTGGATAGTAATGGTAGAAGATTTGTGGCTTCTTATCTCTTTTGAAACAAGTTGGGATATAAATAATTCGATAACTATGCAGAATTCCATCTCAGATAGTCTCAGATTCTTATTTATAGGAGAAAGGTCTGATCCCTCCACTTGATTGTCTTTATTGCTGTCAGAGTTATTTTCCAAAAGCATGCTAGGTCTTATCAACACTTTGCCTCCAGGCCTTTCAAGCCTCTCTTGGCCCACCAATTCATATTTCTTACCTCAGTTTCCAAGACCTGGTAAACTCTCATTTCCCACACTTCTCTCCTACCACACTGTTAATGCTTCTTCTATCCCCACATAATGACATAAATAAATAGCAAAAATGACCTCAACTCCCTTCCTCTCTGGTCTGCTGTGTGACCCTGCAGCATCTCCCAAAGTTCTCTCTCCTTGAATCCTCACCGGGATAGTGATTGTCGTGGCCATATAAGAGGTGATAGGGTGCTTGTGCCCAGTGTCTTCCTCCAGTATGCATATGTGCTTGTGTTCAGAACGCTGCCTCTGCCATGGAAACAGACCCACATCAATTTGAGTGAAGATGAGATATCACATAGTGTAGAGACAAGTCATGTTGGCTGAGGCCATGATCAGCCAACCCCCAGCTACAGACCTATTGGTCACAGAAGCATGAGTGAACCCTGCCTGCATGGCAGGGTGCAGTCAGTTCAGTGGAACCACCCAGCTACCAGTGATTCATGATGTACATTAAATGGTTTTGTGTAAGCTACTAGATTTAGGATAATTTTTTACAGAGCTTCAATATGGCCAAAGATAACTGATAATAATACTGAGACAGCCCAGGGAAAAGAAATTGTCAACCAACAGGGTGAGACACTCCAAGTCCTGTTTGAGCAGGTGGACTAACTCATGGCCTGGGAAACCCTGTCCAAAAATTTGGTCCAACACACTGACCATGAGGCATCAGGATAGCCAAAAAGTGTTATATCTTGACTAATGGTTAACTCACAATTTTCTAGAGGGAGAAGGCTGTGGGCTGATATGCATAGCTGGAATGTAACCCTTCTGCAAATGCGCAGCTATAACCCAGAATAAGCTATGGCACTGCTGACCCTTAAGTATCTACCCTTAAGTATCTCCTCCTAACTCTTTGAAGAGCCAAGCTAAATTCTTCTTTCCCCATTGGCTCACTCATGCACGCATCTCTCTAATAAAATTTATTTGGCTCAGCTACACCTTAGGCTCTTTGGTGAGAGGTAGTGACTTCAGAAGAAGTAGTCACAGCAACCAGTGACAGGGCCAGCTGGGGCAGGACTAACAAAGCTGTGCATAATCCACCTGGACCAACTCTAGCCAAGGTGTCCCCTTGATTTTTCTCTATTCTGAGCTTAGTCTTTGGACTTGCTAAGAATTCTGGGAGGTATGCAAATATCCTATCATTACATTATTATTCTGCTCAAGTTAACCAGCATCAGTTTCTATTGCTTGCAACACAGCATCCCTTCAGGTACAGCCAGCATTATTCTTTCATTATTCTTTCCACACGTATGAGATTTCTTACTTTTATTTATCCACTTGCTTATCTTTCATGTGTTACCTCCTTTGCTCTCAAACAGATGAAGTTACTTCCACTGCAAAGAGGTTTATCTTCATATAAAACAGCAGAGCTCACCTTATTTTTCTACCTCTGTCAGTGTGTTTTCTCCTCCAGCTGTAAACTCTTGAGGTCTATCTGTGTAGCACAGTACTGGAATAGGAGCATAAAAATATTAGTTGAATAAATGAATTAATGACATTCTATTCATTAACATTACTCATATTTAGCCAAACATTACTCACATTTAACTATAAATGTCTAGGTATTTATATATACACATTTATTAAAGACATTCATCATAACTATTATAGACATCCTTCAGGGGCAAGTTACCCAATAATTTCAATAGATGACATTTAGAAAGTTTGTAATTATATCCCTCAGGTCATATGTTTGTTTCTTTCCTCTTATAGTATGCACAAACATATTCACATATTTCCACAGTGGCTATCTTTATCAATCAAAATATCAGGTTCAGAAAAATTATGCCACAATGCAGAAACAACTTTGTTCCACAATGTCCTGTGCATTCTTATTTATCTGTAATTATGATAGCTATACACTGCATCCATTCTGATGACTCCTTTCACAAATCATAGAGAGGTTTGAGGTGAGTTTATCCTTTTCTATGAGTCCTTATAATCCCAGGGTAGAGAAAAGATCCTGTTCCATGCCCATTTATGAGCACTTTCTTGGTAGTGAGATGATCCGTCTCTCCTTTCCCTCCCAGCACCATATACAGCTGTTGGCAGTCAACTGTAGTAGTTCAGCAAGCTCTCCAGGGCTGGCAGCTTCTTTTTCTCCTTTACAAGTCTGATTTCTTGAACCTCAATGACATTTGTGCAGACAGGTTCCTCGAGTACAGACCTGGTCCCTGTTCCAATACCTCTGAGCGTGCTCTGCAAGCCACTTTGTTTTATTTTATTTTATTTTTAATGGAAGAACTCATTGCTACCTAATTAGTAAGATTTTAAAAATTTGTTTTGTTTTAAATTTTTTATTTCGTATATTTTCGCATCATTTTTCATTCTTGTACAATGTGTGCTTTCTCACCCCAGTTGCAGTCCCCATAAAATTCTCACCACCGATTCACCCATGTATCATTACCAGAGCTTAAACCTCTGGTCACTCGCACTACTTAGCCAGAAGCAAGAAGATAGTCTTTTAAATAATTGTAAGCCAAGTGAGAGTTCCAGGGGACATATTCCTTCAGGGCATTCAGTGACCAAAAGTTTATTAAACATTTGCTGTCTGTTGAGAACTTTGCCCCTCTGCACCCAAGTTTACCCTGAATATGCCTGAATAAATTCACTACCCTTGTGTAAATAGAGGAAAAATTGCTTCTGTTCCTGGGTACTCTAGAAGAACAAACAGATCTATACTGGACAGAAGTAATCTGAGGGTCATTCTCAATCACTTCCTACTGTGGAGCCCATATTTCTGTTGACCTTTGAAAGACTGATTGGGAATTGCAGTCACAGAAAAACTGAAGAGGGCTGTAAACTACAGAAATGAGAATTTTTGTTAGTTTTGGTAGGACTTCATAATTTTATGAACAATATTCATAAATTACTACATCATACTTTGTTGAATTGATATGGAGCTACAAAGTTATACTCACAATATAAGTCCTTTGAATCTGCCTTATTATATTTACTGTATCTTAACATATTTTGAAGGATGTTTATAAAAAAATACAATTGCCCATGTCCCCACTTATTCCTTCACTGTTTCAAGAACCATTTTCAAAATAAAATTTTTCATGATTGTTTATAATAGGAAAGATATGGAATCAACCCAGATGTCCAAAAATAGATGACTGGATTAAAAAGTTGTGGTACATATACAAAGTGGAATATTACTCAGCAATTAAAAAAGATAAACTCATGCCTTTTGCAGCAACATGGATGGAGCTGGAAGGGATCATGCATAGTGAAATAAGCCAGAATGAAAAAGAAAAATACTGGATGGCTTCACTCATAGCAGGAGCATAAAGGACCAGGGCGGGCAATAATAATGATGAACAGCTACATACCAGAGATATTTTACGGAGGAGGAGTGAGGAATGGGATCAAAAATGGGGGGTGAGTGCACAGGACTATGGTGATGGCACAAAGGTGAATTGTAGATGGGAAGTCCATGGGGATTACAACTGAGAGGGGAAAATAAGGCACAAAATGATGTAAAAATAAACTACTATAATAAAATTAAAAAATAAAAGTTTTCATGATTGAATTTTAGTAATTTTCATTCTTGTCCCTCCTATGCTCTGTTCTTTCATTGAGGGCCACAATGGGGCCTTAATCATCTTTGTGTATTTAGCACCTCATCCAGTGCCCAGCTTCTAGAATCCATTCAATAAATGGTTTGTGGAAACATAAATTTCTTATGAGGCAAAAGAAGAAAAAAAGAAAGAAATTATTGCCATTGAGGCTAAGCAGAGATGAATCACATACATGGTACAATCACAGAATTACTATAAAGTATAAATGCCCAAATGAAAATCTCCCAGAAGTGCCAGAAACTCACATTAATGAGTTTATAGTAGTATAAAACTCTCTAACAATGTACCACCAATTTTTATAAAATGTGGAAATTGCATAAGTTAAACCATACAAGAATGAATTTAAGAAAATGGAAATAGGAAATTAGAACTAAGGACCAGTGGAATGGGCATGTAAAAATCAGGACCAGAATAGAAATTATGATGTATTGCATCACTCTAACTTCCAGAGCAGAGGAAGGCATCTTCACCTTCATATGTTTAATGTCTTCAGTTTAAAAAGAGACCTCATAGGGAGAGCTTAAAAACTTAGCATGAACATTACATAAATAACATATGTTAGGATTGTAATTAAAATGCTAAATTACTTGAAATTTAAAATCACATATTTTGTTTATATGTAGTATATTAGATTTCAGATTTGGTGAAAGAAAAACTATGAGAATGTCTAAATTTACAAAGGAACAAAATTAAATGCGGTAACTTTTTTCTTTACAGACTCCATCCCTGAAGTTGTGCTTATTTATGAGAAAAGATCATTTTAATCAAACATTTTGATAGAAATAGTGGTTTGACACAAGTTATTCATGATAATACACTATGCAAAATATTTTTAAAATAATATTTACAGTTTATTGAAAGCTTGAAAGTCTGTAGGCATCTATAAGTATTTTAAAACATTCTCTTAGTTAAGCCTTACAAAACACTCTACCATATTTAGAACAACTAATTTACAGGTAAGAAAATTAAATCTGAGGGACATAGTGAACATTATCAGTGGTACAATCCAAGATGGGGACTGACCTTCTCATCACAGGTTTCCTAATAGCTGATTCCTGCAGACATGGTTATCAGTTCATGATATGAACAAAGTAAATTAAAACATAAATCACATGTAAAAAAGAAGGATGTTTTTATGACATTACTTATCATGTGGTTTTAATTCATTTTTTCTTCTAATATTAGGGTTTGACTGATCTTTTTTCACTTGTCTTTCTTCTGTCAGAAAGTAAATTCCATGTTATATAAAAATATATGATCACATTTTCCAAAAGGTGAAGTGGTCAGAGAAAGCCAGTGGTGATGATATGATACTAGACATTAAATATAGCCATAAGCCAGACTTAAATTTCAGGTGGAGTCACTTGTCTGCAGAAAGAAATGTCATCATTGCCAATAAGGATTTTTAGACTCTAGCTTCAGAGTCCTGGATTTTGAGTGATAGTTCCAAATGGATCATTAAATCTGAGATCAGAAAGAGCTTCATCTGAATTCTACAGTCATGGCACTGAATCTAAAAACAAGATTGATTGACTTAGAAGTTTTCACAATGATGATTTAGAGAAATCAACTTTCATTCCTTTCTTTGAGGTTTATGGAGAATAATTTAATTTTGAGTATGTTTTCTTACTTAGAGAGAAATGATGCTTAGTTTTAGTGTCATTTTAACCTCAGGACTAATTCAGAAAAGTACATAAAAGGGTTTAATGTTTTTCTATAATAATGCATATTCAAATTACTATAATTACAAAAATCTAGAGTAAATTGCCTCTAAAGTATAACTAATTCTATGCTAAAGTAAGAGCTGAATGTAAAATTTACAAATTATATATATATATATATATATTCTGTGTCTCTTTGTTCTTAAGTGACTCTTGACCAATTATTCAAAGCTCCATACAGAATGAAAAACTAGGAAAATAACTTGAAATTAACATGATTAACTTCCAACTACTTGTAGGTTTTTAAAATGTTTGAACCCTTTTCCTATTAATTCTAATGAGGAAATTTAAAGGTTTCAGCTTTGAGTTATATTTAAATTTGTGTTGTGAAATTTAACTAAAAGTCACATGATGATTTTACTGGTATATATTATATTTTTCCTTTAAGAAATAAAAATGCAAATGCTGCAGAAAAATATGGTTAATATCATTGGAATGATTCAGAGATTGAGTCTTTTGCTTTTTTTTTTTGGTGATAAACTTGTCAGTAATCTAGTTAGTCACAAAGAATTTTGATTTATAGATGAGTTAAAGTAAATTTGGAACTATTTTTTTTTTTTACCCATCTGTTGAATTCCTACAGTCTTGGCCTTGGAACTTTGTGAGTACAGTGTCAGTCTCAGTTCCGTCTAATGCATTTCCATTACCCCTAAGTAGACCAGTTGTCTATGACTTTCAAATACTGCCCAAGTCAGATTCTCTCAGCCTAGCTATGTGTCCTCTCCAGTGACCTTCAGCCAACCTGGTCCTGGTATTAACATAAGAGCAGGATATTAAAACATTCCTTCTGTGTGTCTGTAGTTGATACTTACTACTCAGTTATTGCAGAAATCTCTTAAAGCAACTACTCCCATCTTTAAAGTGTTTGTAAACAGGTGTCAAAGATGATAAATGTCAGAACTTATCAAAGCATTATTTGCAAAGTCAGAGCACTTTAGTGGTGCTATTCATAGAACACAACCCCAAATCTTATAATTCATCTGGTCTTGATTCTCTACCCAATTAAAGAATTCCCTCTCTACTATCTGTGGAAGTAGGAAAAGTGTGTCATATTTGTGAAATCAGAAGTCCTAGACCTGAATCTCTACTCTAGCTCATTCAATTCTTATGTTATTTTTGATCTTAGGCAAAATGCAAACCATCCAAATCTCATTTATTTCCCCCCCCCCCATCATTTCTTGTGTCCTCTTGTCCATTTCATTCCTCTTCCCTCTAAACCTCAAAGCCCTGAGGGTGTCTATTAATGCCCATTAGTTTTTGAAATATTTTACATTATTGAATTTTCTTCTGTGTAAATGCCCACTATTAGCTTTTATCATTCTGACTTTGCTGACTTTGTCGAAAATGATTGCATGTCAACTTTTTCCTGGTTGTATAATATTCCATGCTGTGGCTATACCACATCATCTTGATCCAAGTATCCATTGATAGACAGCTAGATTGCTTCCAAGTCCTAGGTGTTATAAATAGAGCTTCTATGAATATTGTGGAATATATAGAATTTTTTTTGTTGATGCTTTTGTATTTTATAGATATACATGTAAGATGAGGATTATGTGTTGTACAGTACTCCCATCCTTAATTGTTTAAGATAAATACAGATTGCTTTTTATAATGGCCTCACCAGTTCACATACCTACCAACAATGTTCTTTTTTCGCTGCAACCTCCCCAGCACTTAATGTTCCTTGGCTTTTGCCCAGATGAGCTGTAAACACATGACCACTAACAATCTGAACACATATTATAACAGCTTTATTAATAATTGCCAGAACTTTAAAGCAATCAAAATATCCTTCAGTAATAAAAACGAATAATTAAACTGTGGTTCATCCAGACAAGAGGATATTATTCAGTGCTACAAGAAATGAGCTATCAAGTCATGGAAAGACATAGACTAATCTTAAATACACATTGTTAAGTAATAAAATCAGTCTCAAAAAGTTATATACTGCATGGCATCAACTAATGACATTCTGGAAAAGGCAAAACTATGAAGACAGTAAAAAAGACCAGTGGCTACCAGGTGCTAGCAGGAATAAATAAGAAGGGAATAGAGAATTTTTTAAAGGCAGTGACAATAATTTGTAAGATACCATAATGAGGATACATGGATACAAGTCATTGTGGATTCATCCAAGTCCATAATATGGTTATCAAGGGTGAACATTAAGGCCCTCCAGTAGGATCAGTGCATGTTATTTTATCACTCACATACAGTGATAACATAACCTCTCTGCAGCAAGAACACAGATGTCTTAACTTTTTTGTTCATATAACGCTGGCCACTTATTCAACTGTAATACTTCTCTCCAAAGGTCTGAGACTATAACACTTTCTTAAATATAAGGAAACATAAGTTTCAAACTATAAGCAATATTCTAACATGAGTAACAATTGCAGGTGATGAATGGAAGACACTGGAACCATCCATCACAGTCCCTTATTGCCCACTTATTTCTTCTCCAGGTAATAATATTGAAAGGTACTTTTACAAGTATTTTTATTAAGTTAATATTGATTTATGCTGTTACCATAACAGAGGTATATGGCTTCCTTCTTCAGGCACTATTGCCATAACTCACCAACCACCAAAGAACTCATATTCCACCACCTTAGGCTCGTGTTGTTATTTTCTTTAAAAAGGGACATTGCTTATTTCTGCCAATTTAGCACAAATCTTGCAGCAACTCAACTTAGAGTTTAAGATGTGAGGGGTGGCCCTACCTGGTGGTGCAGTGGGTTGGGGTACAATACTAAGAGGCTAAAGCCACTTCCACATGAGTTCGATCCCTGCCTGACCCGGGAGGTGACCACATGGCGTGGCAGACCTCTCCTGACCCGCCTACCGCTCCCCTCAGCAGTGCACTTCGTAGATCTGCCTGTTCTGCTCCCCACTCTGTCTCTGGTGAAGCCTCTCGCTGCCCCTGAGCCTCTGGCCTGTACCCCAGTTCTGTATGCACAAATAAATCTTTGGAAAAAAAAAAAAAAGATGTGAGGGGTCCTGCAAAGCTGCTCTTTACCAGTTGGAACAGTCCATGACATTCTATTGTTAGAAATGTATTCCTGGAGTTAAGTCTCAGCACTATGAAGTTATCCACAGTCACTGCAGCATGAGTTGGATCCCCTGCTAGGGAGCTGATCCACATGGTGCAGAAGACCTCTCCTGGCTCACCTGCTGCTCCCCTCAGCAGTGTATTTCAATCAGTCTGCCTGCTCTGCTCCCCACTCTGACTCTGATAAATCCTCTCATTCCCCCTCCTACTCCAGCTCTTGTATGCATAAATAAATCTTTTTTTAAAATGTGTTCCTCTGCATAAGATTCTCTTATCTTAAAATTACCACATAAAAAGCAAATGTGACTGGAAGAAGCAAACATATTAAACTATTTTCTGCTCCTAATATAGTGATATGAACTTATTTCAAGATGGTTAACCTTGGTTGCAATCCAGAGAGATGGGCCCCAGACAGCCTGGAGTGAGCTGCAAAGTGGGGTAGTCAAAAGAGAGCATTAGGGAACTGTGAAACTGTAGAGGACAGAATACCACGAAAGATGAAATGGAAATGAGCAAAGCAGTAGAGGGCAAAGCCACTTCAACCAACTGCAATGCTGACCTCCAAAGTGAGCAAGAGTTTTCACAAAGTAAGTATGTTATTTTAAAGTCATATCTGAGATGGTTATGCATTTGCAATGCACCGTTTAGAGTGAAGTATCCCAAGAGCAGTGTACCAAGTTGAGAGAGAAGTGGCTGCTTCCTTGAAAATGTCAGGTGTCCCAGTCAGCCATTGAGTTGCAGCCTTCAAACTCTAGCTGCATTAAAAGCAAATTCTGAACCTCCCTGGAGAAAATACATGACCCCAATGCCCTCTCCTTGGAGTTTTGTATAGAAACTTGGTTCAGGCCCAAAGAGAAAGACTGATGTATTTTCTGGAAGGGAGGAAATCGTTAGGAAAGCTGTGGCCAGCTGGTGACAAGCCTGGAGCTCCAGTCTTCAGATATTGCTGCCAGATTACCTGAGAAACAGCACGCTGGGCCCCCTCCCCAATGTTACAGGATTATATTTCTCTGAAACTCTTAGGGGACCATGTTTTGCTTTTCCCAAAAAAGGAAAGTTTAATTTTAAGAAAGACAAAGGATCAGGCTTGAGAAAATTATATGGAAGCCCAAAAGACCAAACTGAGCATGCCAACTGCCTCAACCATAATAAACACAATCATCAAAAAGGTATTTGTTTTATGCAAAGAAAATGAGAAAACATTACAGATGCTTAAAGTAATTCTGTACCACAATTAAACACAAATCGAGTTTTTTTAGTTACAATGCAATTCACAAATTTTATGCCTTTTGTTTTCTTCTAATACTTTGCTTTTATTTTCTAAAGTGAATTGCTAGTGGGGTAATGAAGAGAGAGAATAAGGGAAATGTGAAACTGGGAAGGAGAAAATACCTGTAGAGTTAAAACTCTGTGATAAGCAATGAAGGAAAAATGAGACTTAACAAATAATTTTCATACACTTATACCCTTTTGATTTGGTCAATGCAATTGTCTTATATAATATAAAAAATTGTATTTCAGTGTATGTAGTATAACAGTTTAGGGGTAATCCTGCTCTTTCTTAAACTATATATAACATTTATTTTTCATCGCAAAATCAGATAGCAAATGTGTACCTTCTGCTGGTAATTTCTATATTCATTTCTGGATATATCAGTCATGTCTTACAAAGAGTTTATAGGAAATATTTTAAAGCAACAATTCTCTGTGATCCTCAAACCAGTACCATTAAAATCACTTGGGGGTATGTTAGAAAAGCAAATTCTCAGTTTCTATCCTACAACTTCTGAATCAAATTCTGAAGATGAGGTTATTAGATTCTCTCTGATCTAATAAGTCTTCCAGTTAATTCTGATGTTCACTAACCTTGAGAGTTAGTGGCTTAAAGGAACTATGGAGCTAAGTTTTTCAAGAGCTTCGAAGCTCATGACTCCTTTTTCTTTTTCCAGTCAGCTTATGATACTTTCTTCCTTGATGCCATGGAATAGAGTGGGGTATTTTCCCACTCTATTTTGATTTTTGTCAAACAGGGACATATTTTCCCACATAGCAGTATAAATATCATCTAGAGCTCACAAAATAAAATCTCCATGTGTTCATTTGGTGAGTACATTTGCCATTTTATGAAATGATAAAATACTATTCTAAAAGAAGCTCAACAACTGTATTCACAGAAGGTGTCTGAGGACTCATAGAAACTGCAGAAATGGCTCTTATTCCTCTTATGAGTTTAAATCTGAGTTCTAAGGAATAATTTTATTACAAAAATAATTTATATTCATTATAACTATTTTTTTATTTTTACTTTTTTTTACATCATTCTTCATTTTGTGCATTTTTCCAACTCAATTGTAATCCCCATGGGTCTCCCATCACCAATTCACCAGCATGCCATCACCACGGTCCCATTCATTATAACTATTAATTAATACACACTAAGTCAAGTAAAACTTAATAGTCACTCATCTCTTGCCTCTCCCAATAGCTAGCTTCAAAGCAGTAAATAAGGTTGGGTTGACAGTTATTCTCCATTCTTTCCTTACTGAAAGTATGTATATATGCAAATTTAAAAAAAGGTTTGTATAAGCAAAGTCAGGATTATATTATGCTGCTGCTCTGCAATTCATCTTTTACACTTAAAATACCACAAACATAGTTGTCTAGTATCATTATTTCATCCATCTGCCTTTGGGTTATTTTGAAATGCCTGTTCTGACAAACTGGTTTAATGAGCATCCTTGTACAGATATTTCAAATCACTCTTGTTAATTTTAGCATGGAGTTCTAAAAATGAGACTTCAGCACTATATCCATTTATAGTTCAAATAAGTATTATAAGTTAATGATTGCTGCACTTCATGTTCCCATGAGGAATATTATTAATATTTTGAATTTTGCCTTTCATCCCTATGGTTTATCACAGTCTTGATTGTCATTTTCCTACATAATGGTCACATAAAATATTTCTTTCACACACTATCAGTCATTGGTGAACAAAGGTTCTAAAAAAAAAAAAAAGCCTCCACAAAGAGGAAAAGGTTGTGTTCCAGGTAAGAAAAGGCATAATGTGCTTCTGCTCTCCTCAACTGTATGGTTTAGCAAGTCCTGCTCAAAGTTGTATTTCTTCCCCGCCATTGCTAGAGTTGACCTAAAGAATCAATCGGGCTGTGCATAGGAAACTGGCAGAGGGCAAATTTTCTTTGAAGATCTAAAGTAATCTACCTGGGAGTCTCACTGGTGGCACAGGGGTCAAAGACACAGTTCTATTAAGCTTTTGGCAGCCACTGCAGCATGAGTTTGATCCCCAACCAGGGAAGTGACCCACATGGCACAGCAGACTCTCCTGTCTCATTCACTGCCCCCCTTAGCAGTGTATTTTCAGTAGATCTGCCTGTTCTGCTCCCCACTCTGTCTGCTGAATCCTTTCACTACCCACCCTCCCAGTCCTCACCTTAGGCCTACACTCCAGCTCTTGTATGCATAAGTAAATAAGTCTTTTTTTTTTTTTTAATCTACTGGCTTAATTGGCTGTGGCTACTCTTAAAGAGGGCCATAGTTTCTGAGTTTCTAACTTCAGGCTACAACAGCCAACCTGGTGCAGTGAGGAGTCACTGCCACCCCCCTGGTTCTGTAAACACTGATGCCTACTGTTTTTGGAGGCCCCAGATTTAGCCTATTCTGCTTATTGAATCTTGCCAGCTGGGCACTGGCAAAGGGAGGGGGTCATGGATGTGTAATCCAATTTTCATCTTTCCTAATATCTGTGTTTTCTTCATCTGTGTCAGAGATTATGGCCACAGTTTTCCCCCATAAATTTAAAATAAATTAACAAGTCCAAGCTCGGTTACAGGTGAATATTAAAAGTGAGTCAATCCTTTTTTAAAGTATTTAGAATAAAACACAAGCAAGGTCTAATAAGCAATTTGCCAATTCTACAAATTGTTAATCTTAAAGTAAAAATCCTGTGTGAGAGTGGGTATAGGACGCTGAGTAGGAAGCCACATTTCGCTTTCCTGGCCTGCAACGGGAGGGATTCCTTTTACCACAGTAACAGGGATGCCGTGAACAGCCAGGCAGGGTTCACTTTCTCAAGTCACAGAGGTTTATCAGGTCAGTTGAAGTTTCAGAATCATTTAATCTCACATTTCATCATCCATTAAAGTGGAGCTGAAACGACCTACTTGTATATTTATGTGCCTGTAATTTGTCCATGGGGCTCTGAAATGAGGCGCCTGACAGTTTACTCCGCAGATAACCCGCGTTTCTGGAATATAGAAGTTATTCTTTCTCACAAATGAGGTCATGTAGTTTCTCAGCTGTTATAATAGCTCAATTCAAAGATTTCCATGGTTTTAAAATTGACGATGATCTAACTAATCATCCTGCTTCACACAGCTCGGTCACATTTCCCAGACCAGACTGTTCCTCTTAAACCCCATTCCATCTGTCTACCCACCTTCTAGTCTCGTCTTGGTTTTTTCCTTGTTGGAGGTCTCATGCACTTCTTGGCCACGGAGGGAGTACAGAGGATCTCTTCAGAGCCAAGTAGCAGCTGTTGCTGCCACTACTTTCCCTAGAGGCTGAGCCCCACTTGCCCCCAGCATCCGCTAGCTACTCCTCCTCACCTGGCACAGCGGAGTGACCAAGGCTTGGACTAATTCGATACTCTCAGCTCTGTCACAGCTTATGATATATTAAATATTGAAACTTATTTATTCTTCAGTTAAGAGGCTTCAGGTTCCTGTTACTAAGAATAAGCCAAGTCTTAGGTAAAGAGATAGTATCTCTTTACTGAAAGTGATAGACTAAGATGCTGGCACATTTTCCAGAGATGAGATGTTTCATCGCTGAGTTTGTACTATAGCAGTCTTACCTGAGTGCTTAAAGTTCTGTTATTCCCGGTCTAGGTGGCTTTTATCCTGGTGGATCCAAATTGCTTGCTCACAGTGTTACAAATGTCCCATGGAAATAAATTCAATTAATTTGTTTAATTTGTTTATCCATCCAACATTTTTTTTTTTTTTTTTTTTTTTTTTAGTATCTACTAAGGACAGAAGAAGTCCAGGTTATTTTCACAAGAGCCTCCATGTGTATGGAAAGGGAAATTGGGTGTTTCACATGAAGAGCAGCATGTGACAAAACCTGAAGGTAGGGAAAAACAAGATTTTGGAGATAACATAACCCTGCTTTACTGAATTATAAGCAATATAATAAGAATCAGTGAGATGTGACTGAAAAAGTAGATTTGAAGGCCTTGAAGCCCCTGGAAGGCTTCCCTTCACACTTGATTTTTCTTTTAATTTTATTTTAACCTTTTATGCAAATCAATGGGAAGTTTTTAAAATTAAGGGACCAGGAACAAGTTGGCTGGAACTGGCCTTCAAGGCTATTATTCTCACAGTAGGAATTTTAGGGAAGAGAGTTTCAGGCAGCCAGGTCAGGTAGATGTAGTTTTATGTCATCAGGTTAAGAGACAATGGCAATGGAAAGTAGAAAGAAGGAAGAAATATCAGAGGTGTTGTGCAATAAAATTGGCAGCATTTTTGTGTGGGAAACTAAGGAAAGGAAAGGAGTAAGAGTAAACTCCAAATCTATGGGCTTAGCCCAGCTCAGATGATAGAGCCAACATCATTATCACCATTATCATCATTATCAGAGGTAGAGAATTGTCATCAGCACCATCTCAACATGGTACTCTAAATCTAACTCTTTGTGTCTGTAGTTTTATTTTCCTTTTTAAGAGAGAGGGTACATTTCCTGGAGAGATTAATTACTTCTTAGATAACCAACATTTTCTTTGAGAGAGTGATCTCTTTAGGACCTAGTGATTTTGCAAAAGAAAATGGTGGCAAATGAGGATGATGCTTTGGAGTTGGAAAAAGTAAATGACATAAAAATATATTCAAGAAGAAGAAGCAAACTTGTTGGTGATTTTTTTTTTAAAGATTTATTTATTTGTGCATACAGAACTGGGGTACAGGCCAGAGGCTCAGGGGCGGCGAGAGGCTTCACCAGAGACAGAGTGGGGAGCAGAACAGGCAGATCGACGAAGTACACTGCTGAGGGGAGCAGTGGGCGGGTCAGGAGAGGTCTGCCACGCCATGTGGTCACTTCCGGGGCAGGCAGGAATTGAACTCATGTGGAAGTGGCTTTAGATTCTCAGTGCTGTGCTTTAACCCGCTGCGCCAGCAGGGAGGGCCTTGTTGGTGATTTTTAAAAAATAATATAATAATTTATTTTTACATCATTGGGTGCATTTTTCCATCTCAGCTGTTTGTTGGTGATTTTATAAGGACATTTTGTCAAGGGAAATTCTCAATGAGGATGCCCAGAGTTCTTCCTCAAGAAACGGGAATTTAGAGCCTCAGTGCTGTCATCCCTGGCCAGGGAGCTAAAATAGTATGGTGCAACAGAACACTCTGGTCTCTCTGATTACTCTCCTCAGCAGTGTATTTCAGTAAATGTACCTGTTCTGCTCCCCACTCTGTCTCTGGTGAATCCTCTGACCTCCCATACCTCTGGCCGACACCCTACTCCACAAAAATGAATAAATATATAAACAAATAAGTAAATAAGTAAATAAAAGAAATAGGAAATTACAGAGTGAATACTGGGAAGAAGAGTTGTGGGATGTGGGAAACCTGCTATGGTTTGAACGTTCTAAACTTTGTTGGTTTCCACTTTTATTATAAAAAAAGAAAGGTTTGGGCCCTCCCTGGTGGCCCAACGGGTTAGGATGCAGCACTTCAAGCCAGCAGCAGCCGCTTCATTATGAGTTCAATCCCTGGCCCCAGAAGTGATCCACATGGTGTGGTTGACCTCTGATGACATGCCTTTTACTCCCCTCAGCAGTGTACTTCATTGATCTGCCTATTCTGCTCCCCACTCTGTTTCTGGTGAAGCCTCTTACTGCACCTCTTAACTCTGCCTTGTCCTCCAGTTCTGTATGAATAAATAAATAAATCTTTAAAAAAAAAAAAGGTTTAATGCTCAGTGCTTAGGCCAATTCTGATATAAATGTTTCCTTTTATGTTGACTAGAACAGATTCATCTTGAGAACATATATGCCTATTTTCAGAGAACATTGATATTTCATCATCTTATAAATAAATTTGGTTGACTTGGTTTCTTACTTAAGAAATGAAGTTAGTGAATTTTTCAAGCAAGTGGGGTTAAGGAGATAAAAGGCTAAAAATTCATATTTGTTTATCTTTCTGAAAGGATTTATGAAGAAGGGTTATGATACTGACAAGGACTTAAGAACTTAAGCTGTTCTTTCATATTTTTATCTTTCATTTTGCTTTTAAATTTTCCCTTTTTAACCAAGTAATACAACCAGGAAACATCTGTATATACTATTAACACTTGCTCTCCATAGTCCTCCAAAGAATTTAATCTTCTCTTTGGTATATCATTCACAGTACCAGACAATGGGTTTTGAGCCAGCATGAATTCACCCAAGGCTAAGTTTTCAGAAAATCAGCTGTTCCAGGGTGTCTAAAGGAAACCAACCTTCAGAGATAATAAGACATGCCGACATTATCATGGGCACTGGTGAAATGAGCTTTGTTATAATCCCCATGAAAGTGTCAACAAGATGTAAAGTACCATTGCAAATGACTTCCACTGAGTATTTTCACAGCTGAAGAGAAACTGAGAGTAACTCTTGACTAAACTGATCTGTTTTCTTCAGCTTCCCTTTCTGTCACTGTAGAGTGGAGAGGGTGAGATAAGAGGTTGTTCCACTAATTTTGCCTGGACTTAGTCATACAACTCTGTTTAATGAAAGTACCAGTTGGTCATGACTGAATTAGCTGGGGTAGTTAAGGTAGCTTAGCCTTGCTCTCCAACTAGTATTTCTTTTGAAGAGGGCAGGAGGGCAATCTCATAAGACTAATAGGCGTTCTAAGCAAGCATTTATCAAAGCTAGCTTGTGTTGTTGGCTGATGTTCCCTTGGGACAAAAGAGTCATGTGGCCAAGCCCAGAGTCATCATGGGAAGGGCTAACATCATTGACACCTGAAAACAAGACTCATTGGAGGCCATGAATGTGACAAAACCCACAATCAAAAACCTGATTTCCTAGAGCAGGCAAAGCTCTTTTTGCCTTGGGGTCTCTGTGTAGTATCTGCCTTTATTGATTCAACAAGTTTTTAAACACAGATACTGGAGAAAATTCTCAGGGTTCTCAGGAAACTTTCCTTCTAAAGGGGGAAAGCACACAATAAGCAAATGCAAAAATAAACAGGGTAATTTTAGATGGTGAGAAGAACTCTGAAGAAATAAATCAGTGTAATGGGTAGAAAGTGACTGGCAAAAGTAGAGAAGCTAAGTTCAGTGAGGTCAAGAAGGCCTTCTGAGGAGATGGCACTGGATCTGAAATTTGAATTATGGGAAGGAGCCAGGCTTGTGACATAATAAGCAAGGAAGGAGTGTTCCAGCCAAAAGAAACAGCTCCTGTACCTCCATTGCCTCCTCCACCCCACTCCCCCCTGCACAAGTGGTTACTTCTTAACGAAGCTTAAAATCACTCCATTCATTCCATAGACTTTCTTTGTCTACCTAAAGTAGTCCATCCTGCCGTTAGCTCTCCTACCTACATTGATTCTTTAGAGAATTTACCACAGTGTTTGTGATTTGCTTGTTTCAGTCACCAATAAACAACAATACCTTTGGAAATATCTGGATGTTTCTCAAATGGTTTCACAAAAATGTGACTTCAACATTCAAAAAAATTGCTAAATAAATGAATTTACTTAGTTTCCCCACTGGCTAAAAAGGAGATCACAAGATACCTAGAGTGGGACAGTTTCCTATATCCAATTCTTGCTGGGCTCAGATGCTCTCAGATGCTTTCGTCCTGTCTCTTTTGAAGGTGGTATCAAGAATACTGAGCAAATTCATTCTGGAGGTTTCATTTCAGAGGTTCTTTGAAACTTTCCAAAGTCTGAGCTCACAGGTCAGCATTCACCTATGTAACTCAGTAGGTTTTAATAAGTTTAAGTCCCAGAAAGAAACTCCAGAATTTTATTTTTCTTAAAGGACTCTTCTGAAACTCTTATATTAAATTCCTACCCTTTTCTTCTGCTACTTTAAATTCTTGATGAAAAAGAAAATACAATTCTACTTTCTTAGACACCTCTTCCCATGAATGATGAAAAGAGTTGTCTGTCATAGTGTGACCACCAGCTACCAGACAAACTCAGATACGGAAACAGAGGCTTACAGGGGTCAGTTGACTTCTGCAATGACATCCAAGGAACAAATGGTGCATCAGGTCTACACTTCCATCTGAGTCTAGAGCCAATGGTCTTCCCACCTGCCACTCACTCTGTCATTATGCTGACCCATTCAATATAGAAGACACAGGGGTTAAGGTCTAGTGGTATCAAGCTATCTCCAGCTACTGTAGCATGAGTTCCATCCATGGCCAGGGAGCTGACCCACATGGCACAGCAGACATCTCCTGACCCGCCCACTGCTCCCCTCAGCAGTGTATTTCAGTCAATCTGTCTGTTCTGCTCCCCACTCTGTCTTTGGTTAGTATTCTTTTTCTCCTCACCTCTGGCCTATACCCCAGTTCTTGTATGCATAAATAAATAAAACAAATGTTTAAAAAACTAAAAAAAAAAATTTCACTAACCTCTCTTATGCATGATTTTCCTCATATAAAAATAATCTTTATCTCCATATAAGTATAATTACTATGTAAATAACACATAGATGAGAACACATTGAAAAGAACAAAAACCTATATCTATAGTGTTTTTATGTTATTGAACTGCTTTTCCTTTATCTAGTAGTAGTGTTTCTCTCGGTACCAAAGATATATGCTATTAATTTCAACATAATTTATAGTGATCAGATAATCTCTACGTCCATCAATTGATGAATGGCTAAATAAACAATGTCAACCCATACCATGCAAAGTCCCCCCCATTCCTAGGCAAAAACATTCTTTATATATACTGTTATACCTTCTTTATGTCTACTGTTATATTCAGCAGTCAAAAAAGATAAACTACTGTTATGCACAACAACATGGATGGAGCTTGGAGGGGTTATGCTCAATGAAATAAGTCAGAAGGAAAAAGAAAAATACCAGATGGTTGCACTTTTAGGAGGAATATAGATGCTCAAAGAAATAGCAAAAATAAACAGACAACTGTAAATCAGAGCATTCTTCAGGGAGGGGGAAGGAAAAGGATCAAAATGAGGGTGGGAAGAGCACAAGGAACTATGGAGATGCTGCAGGGGAGGGTTGGTGGGGGAAACTCAATGGGGGATGCACCTGAGAAAAGAAAGCAAGCATTGTAAGAAAAATTAATTAACTAGCTAATTATTAAAAAATAACATACATATACATATTATAATCAAATTTCAATATGGAAAAAGGCTTAAAAAGTATATATAGTGTAATATTACTACTATATTTAAAAAGAGAAAATACATGCAGTTATCATATATATGTATATATATACACATGTCATATATATATGTGTCAAATATCTCTAAAAGCATATGAAAGAAATTGATAACTTTGTTCTCTTTGAGAACAAAATTTGTACCTTCTGGATCATGCTTAATGAAATAAGCCAGAAAGAGAAAGAAAAATACTGGATGGTTTCACTCATAGCAGGAGCATAAAGGACCAGGGAAATAATAATAATAATAATAATAATGAACAACTATATACCAGAGACATTTTACAGGAGTGGAGTGGGGAATGGGATCAAAAATGGGGATGGGGTGGGGAGTGCATTGGACTATGGTGATGACACATGGTGATTTGGTGATGGGAAGCCCACGGGGAATACAACTGAGATGGCACAAAAAGCACAAAATGATATAAAAATAAACTATTATATTTAAAAAATTGTACCTTCTTATACTTATGGATTTATAACCACATGAACTTATTACCCTTTCAAAAATTAAGTTAAAAATTAAAATACCAACAGATGATCTTTTTCAATGTGGAGAAACTTAAAATGCAAACATCACCCATGTCTGCTGAGTTCTAAGCACATACCCTCAGACTCATCATCTGTGCAGCACATAATAGCTCATATTCTTATTGCTATCTCTTTTTTCCCAACTACACCAGACAATTTCCTTTGATTTTTAACATTGCACAGTCCTGCCAGCCTGCACTTTCCCTCTGTCACTTGGGGCTCTGGGCAATATTGACACTCAGCCTAAACTCTCAGCCTTTAGTTAAGCAGCCATCTGAGTCTAACTCAACTAGGTCACAGAACAGGCTAGGGTAAGAGGATCCTAGCAAATACCCTCAGGCTCAGATTCAAAGCTGGGCTGAGCTAACAGGCAAAGGAATGGGCAGCACAGAAGCAAGATCCCGAGGCAGATCACAGTCAGTGTTGGAGCGAGAAGGTCACTTCCAAATCAAAAGTGAGGTCTGGGTCTAGGTGCAAAGACCAATGCTGATGTCCAGACAGTGAAACTGCTCTGGATGGTAAGAGACAACTGAAACTGACCCTGGAGGTCCAGTTTTGCCAATCAAGTTGGACACTAGACTGGATTTCAGCTTCCAGAAAAGACAGGTTCAAATAGATCCATTCTCAGATGGAATTATGACATTACCCCAGATTGGTTTTAAACACTTTCACTGTTGAGAACAAATAGCAGAGAAAGGCAGGATTCAGAACTGAGTAAGATTCAGTGTTTTCTAGTCCCAGTTTTATACCGAGAGCCAGGGGTTGCTGAATTCCAACAGACTTTTACTGTCCATCTCCTGGATTTGAGATGAAATTTTTTTGGGTACAGCCCTGATGTTTAAGGCGGCAGACAGGTGACATCAGTGGTAATGTGAGAGTAAATGAGCTATGCCACTAATCCATTGTTCATTTCAATGACCAGAAACCATGGTGCCTCAGGCAATGCCCTGACATGGATGGAGTTAGGAGGGGTTATGCTCAATGAAATAAGTCAGAAGGAACAAGAAAAATCCCAGATGGTTGCACTTTTAGGAGGAATATAGATGCTCAAAGAAATAGCAAAAATAAACAGACAACTGTAAATCAGATTACCATAGCATCATTTGTCTTGTTCTTTGTTCATATTATGATGAAGGGATTATGCTATGCTTGATAAAGCTTCACCTTGACACTGCTATTCAAGTCTTACATCAGTAGCTACATTTCAATCTTATTAAGTTTTTTAAAAAGATTTATTTATTTATGCATACAGAACTAGGGTACAAGACAGAAGTTCAGGGACAGTGAGAGGATTCACCAGAGACAGAGTGGGGAGCAGAACAGGCAGATTGATGAAGTGCATTGCTGGGGAGCAGTAGGCGGATTAGGAGGGGTCTGCTGTGCCATGTGGATCACCTCGGTGGCGGGGTCAGGCTCACTTACAGTGCTATGTCCTAACCCACTGGGCCACTAGGGAGGCCCTCAATCCTATTAAATTTAATAGCAATACTACAAAACTCTATAGTGCATCCATTTACTGTTGAACTTTGCATGGGTTCAACAACAGCTTTACAACAAATAACACATCAGAGCTTCACCTCTGGGTACTTTGTAGATCTACAGAAAAAGAACAGATTTTCAAGCTCACTTTGAAAGAGGGTAGTAGGAAGGATATTGAAAGCAGATCATAAGTCAGTTGCCTTAGGCAGGACACCTGCCCTGTCAGTCTCATCTACATCCAAATGGAAAAAGGGGTGATCTAGGATTACCCTCCAGCAATGCCAATGGCCAAGACACTAAAAGGTCATATCTATTACCAGTGGCATTTCTCTCAGCACTGGGCTGTTTTTTGAATAGATGTCATACTCATCTCATAGAGAAGGCATGTTCATCATGCTAGAACATTCTGCTAATGCTTGATCCAATAAAAGACACCCTCTTTTTCTCTTCTTCAATCTTTACTATGTCTAGCTGCTGCTAAAATATACTTTTCTTCCTCAACACCCAATTTTATGTTCTAAGGGCTTGAAACTGCAAGCAAAGTTTTATTTGCCACATCTTATTTAATTTGTTCTAGTGATTCTTTAAACACATCATAGCTACCAGAATAAATGGCACAGTCAACCCCACACCCAAAGTGACTATATTACTAGTTAGTGCACCCTTGGAAGAAATTAACGCCTTTATTAATAATTTTGTGTTTACCAGCCCACAATTTGGCACTGTATGTATAGTACTGAAGTGGGGAAAGGACTGGAAATACAATCTTAACCAAAAGACAGAATTAGGATAGGAAAGTGTAGCAATAGCAATACCAGCTGCAAGCAACCACACACCAACTCTGCAGGGGGACCCATGAGAACTCTTGGAGCCTGGCACTGGAGCAACAAAAGACTGCATTGTAAGGATGTCAAACCTGACCTGACTAGCTGGCATCCCCCAAATTATCAACATGAGGAATCAAAAACATTGCCAAGATTTAATCTTCCCTAGATCAAACCACTGAATAAAAACAGCCCTTTTTTTTCCCTAGGATGCCAACACTCATAAGTTTCATTCTAACTGGAGTTTGGGCCTTAGCCACTGGGCCCACAAGGACTCCTTTGGACTCTGTGGGTCTCCATTTTAAAAGCAATAGAATCATAAACCTCAGAGGTGTTTTTCCTGGAGTTCTTTCTCACCAGACTGGTTCCGACTGCCTCCTGGGTGATGATGGAAAACTAAGGCACTCGCCAATCTGTCATTCCCACATTTTGCAATCCTCAAGCAGTTGCACAAAGGTTATGTGGAACTTTACCAACTAGTTAAAGTCAGAGTCTGGGATAGTCTTAAAGGATTCAGGACTGCTATTGCAATGCCTCAGTATTGCATATTAAGGAACCCCACCACGGGGCCAGATAAACTAGGTGTAAGGGAATGCAATCAACACCTTTTCACTTTTAACCCTGGGGTTTTGAAAACTATTGCCTAACAGCCTTTCTGAAGTTTTCTGGTTCTAAAAGCTAAAGGGAGTCCTAAAAGCCCCAGAAGAAGAACCTAGAGGCCCTTTCTTTTGGGGTCATTGCTGAAGGGAGGGTTATGCTCTGTCAGAGATCTTTCAAGTCCTTAAATTCTTCATTTATTTAAAGTCAGAGCCACTTTAGAGATCAGTGCATCTGGAACACTGTAAGAAAAATTTACAAGAAAAGAAGGGGAAATTCAGAATAAGACATGTGGGTTCTACTGGCCAAATTAATTGCATAAATAACCTTTTGTATAAGAGAGACAAAATGAGAAAGGACTTTTCATTAGAATCTTGCTGTTTCACCTTTTGCTGAAAGGACAGGACTCTTTTCTGAAATCTGGTGGGGTGTCTAACATACACTTTTTGTTTCTGTCTGCACTAGAAATAGAATGAAAAAGGATATATCATTTCCATCCAGTGCTCTGATCTTTCAACCCAAATACTGGAAGAATAAAGTAGACGTTTGTGGAAATGCAAAAGTATGCATTGACTAGCTAAATTGGAACCATGAAATTTAAATCATGTTTAGTTTGGTTTCTTCCATAGAAACAGTGGGAGTTTGGGCGCATAAAGAGTGTCCAGAGGGCTATGTGTGATCAAGCCACAGACTTGCACATGTATAATAGACCAAGATGCAAAAAAGCCACAGCACCCATTCATTCAGCAGAGGTGATAGCCCCATTACACCTGGGGTCCCAATGGACAAAACCAGTCCTGGCTATGTGGACATTCCAAGGCCTATTTTTTTAAACATATTTATTTTATCATTCTTCATTAAGAAACTACAATGATTGCTTTGGGGTAATGCTACATAACAGCTATAGTTATTCTATAACTTAACTCTGTTGTAATAATGAAGCCAAAAGTGATGAAAGAAATGTCATTTTTAGTTTGATTTAATAATCTACCCGATTGAAATTAATGCTGGATAGACTTTGAAACTTGTTTTTTTTTTTAATTGATTTTAGTTTATTCTTATTTTCTGTATTTTTAACTAATATAATAGTTTGTTTTTACATCATTTTGTACATTTTTTCATCTTAGTTGTAATCCCTGTGGGCTTCCCATCACCAAATCACCCATGTGCCATCACCATGAAACATGGTATTTTAACACATCTGACTTTAGTAAAGGCTTAGCTACCTCACTAGTGAAAGCCCTTTCTTCATTCTGAAATAGGGACTGTTTCTTTAAAATAATAATAATAAAATCATGTGAGTAAAATTTTAATGAGTAAAAATCCCTATTACCTGATGCTTAGCAGTGAAAGAATTTTTTTTCTTAAAAGCACCTGAAATCAATCCATTTATTTATTTCTTAGAAAAGACCCTACAGGGGACTGTGTCCTGCAGGTTCAAGACTGCTTAGCCAGTAGTCATCAATCAAAGTTTTGGAAGTTCTGACACTGCCCTGTGTCCTGTTTAACTCTGACTAACACTTAACTCTTTCATTCTAAACAGCACAGACCACAAAGACATCCAAAATTATTAATACCCTCAGTTAAATAGCTCTTTCTTACTGGGCTTTTACTGTGTGGCTTTATCTGTAAGCCTCATTAAAGGAGAAAAAAAAACCTCTCAGGTGACTATTATTAATATCCCAATTGATACAAAGGCATAGCATTACCCAGAGAAATTGGTGTAGACAGATAAAGAATTTTATAGGGAAAGCTTACATTTGAACAGAGCTGTGAAGCAAAGAAGGCTTTGGAGACTGAGGGCTTATTGTAGATATCACTTTATCCCCGTTAGTGTTCACTCTTTTAAGATTAGAAAGTAATGGACATCTATGCACTCTGCCCTTGAATAATGAATCATATGAAACCATAGTTCCAAATAACATGCTTGTCAATTTTCAATGACACACCTGACAGGACAAGGATCAGGAAAATGTGGATTAAAATGACAACCTCCTGCATGCAGTGTTGGATAGTTCCACTACTAAATGGCATTTGGTAATTTTACTTGTCTACTTGTCCACATAATTATAGGTCCAACCTGAGTATTTGATTCAAAAACCACTGCAGAGCAAGTTTGTATTGTTTTTTAGCTGTTGACCCAACAGATAACCTCTTTTACAAAAAAAAAATAAATAAATAAATTGAAAAAGAATATCTCCTCTGCACTTGGATATTGGTTAAGATTTAAGAAATCTGGGCCCTCCCTGGTGGCGCAGTGGGTTAAAGCACAGCACTAAGAAGCTAAAGCCACTTCCGCATGAGTTCGATTCCC